>NC_059106.1:41248016-41548016 GCF_020740685.1 Jaculus jaculus
GGCCCCCAGGTCCACCAAAGGCAGCTGTCGCTGTGTGGAATTTGGCTCTCTCTGATTTCTGATTTCTTCTTGCCTCTGCTTCACTACCTGGCGGGGCGGGGGGGGGGTGTGGCTTGGACCACAATGTTTATTGAAACCTCAGATTACACATCTGTAAAATGGGCTGAGAGGCCCACACTGTGTTGGCTCCATGAACACACACTGAACCATGCAGGGAGCCTACTAGAGCAGCATGCTCACCCCAAGAGGATGGTGACTTAAGTGGTCCTTGCATTCACCAACGCTCTCCTCCCCTTTCCCAGGCAAGTTTATAGTCCCCTGAGATACCCAGGGGCAGGTGAGCACATCCCTTCTTCAGTTTCCCAGTCCCCATGGCCAGGTCTGCCTGGATGTTAGGGCAGCGGCCCAGCTCCTGCGAGAAGCAACCCCTCAGGTCTGACCACCAGCCTGTTAGGAATTAAGTCCTGCCAAGACCCTGTTATATAATTTGAACAGAATGGTACTAACCACCCTCAAGCCCTGGCTCTCCTGCTCTCCTCTGTCCCTTTGGCCAGAACCCCATAAGCCCAACCAGACCTTCAGCTCCAGATAAACAGAAGTGTCGTGTTGTGATGCACACCTTTAATCCCATCACTCAGGAGGCAGAGGTAGGAGGATCACCATGAGTTCGAGGCCACCCAGAGACCATGTAGTGAATTCCAGATCAGCCTGAGCTAGAGTGAGACTCTACCTTGAAAAAACAAAACAAAAAAACAACAAAGACAGAAGTTTCATCCCCACCATCTGGAAGCATGTGCCCAGAGTGCTCTGAGACCATGCCTGCCGGAGAACCCTGGCAGAGGACTGGGTAAGATGGAGGCCAAATCCTTAGCAGTAGGCAGTGTGCCTGGCATTGGCACCTGCAGGAGGGATGAACAACAGAACCCAATATGTGTAGCACAGACCCCTCCTTTCAGTATTAATGGTGAAGGCCAGATGCGTGGGCCTGAGGCCCATGAGTGTGGAAGATGTTGAGGGAATACTGGCTCTCACCAGCCTGTGCCCATATCCCTGCAGCCTCAGCCAGGCCTAGCCCCAGCCTCACACCCTCACCACAACACCCTGCTTTTAACCTCTGACAGGCCCCTTCCAGCCACTGGTAGCGCTCAGGGATGGATGGACCAGAGGGGAGCAAGGACGTCACTGGCTCCTCAGATCTGTTTCTTACTCTGAGGCCAGTCCTGAGAAGTCCCAGTTCTCTATAAGAGGGATTAAAAGGAGCCCCTTCTCCTCTGCCGCCTGCACAGCTCTTCCTCTAGTCCTAGGACTGTGATGGGTGAGCTCAGGACCAGAGACAAGGATTGAGTTTGTGGAACTTAGGTGGAGGCCAGCTGAGCTGGGCAGGGGACTGCTCCTGAGCCGGGGAGTGGTCACTGCAGGCTGCCTGACCACGGTCCCCATGGCCAGGCCGCGTTAGTCTTGCACTGCCTGGGGAGTGGAAAGTTTTCCTGACAAGGAGCCTGGTGCCAGGCCAGAGAGAAGGTGCCTGTCCGGCAGAGTGAGAGCTGGGCTGTGGTCCTCCTGTATTTCATTTTATTTATGAGTGGATCACTGTGAGTTCAAGGCCTCCCTGAGACTACATAGCAAATTCCAGGTCAGCCTGGGCTAGAGTAAGACCCTCCCTCGAAAAACCAAATGAATGTGTATATGTGTGTATGTATGCATGCATGTACATATGTATGCATACTTGGTGTGGTGGTTGAGGTAGGAGGATCACTGTGAGTTCAAGGCCAATCTGAGACTACATAGTGAATTCCAGGTCAGTCAGGGCTACAGCGAGAACCTACCTCAAAAGGGCATGGTGGCACACGCCTTTAATCCCTGCACTCGGGTGGCAGAGCTAGGAGGACTGCTGTGAGTTCAAGGCCACCCTGAGACTACATAGTGAATTCTAGGTCAGCCTGGACCACAGTGAGACCCTACCTTGAAAAACCAAAAATAAATTTAAAAAATAGGGCTGGAGAAAATGCTCAGCAGTAAAAGCACTTGCCCGCTAAGCCTTAGGACCCAGGTTCGATTCCCCAGTACCTATGTAATCCAGATGCACAAGGCGGTACATGTCTCAGGAGTTCAGTTGCAGTGGTAAGAGGCTGTAGTGCACCCATTCTCTCTATCTCTGCTTCCTTTCTCCTCTCTCTCTCAACTAAGTAAATAATGTAAAAATAATTTTAAAAGCCCAAAAAATACATGTATTTTTTTTGGCTGAGCATGGTAGTACATGCCTTTAATCCAAGCACTCAGGAGGCAGAGGTAGGAGGATTGTCATGAGTTCAAGGCCAGCCTAGGACTTCAGAGTGAACTCCAGGTCAGCCTAGGCTAGAGCAAGAACATACCTCAAACAAATATATATATATGTCAATTTTCAAGGGGAGAGAGAGAGAGAATGGGTGTACCAGGACATTTTGCCCCTATTAATGAACTCCAGATGCATGCAGCAGATACATCCTCTTACCTCTGCCTCCAAGAGCCTTTATTTTATTTTATTTTTATTTATGTCAACATAGGATCTCCCTCTAACTCAGGCTGACCTGGAATTCACTATGTAGTCTCAGGGTGGCCTCAAACTCAGGGTAATCCTCTTACTTCTGCTTCCCAAGTGCTGGGATTAAAGACCTGCACCACCAAACCCAGCTTGGCCTTTAAAAATATATTTTTTTATTTATTTGTGAGAGGAGAGTGTGGGCATCCCAGAGCCTCTTGCTGCTGTAAATGAACTCCAGATGTATGCACCACACTATTCATCTGGCTTGACATGGGTTTCTGGAAAATTAACCTTTGGCCAACAGGCTTTGCAAGTGCTTTTTACTGCTGAGGCATCTGCTCAGCCCTCAGACCATGAGCCTTTGTTGGTTATTTACTTCACTTTATCTGAGAGGCATATAATTATATTACTATTGCCCCATTTCACAGACTGGAAGATGGGCTTAGAGGGGCCTAGAGACCTGTCCAGGCCAGCTGGGAGGGCGATAGGGGAGGAGACAATGGCAGGAGGGGTGCTCTCGAAGTGTCTCCCCATGTGTGCCTGTGGTCATCCATCCCTGGATCACTGAACCATTTCCTGTCTCTCACCACTCAGTGCTCTGAGTTTAGAGGCCTTGGGCGCAAGTAGGCTCTTCCCACCCTACAATCCACCCTGCCTTGGACTCTGAGAGACCTTCAGGCTTCAAGAAATTTACCTGACTTAGTATAATACTAAGTGAGGTAACCCAGGCCCAGAAAGCCAAGCGCCACATGTTCTCTCTCATATGTGGATCCTAGCTACAGATGACTGGGCTTCTGCGTGAGAATGAAAATACTTAGTAGCAGAGGCCAGTAAGTTGAAAAGGAGACATAAAGGGTGGAGAAAGGAAGGGAGGAGGATACTTAATAGGTTGATATTGTATATATGTAATTACAATGATTGTAATGGGGAGGTAATATGATGGAGACTGGAATATCAAATGGGAAAGTGTGGGGGTGGGGAGGGAGGGAATTACCATGGGATATATTTTATAA
Organism: Jaculus jaculus; assembly: GCF_020740685.1. Taxonomy (NCBI): domain Eukaryota; kingdom Metazoa; phylum Chordata; class Mammalia; order Rodentia; family Dipodidae; genus Jaculus; species Jaculus jaculus. The sequence continues at coordinate 41,251,551 of NC_059106.1, forward strand.
TCATGGAAAATGTTAATAAAAATTAAAAAAAAAAAAGAGAAACAAAAGAAAAATTAAAAAAAAAAGAAGAAGTACAAAGGCTGGAGAGATGGCTTAGTGGTTAAAGTGCTTGCCTGCAGAGCCTAAAGACCCAGGTTCAATTTTCCAGGTCCCATGTAAGCCAGATGCACATGGTGACACGTGTCTGGAGTTCATTTGCACTGGCTAGAGGCCCTGGTGCGCCCATTTTCTCTGCCTCCCTCCCTCCCTCTCTCTGTCTCTAATAAGTAAATAAATATCAAAAATTTAAAAGCTATTTAAAAAAAAAAAAAGAAAGAAATTTACCTGACTTTAGAATCCATCGTTTAAGTGCCTCAAGTTAGGGCTCTCCCTAGAACCCCAATGATATGGGGGTAGTCAGACAATGGGCCCCTCAGAGCTAAGAGGCTCTCTCAGGGCCTCCCACAGGAGTGGGGGTCCAGTCACTGTCCCACAGCTAGTCTAACCATTGCCACCCACCCATCCACCCTCCACAGCACGGGGACAAGTGTAGCCTGGGGCAGGCTGGCCCCACACCAGCTGCTCACACCATTCTAAGCTCTGCTTTCAAATTGTCTCAGTGTTTTGAGCTCTTTCCCTGGCCTGGCTCAGGTCCAAGCCACCACTGTTCTGTTGGAGCCCCAGCCTCACTAGTAGTGCCTTCTCCTCTAGCTCCAGCCAGGCTATCTGGATTCAAACTCCAGTTCCCACTGATTGTGTCATCTTGGACAAGTTGCTTAACCTCTCCGGGCCTTAGTTTATGCATCCACAGTATTTCTTTACAGGGTGGCTCTGGGGAGTAAGTTAGTTCAGAAGACTGACCTTCATATTTAGGGTGGCATGCATTGAAGATTCTACTTAAAAAAAAAAATTTTTTAGGGATGGAGAGATGGCTTAGCGGTTAAGTGCTCACCTGAGAAGCCTAAGGACCCCGGTGCAAGACTTGAATCCCCAGGACCCACGTTAGCCAGATGGACAAGAGGGCACATGTGTCTGGTTTCATTTGCAGTGGCTGGATGCCCTGGAAAGCCCATTCTCTTTCTCTCCCCCCTCCTTTCTCTGCCTCTTTCTCTCTCTGTCACTCTCAAATAAATAAATAAAAAGAAACAAAAAATTTAAAAAAATATTTTGAGAGAGAATTGGCTCAATAGGGCTTCAGCCACTGAAATTGAACTCCAGATGCTTGCGCCACCTAATAGGCATGTGCAACCTTACACTTGCCTCACCTTTGTATGTCTTTTTTTTTGTTTTGTTTTGTTTTTAATTAATTAATTAATTTATTTATTTGAGAGCGACAGACACAGAGAGAAAGACAGATAGAGGGAGAGAGAGAGAATGGGCACGCCAGGGCTTCCAGCCTCTGCAAACGAACTCCAGATGCGTGCGCCCCCTTGTGCATCTGGCTAACGTGGGACCTGGGGAACCGAGCCTCGAACCGGGGTCCTTAGGCTTCCCAGGCAAGTGCTTAACCGCTAAGCCATCTCTCCAGCCCTGGTTTTGTTTTTTTGAGATAGAGTCTCACTCTCGCTCAGGCTAACCTGGAATTCACTAGGTAGTCTCAGGGTGGCCTTGAACTCATGGAGATCCTTCTACCTCTGCCTCCCAAGTGCTGGGATTAAAGGCGTGCGCCACCACACTCGGCCTGTATGGCTGTCTTATGTGGAATCTGGAGAGTTGAACATGGGTCCTTAGGCTTCACAGGCAAGTGCCTTAACTGCTATGCCAGTTATCTCTCCAGTCCCAGTGAGGAATCTAGAGACAAGTCAATAACCACACCACAGCAAGGACAGTCTACAGATCTGAAGATGTTATTTCTCTGGTTAAGAACCTGCTCTGAGGCTGGAGGGATGGCTTGGAGGTTTAAGGCACTTGTCTGCAAAGCCAAAGGACCCAGCTTTGATTCCCCAGTACCCACTTAAGCCAGCTGCACAAGGTGGTGCATACATCTGGAGTTCATTTATGGTGGCTGGAGGCCCTGGCATGCCCATTCTCTCCCACTCTCTCTCTGCCTTTCTCTCTCTCAAATAAATTAATAAAAAAAATTTAAAAAATTTAAATGCTTGCCGGGCATGGTGGCACACACCTTTAATTCTAGCACTGGAGATGCAGAGGTAGGAGGATCACTGTGAGTTCAAGGCCAGCCTGAGACTACATAGTGTAGTTCAGGTCAGCCTGGGTTAGCATGAGACCCTACCTCGAAAAATAATAAAATAAAATAAAATAAATAAAATAAAATAAAATAAAATAAAATAAAGCCTGCTCCTGGGATTGGGAAGATACTTACAAGCTCTTGCTTGTGAAACCTACTGGTCCCAGGTTTAGTTCCCAAGCCACCCAGGCACAGCAAGAAGGTTTGGGGTTTGAAGCACACACATGCACATGCACACATGCACTCACACACACTGAGCAAATAAATAAATTTTAAAAATAAATTAATTGGTCTGGAGAGATGGCTTAGCAGTTAAGGTACTTACTATATATATCTCCCTCTTTCTCTGTCTCTCTCAAATAAATAAAATAAAATAAAAATAAATAAAAATTAAGTAAATAAATTAAAAACCTGCTCCCCAGGCTGGAAAGATGGCTTGGTGGTTAAGCGCTTGCCTGGGAAGCCTAAGGACCCCAGTTCAAGGCTTGGTTCCCCAGGTCCCACGTTAGCCAGATGCACAAGGGGGCGCGTGCACGCGTCTGGAGTTCGTTTGCAGAGGCTGGAAGCCCTGGCGCGCCCATTCTCTCTCTCTTCCTCTAAATGTCTTTCTCTCTGTGTCTGTCGCTCTCAAATAAATAAATAAAAATTTAAAAAAATGTTTAAAAAAAAAACAACCTGCTCCCCACCTACCGCAGGTATGGTCACATTCTCAGGTGTGGTCACTGGAATTCTGGGACTTGAGCCCCAGTGCTGGTGGGATCAATGGCTTCTCCCACCAGCTACTAGTTGACACGTGAGTAGGTCCTTTCTACCTCAGGTGACAGCGGCGCTGTGGAAACGGTCATACTCCACCTGGATTGGAAGCCCCCCAAGTAGCCCCTGGTTTACTTCTCATCTGGATTGAGCATGTAGGTCCAGCCTGGCAGGTGCTAGGGACATGCTCATTGACCTGAGTTTGAGTCAACCCATGATGTCTGTAGTCTGGGGCTAACGTACAAACCTCTCAGGCTTGGTCTAGCAGGCTCAACCTCACCTGGGTAGAGATGGTAAGACTCTGAGTTCCACAGGAGGCCACAGACACCCAGCCTGGGCTCATTCTGGCAATTTCCAGTGGAGGAGCTAAGACCTAGTAGCTGCCTAGGGTCGCCCTCCAGCTGGGTGCCAGAGGCTTCTTAGCTTAGGTGGAGATAGCGGGAAATGGTGGCCTACATTTTCCCAGACCGCCTGTGGCTGAGGTCAAATGGCCACATTCCAGTCTTGGTGTGGACTGCTGGCCACATAGACTTTCAAACATGGCTAGACAGACTGAAAGGCCAAGCTCTCTGCAGGCTGAGTGGGTTCAGGGAACCAAGGCTTCTAGGTCAGGCTGTGGTCAGACTTCTACGACAGCCAGGATTTCAAAACATTCCGCTCATTGTTGGAGCACAGGTGCTATTGGTTACAATGCATCATCACTGTCTCTTGGACATGCCCAGCAGAGCCCCAGGCTGTCTCAGTCCTTGCCTTCCTGTTGGCCACAGAGGCCAAAGACCAGAGCAAGGTCTTGCCCAAGCCCAGGACACAGGCCCAGCCTGCAGAGGTCACTTCTTGGCAGGGCAGCTGCTATGCCTCAGCTGTAGCATAGTGGTAACATAGTAGGAGTTGGTCCCGGAGAGCTTCCCGAGCAGGACTCTACAGGGTTCTATTTATTTACACCTCGCGAAATACAGGGACAGAGAGACTGTGTGTGCACACGTACGTCGTTTTATTCTTGCTTGTGTGCCTATGTTCGTGTATGTGCTATCTTTTTGTATGTGTGGTGTGGTTTGTGCAGTGTATCCACGCATATAGCTCGCCCGAGGCAGGGTAGTTTGCAGTGGCCTGAGCAGAACAGCAAGTGTCCCACTCCATGGTGCTTCTGCCTGTTCTTATTTCGAGCCAGAATCTCACCGATAGTGGGGTTTGCTGTTTTTTAGGAGCCTGGGGGATTGATTACCTGGTCTTTGCTCCCCTTTGCAGCACTGGGGTTACAGCTGTGTGTGGCCATGCCCAGCTGTTCATGTGGGATCTGGAGATTCAAACTCAGGCAGGTTCAGGCCCCAACAGGCCCCCACACTTGCACAAGAAGTGCATTTAACTGTGGAGCCATCTCTCCATGGCTCTGCGTTATTTCAGATACAGCCTCTCTGCAAGACTCTGAGCAGTCTGGGGGGATGCAGGGGCACTGGCTAGATCTCTCATATCTAGGAAGAGTACCTCAGGCTGAGAAAGCAGCAGGGACCTATCCTGGGTTTGAACTAAGTTCACCAGCCTTTCTTGTCTTTTCTAAGGACACAGGATTTTCAGCTTTCTTACAAAAGATTTTTATTTATTTACTTTATTTATGAGAGAGAAAGAGGCAGAGAGAGGGAGAAAGAGAGAATAGGCACACCAGGGACACTGCAAACAAACTTCAGACTCATGCGCTACCTTGTGAGTCTGGCTTTAGGTGAGTACTAGGGAATCAAACCTGGATCCTCAGGCTTTGCAGGAAGGTGCCTTAACTACTGAGCCATCTCTCCAGCCCAACTTTCAGTTTTAAAATGGAAGTGAGTTGGGTTGGGAGAGAACCTCAAGGTGACATGCTGCTGAAGTATGGTAAAGAAAGGGAAGAGAAGTCACACCTGAGCTCTGCAATGGCCCTGTATGGTAGACACTAGAAACTGGAGCTCAACAAGCTAGAGTGAGTGGCCTGAGATCACACAGGTAATAAGTACAGGTTGCTGTGCTTGACTGCACAGGGTCTTTTGCCTATGTAATCTAAGCTTCCTGTCTGGTGGGGCACGGTGGCTCATGCCTACAGTCAGCCCTTGGGAAGCCGAGGCAGTAAGATCATCCCACATGTGAGGCCAGTCTGGTCTGCATAATTGAGTTCTAGGGCAGTCAGCACTACAAGCTTCCTTGTAAGGTTTTTTTTTTTTTTTTTTTTTTTTTTTTTCAAGGTAGGGTCTCACTCTGGCTTAGGCTGACTTGGAATTCACTATGTAGTCTCAGGATAGCCTTGAACTCATGATGATCCTCCTATCTGCCTCCCAAGTGATGAAAGGCATGTGCCCATGCCTGGCTCTTCTTCTTCTTCTTTTTTTTTTTTTTTGGTTTTTTTGAGGTAGGGTCTCACTTTGGTTCAGGCTGACCTGGAATTCACTATGTAGTCTCAGGGTGGCCTCAAACTGTCCGTGATACTCCTATCTCTGCCTCCCGAGTGCTGGAATTAAAGGTGTGCGCCACCACGCCCAGCCTTCTTTTTTTTTTTTTTTTTATTTGAGAGCGACAGACAGAGAGAGAAGGAGAGAGAGAGAGAGAGAGAGAGAGAGAGAGAGAGAATGGGCGCGCCAGGGCCTCCAACCTCTGCAAACGAACTCCAGATGCGTGCGCCCCCTTGTGCATCTGGCTAACGTGGGACCTGGGGAACCGAGCCTGGAACTGGGGTCCTTAGGCTTCACAGGCAAGCGCTTAACAGCTAAGCCATCTCTCCAGACCCAGCCTAACTTTTTTAAAGAGAGAGAGAGAGAGAGACCTCCAGCCACTGTGATTGAACCCAATGCATGGGCCACCTAGTGCGCATGTGTGACCTTGTGTGCATGTGTCATCTTGTGCATCTGGCTTACATGGGTTCTGGGGAGTTGAACCTGGGTCCTTAGGCTTCACAGGCAAGTGCCTTCACTGCTAAGCCATCTCTCCAGCCCTGTAAGGGGTTATTTGTTGTTGTTGTTTTGAGGCTGGGTCTCTCTCTAGCCCAAGCAGACCTGGAAATCACTCTGTAGGCCCAGGCTGGGCTTGAACTCACAATAATCATCTTATCTCAGCCTACTGAGTGCTGGACCATGCCTGGCTGTAGGGATTATTATTATTATTTTTTTTTTTTTGAGGTAGGGTTTCTAGCCCAGCCTGACCTGGAATTCACTCTGTATTCTTAGGGTGGCCTCGAACTCACAGTGATCCTCCTACATCTGCATCCCAAGTGCTGTAATTAAAGGCGTGTGTCACCACGCCCAGCACTTGTAAGGGGTTCTTAGAAGTGAGAACAACTAAGAGAAAAGGTGTGTCTTCTCTGGAATCCACCCTCACAAGTTCTAGAGGCATGATGTTAGATCCTGCGTCAGCTGTCCAAACCCTCTTGCCAAGTGCCACAGCATGTCACTCATGGGAGTGGACAGAGATGCCTGGGGTCATGTAAGAGAACACCTGCCTAGCCACTCACCGCACCCCATGCCAGAGACAAGGTCATGGTGACCACAGCTAGAAAGCAGAGAAGGGAACCAATCACTGCTAGTGGCAGAGGGGATGGTACCCTGGGTGTAACTAAACACAAAAATGCTCACTCTTCCACCCAATAACTCCCCTTCTCTAGGAGACTGTTTTTTCATAGGTATAGAGATATAGGCACAGGGCATTCACAATGGCATTATTCACAAGTGACCCAGCTGTCCATCATAGAAGGCCAGTTCCAAGGTGAAGGCTAGCCAGACACGGTGGCACATGCCTTTAATCCCAGCACTTCAGAGGCAGAGGTAGGGGGATTGCTGTGAGTTCAAGGCCATCCTGAGACTACCTACTGAATTCCAGATCAGCCTGGGCTAGAGTGAGATCCTACCATGTAAAGAAAAGAAAAGAAAAGGATCAGTTTAAAGATGGGCATTGTGTTGTGAAAAAATAATAGCTAGACTGGGATGTGACTCAGTGATACAGCACTGGCCTAGTATGTGATGTGTGCAGCCCTAGGTTCAACAGCAGAAAAAAGAAAAATGGAGAGTATAGGCTGCTGGAGAGACGGCTTAGCATTTAAGGTGTTTGCCTGCAAAGCTTAATGACCCCGGTTGAACTCCTTAGTACCACGTAAAGCCAGATGCACAAGGTGGCACATGCAATTGGAGTTTATTTGCAGTGGCTGGAAGCCCTGAGTGTCTATTCTCTTTCTCTATCTGCTTCTCTCTCCCTCAAATATATATATATTTTTTGTTTTTGGTTTTTCAAGGTAGGGTCTCACTCTGGCCCAAGCTGACCTGGAATTCACTCTGTAGGAGTGTAGGAGGGTGGCCTCGAACTCACAGTGATCCTCCTACCTCTGCCTCCCAAGTGCTGGGATTAAAAGCGTCCGCCACCACGCCTGGCAATTTTTTTTAAAAAAACAGACAGTTGGGCTGGAGATGGCTCAGCAGTTAGGACACTTGCCTACAAAGTCTAAGGACCCTGGTTTAATTTCCCAGTACCCACGTAAAGCCACATGGACAAAGTGGCTTATGCATCTGGAGTTTGTTTGCAATGGCTGGAGGTCCTGGCATGCCTATTCTCTTTTGCCCACTCTCTGGCTCTCTCTCTTCCCTCTCTGCTGGCAAATGAATAAAAACAATGAAAGGCGTAGGACTTTAATGACCCTCCCTAAGCAAGCTACAAAGAAAGGATTGGGAACATGTTCCAAGCTGTGCCAGCTATGGGGCCCCAACTTTAATGCACACAATAAGAGTGTGGGGGTCTTCCTTACTCCTTTCTTGCTGCACCTTACAAATCAGAGTTGATGGCTAAAACTTCTGGGCTCAGAGGCCTTTGACCTCTAACCTCTTCATACACCATCACCAGTGACTGACAATAAAACCTCTCAGCCTGATGTGGTTCCAAAGAGGGTCTAGATGGGCTGGAGAAATGGCTTAGCAGTTAAGCACTTGCCTGTGAAGCCTAAGGACCCCGGTTCAAGGCTAGATTCCCCAGGACCCACGTTAGCCAGATGCACAAGGGGGGGGCACACATCTGGAGTTCATTTGCAGTGGCTGGAAGCCCTGTGTGCCCATTCTCGCTCTCTATCTACCTCTTTCTCTGTCACTCTCAAATAAATAAATAAAAATGAACAAAAGGGTCTAAGTAACTTGGCAAGTGTGGGATCTTATTAGCTCCTCTTGGACCCCTAAGGCCTTCCCTTCTCACTTCTCACCCTTTACCACTAAGCCATCTCTCCAGCCCCTCGCTTCTTATTTTCAATGCTCCTCTCTAACAAAGACATGGACTCACTAGTCTTGAAGGCCAGCTGGCTGCAAGGTGGAAACCTATGTTTTGCCTGGACTGAAGTCATGCTTGACCTCTGGGATGGTGGCACTCTGCATGGCCCTCTAGCTACCATCCTCTCTGATCCCCAAATGGGTCTATGACTCTCTGCCCTCTGCAGCATCCACACTGAAGGGTCCCCGGTCTTCTCTAGCTAAATCCATCTGCACAAACCCCAGAAACTCAGTCCCGGCTTATCTGCTTCCCACTGATTCTGGTCCACTGGGCACAATGTATATGAATGCAGACTTTGGAGCTTGCATTGCTGTCTTCTTTTCCTTATTTTATTTTATATGATGGGGGGGGGGGAGGCAGAAAGAATGAGAGAGAGAGAATGGCAGCACCAGGGCCTCCAGCCACTGCAAACCAAATTCAGATGTGTACACCACCTTTGCATCTGGCTTACATGGGTCCTGGGGAATCTAGCCTGGGTCCTTTGACTTTGCAGGCAAGTGCCTTAACCACTAAGCATCTCTGCCACCCTGCTGTTTTCTTTTATTGGTGGTTTTGCTCCCATGGGCTTTTCACTCCAAGGACCAGGCTGCTCACCCTGCTGGCTGCCTGATTCCTGCTCTGGGAGCTGAGCTCTGTTTCTCCCTTCCTGGAAAGCGACACTAGAGAGCCCCTTTCCTCAGTGATTTCACCACCACAGAAGAATGGCTTCCCCTGACTTACAGAGTTGATCACACCCTAGAGACCAATCAAGTTCCAAAGCATTAGAAAAACTCTAGCCCTGTGGCATCAGGGCTGGTTACCATGGCAACCCGGGGCCTCTCAGCTTAGCCCCTGGTCTGCCAGCTTAGCTTTATTTGCTGATTCCCAAGGCTCTGCTTAGTCAGCTCCTGGCATGTGAGGTTCAGACCCTCAAGCCCACGCCTGGTTGCATCTCCTTTCAGCTTGCTCCCCTGCTCGTCCTCCAGTGGCTCTGTCTTGACAAAGCTTTGGGAATATTTAACTTAGCAAGATTTTTCTGAAGAGACCCTGCAGATCATATGGGTATTTCTCTTCAGCACAGATGGCCCCTAATTTATTTTAGTCACTGTTGAGGCCTGGCTTGTCAGCTAAGTCTGGATCTTTCTAACAGGCTCAACCTAGGAAAAGAAAGGCCACTGAGCTGTGGTGTGCTCTCTTCCCTGAGGCACAGACCCACAGTGTTGTTTTTTTTTAATATATTTTTAAAGGGCAGGAGAGACGGCTCTTAGCAGTTAAGGTGCTTGCCTGCGAAGCCTAAGGACTGGAGTTCAATTCCCAAGTACCCACATAAAGCCAGAAGCACAAGGTGGCACGTGTACCTGGAGTCCATTTGCAGTGGCTAGAGGCCCTGGTGCAACTATTTTCTCACCCTCTCTCAAATGAATAAATATTTAAAAACATTTTTAGGGCTGGAGGGATGGTTTAGCGGTTAAGGTGTTTGCCTGGAAAGCCAAAGGACCCAGGTTCCATTCCCCAGGACCCATGTGAACCAGATGCACAAGGAGACGCATGTGTCTGGAGATCATTTGCAATGGCTGGAGGTCCTGGTGTGCCCATTGCCACTCTCTCTCTCTCTTCCTCTCCCTCTTTCTCTGTCAAATAAATAAAAATGTAAAAAAACAAAAAAATTATATATTTCATTTGAGAGAGAATGGACATGCCAGAGCCTCAAACCACTGCAAACAAACTCCAGATGGATGTGCCACCTTGTGCATCTGGCTGGCTTACATGGTTACTGGGGAATTAAACCTGGGTCCTTAGGCTTTGCAGGGAAGTACCTTAATCACTAAGCCATCTCTCTAGCCCCTCAAAAATTATGATACCTAAGCTTACCTGTATATGGAAGAGTTGGCTAGAAACCATACATGTGGGACATGTCAGATGTGATAGCCTCTCAGTCTTCAGTGGGCCACTTTCTATCCTCTACAAATGGAAACTAGAATTTTAAAAAATATTTTTTATATTTTATTTATTATTCAAGAGAGAGAGAGGCAGAGAAAAGAGAGAGAATGGGTGTGCCAGGGCCTCCAGCCACTGCAGACAAACTCCAGATCCATGCGCCCATCCCCTTGTGCATCTGGCTTACGTGGGTCCTGGAGAGTCAAACTGGGGTCCTTTGGCTTTGCAGGCAAATGCCTTAACTGCTCTGCCATCCCTCCAGCCCTAAAAAAATTTTTTTTTAAATTTATTTATGAGAGAATGCCAGGTGAGGCCACCCTGAGAATACATGGTGAACTCCAGGTCACCCTGGGCTAGAGCAAGAACCTATCTCAAAAAAAAATAAAAATAAAAATTATGAAGTCAGGTGTGGTGGCACACACCTTTAATCTCAGCACTTGGGAGGCAGAGGTAGGAGGATAACCATGAGTTCAAGGCCAACCTGAGTCTACATAGTGAATTCCAGGTCAGCCATGAACTAGAGACAGACCCTACTCGAAAACTCAAACAAACAAAAAAATTATGAGAGAAAAAGAGAGACAGTGGGCCAGGACTTCTTTCCACTGCAAACAAACTCCAGACGCATGTGCCACTTTGTACATCTGGCTTTACATAGGTGCTGGGGAATAAAACCCAAGTTGGCAGGAAGCTTTGCAAGCAAGCATCTTTAACTACTAAGCCATCCCCCAGGCCCAAACCTAGAATTTTAAAAGCAATAAATGGGGCTTGTGAAGGTTTGACTTGCCAATGGAAGCCATCAAACTTGATTCTCCAGCGTGCTTGCACACAGGGAACTGGGCAGCTAATGCAAAGTAAGGTGAGTCTATGTGAGGCTATGGGGCAAGGAGCTGGGCACTCCACAGTTAATGTCTGCACCATTCCAACATTTCTGTGAGGGATCCAGTCTTGGCGCTGCCTGCCTTCCAAGAGTTCACAACCACAAGGGACAGGTCACACACAGGAGTTACCAGCCATTCTTTAGTCCACATACTGAACAGTGGGCTGAGCCATTTATGTGTGTGTGTGTGTGTGTGTGTGTGTGTGCGCGCGCGCGCGCGCACATGCACCAGGGTCTCTTGCTGCTGCAAACAAATGCTTGTCCTGCTTTACTTGGGTGGCTGAGGAATTGAACCCAAGCCAATAGGCTTTGTAAGTAAGTGCCTTGAACTTAGGTATCTCCCTAGTCCCAAAGGCTAAGTCTTTTATAGAAGACCTCACTCGTCACTCAGGAATGTGGACGCAGAATGATTAAAGGATCTACGAAGAAAGAGGCAGGGCATGGTGGCGCACGCCTTTAATCCCAGCACTTGGGAGGCAGAGGTAGGAGTATCACCATGAGTGTGAGGCCACCCTGAGATTACATAGTGAATTCCAGGTCAGCCTGGGCTAGAGTGAGACCCTACCCTATCCACCTCGACTCAGCTCCAACATCACAGCCTGCTTTGAGCACTGTCATCCAAATCTAACCAACCAACCAAACCAAACCATCAATTAAGTAATGTAAGAAAATCATAAAGATCACACAGGATTAGCAGAGCTATGGTTTCTTTATCTTTTGTGCTTTTTTCTTTTTCCTCAAGGTAGGGTCTCATTCTAACCTAGGCTGACCTAGAATTCACTATGTAGTCTCAGGGTGGCCTCAAACTTATGGCAATCCTCCTACCTCAGCCTCCCAAGTGCTGGGATTAAAGGCGTGTGCCACCACGGCTGGCTGTGCTTGTTTTACCAGCTGATCTTTGAAAGAACACGGACTTATCACTCCAGGCCCCAATGTTTCCTGGTCTCTCCATCAAGATCCAATGCAGTAATGGTGAGGGGCAAGCCCTGAGGCCAAGGGGACACGGGACTGGCACTATAGAAATCTTGCATTTTAGTGGAACGGACAGAAGGTTAACCACAAAGGGCTATTGATTTTGATGATGTGGCTCCAACAAACCCAGAACTCTTGCAACTTCTCCCCTCACACCCTGAAGACAGCCTGTCCAGGCAAGACAGTGAAACAGTCTCACCCTCAGAGCTTCAGATTAGGAGAATGATATGGAGATGGACCTGCTTGTGTCTACACAGTCTTCCAAGCAGTACTCCTTCCCAAGGCCCACCTGCTCTGAGGTGACTGAAATACCATTAGCATGGTGAGCTGGAGGTGGAAGAGCAAGTGAGCTCCAGCTGAGCTTAGAAGAAAGCATGTCCTGTAAAGGAGGAAATAGAAAAGGAAAGGCCAGAGAAGATGGCTTAGAGATTAAGGTGCTTGCCTGCAAAGCCAAAGGACCGAGGTTTGATTCCTGTGGACCCATGTAAACCACATGCACAAGGTGGCACATGCGCTTGGAGTTCATGCAGTGGCTGAAGAAGGTGAAGCTGCTTGAGACATGGTCTCTTGTAGCCAAGGCTGACCTTGAATGGTTGATCTTGCTTCTATCTCCCAAGTGCTAGTACAGGAGTGTGCCACCATGCCTGGCCTCAAACTCACAGCAATCCCCTTACCTCTGCCTCCCAAGTGCTGGGATTTAAGGCAGGCACCACCAGTATGCCTTGCTTTATAATTTTTGTACGGCTGGAGAGATGGCTTAGCTCTTAAGGTACTATCTGCCCCTCTCTCTCTAAATACATAAAAATTAATAATTTTTAAAAGATAATTTAAGCCAGGAATGGTGGTGCACATCTTTAATTAATGCCAGCACTTGGGAGGCAGAGGTAGGTGTATTGCTGTGAGTTCAAGGCCACCCTGGGACTACATGGTGAATTCCAGGTTGTCTTGGGCTAGCAAGCGAGACTTTAACTCGAAACAGATCCCCCCAAAATTAATCAAAATTTATTTACTTGCAAGGAGAGAGAAACAGAATAAATCCACTAGGGCCTCTAGCCACTGCAAGTGAACTCCAGATGCATGCACCACTTTGTGCATCTGACTTTACATGGGTACTGAGGAATTGAACCTAAATCGTTAGGCATTGCAAGCTAGAGCCTTAACTGCTGAACCATCTCTCCAGCCCCTAGAGTGTTTTTTGGGTTTTTTTTTCGAGGTAGGGTCTCACCGTAGCCCAGACTGACCTGGAATTCACTATGTAGTCTCGGGCTGGCCTTGAACCTAGAGAATTTTTTTTGACTGGGGGCGGGGGAGACAGAGTAGTTTTGTACATGGGAAGACAGGAAGTGGTAAGGTGCATATAACAAGTCTGATAAAACTCAGTGCATCTAAAGGGATCTACGTGATGGCCTCCCAGGATGTTTCCCTCCTGGCTCCCGCAGTCTGGGCTTGAAAGCTATCCCATCTGTAACAGGAAGCTATTCAATCTGCTCAACAAGATGGCCAAGTGATGTGAATGGAGAACAAGTGCAGAGCAGGTATGTGTGGTGGGGGGGGGGGGCTGCAGGAGCACCTGGTTATTCAGCCAGAGATGCCATCAAGCTGACCAACATGGGCAGTGCCTGAAGGGCTCTGGGCAAACATTTATGAACTGTAAGCGTTCTTGCTCTCGTGCCTTCTTCCAGATTCTTCTTGGAACCCTGTAAAGGGAGACTACGGCACATTCTCTAGGTGGATGTGGCAGGGAATGAGCAAGGGACAGAGCAGCAGACCTGCATGCTGGGTGCAGAGATGAACAGGAGTCCTGGCTCTGATGAAGTGCATTAGGGCCACGAGACAGCAGAACTTGTGCCCTGTTCTATGAGGGGAAGCTGAGACATGCTGAGGGACTCCTCTGCTGGACAGAAGGGATGAGTATGCCATGATCACGGCAGGAGCAAGCTCCTGGACACACCACACTGGGGCTGGGAAGACTGCTCAGTGGTCGCAAGTGCTTGCTTACAAAGCCGGCTGGCCAGGGTTGTCTCCCAGCATGCATGTAAAGCCAGATGCAAGAAGTGCTGCATGCATCTGGTGTTCATGTGCAGCAACAATTGACCCTGGCATGCCCACATGTGTGCACACACACACACATGGACATTTTTTTTTAATTGTAAAAAAAGGAATACTCAAAAAAGTAAACACACTAAGTTATGCAGTGAGAGAGCTGAGCCCCACAATGGGCCCAGTGAAGAGCAGCCAATTCAAATGCAAACAGCAGAGATGGCAAACAGGACCTGGATGGCAGATTTCTCCAAGGAACAAGAGGAGCTGTCTTCCCAGATGTTCAACTTCAATGAAGCCATGACTCAGACAGGGAGCTGAAAGGTCCACTGGAGTTCAGGGAGGTCACACAGCAAGGGCCAGGCTGGCTTGAGTCCTCAAAGGTGACTGATTCCAACCTGGAGAAGTTTACTAACAAAGCAGAATCTGCTCTGACACAATAGGCCCAGCACTTCTCAGTCCTGCAAGATGGCCCAAAGTGAAGTGGCTCCAGTGACAACTCAACTAATAAATAAAGGTGGTCACACACCAGCTTCTTCCCCTCCCCAGTGGGCTTTGGGCACCTAGCGGCTTTGATTAAGGTCTGAGCTGGAAGTTTTGGTAAACACCAAGTGTGGGGCATCAGGTCCAGGACAGCTGGAGACAGGACACTGCTTTCCTTTCCTCAGCTTGGAACAGGAGATTCTACTTTGTCAGGGGGCAGTGCTGCCAGGGCAGCTTCCCCTCAGCAGTGCCTGTTCCAAAGGATGCTGGTGGAGATTTCCCAAGGCTGTGCTCACTCTGGGGCCTTTTTAGTGTGGCACACTGCTGGCTCTGGCCTGCTTTTCATGCCCTTGGTCAGAGAACTGCTATGCTTGATACTTTCAAAAACATGTTTGTGAGACTTTTTTGAGGTAGGGGCTCACTTTAGCCCACGCTGGCCTCAAACTCACAGCAATTCTACCACTCAGCCTACAAAGTACTGGATGGATTTAAGGGTATATGCCACCATGCCTGGCTCCTAATCGTTTTTAAAGTCCAAGAGAACTTTTATTATTTCCTGTTTGATGTATTTACTTATTGTAACTGAAAGAAAAGCATCAAACCAGGCATCATGCCTCACATCTATAATCCCAGCACTCGGGAGGCTGTGGCAGGAGGATCACCACAAATCTGAAGCCAACCTGGACTAAGAGTGTGTATATATAATGTACATTATATTTAATGTATGTATATATAAGTATCTATGTATATATATCATACATAATAAACATATGTGTGTGTGTATATGTTGTATAACAAAAGGGACCCTTGCTCAAGTCATCTGGCTATCAGACCATCTGGGAGAAACCAGAGGGGACCAAATGGAGGATGCAGCCTCCCTGGGCTCCTGGAGTTTCCACTGCTCTGTTTACCACTGCAAGGCAGATACTTGAAAAGCACAATCAATCCAAGGCACTTGAGGGGCTTGTTCAAATAGCCCTCTTCACAGTCTTGAGTTTTTAATTTGCAAGTGATGGCTGCGGAGTACAGTGATCTCCTGGCTTCTAAGAAAGCCTAACCTTAGGACATGGGAGCACCAGAACCAACTTCATTTTGGAAGTTAACTCCTAGAATCTGAGAATCTTTTCAAACTGATTTTCATGTCTCCTTATCCTACAAATGGCTCTCATTTGCATACCTTTAACCCCAGCAGAGGTAGGACTGCAATGAGTTCAAGGCCCCCCTGAGACTACATAGTGAATTCCAGGTCAGCATGAGCTAGAGTGAAACCTTAACTCAAACAACAACAACAAAAAATTAGTAATTCTTTAAAAGTAGGATTGCTGGGTGTGGTAGCACATGCCTTTAATCCCAGCACGTGGGAGGCAGAGGTAGGGGATCACATGAGTTCAAGGTCATCCTGAGACTACATACTGAATTGCAGATCAGCCTGGGCTAGCATAAGTTCCCACCTTAAAAAAGAACAAACAAAAAGTACAAAAACAAAACAATAAAACCAACTAGGATTGAGGATATAACAACTCAGTACAGTGTTTGCCTAACATGGGTAAGGCCCTGAATTCAATATACCCCAAAACTGACTTTAAAGAACCACAAAAACTGATAACTTAGGTTTCTACTTTCTGTGAAACTGCTCTATAGTATCCTTACAATATGTCTCACTGGGGGCTGCAGAAATTGGTCAGTGGCTAAGTCACTTGTCTGCCAAGTCTAACCACCCAGGTTCAATTCCCCAGTACCTGCATAAAGACAGTACACAAAATGGCACATATATCTGGAGTTCACTTGCAGTGGCTAGAGGCCCTGGCACACCCATTCTTT
This sequence comes from Jaculus jaculus, assembly GCF_020740685.1. Lineage (NCBI taxonomy): Eukaryota > Metazoa > Chordata > Mammalia > Rodentia > Dipodidae > Jaculus > Jaculus jaculus. Next base: position 41,267,837 of record NC_059106.1, read on the forward strand.
CTCTCTCCCCTAACAAATAAAATGTAGTCAGGCATGGTGGCACACACCTTTAATTCCAGCACTTGGGAGGCAGGAGTAGGAGGGTTACTGTGAGTTCAAGGCCAGCCTGAGACTACATAGTGAGTTCCAGGTCAGTAAGGGGTAGAAGGAGACCCTACCATGAAAAGAAAAAAACAGAAGAAAAACAATATATATATATATATATATATATATATATATTATAAATATATATAAATAAGCCGGGTGTGGTGGTGCACGCTTTTAATCCCAGCCCTGGGGAGGCAGATGTGGATCACCATGAGTTCGAGGCCACTCTGAGACTCCATAGTGAATCCCAGGTCAGCCTGGGCTACAGTGAGAAAAAAAACACACACACAAAAACCAGGGTGAGTGGAGGGAGGGAATTACCACGGGATAATGTTTACCATTATGGAAGTTGTCAATGAAAACTATTTTAAGCAATAGGGGCTAGAGAGGTGGCTTAGTGGTTAAGGCACTTGCCTACGAAGCCTAAGGATCCATATTCTACTCTCCAGATCCCACTTAAGCCAAATGCACAATGAGGCGAGCGCAAGGTTGCACATGCCCACTAGGTGGCACAAGTGTCTGGAGTTCGATTTCATTGGCTGAGGCCCTGGCGCACCAACCCTCTAAAATTAAAAAAAAAAAAAAAATTAAAAATAGGTCTCACCATAGAAACCATACTGAAAGATTCCCATGGAGGACACTGAAGCAGGAGGATCAAGCATGAGTTTGAGGACAGTCTGGGCTACACATAAAAACCCTCAAAAAGAGCCAAAGCCCAAAAGTGAATGACACAGCCTAATCTCAGCCTCCCCATGAATGCTGACACAGATAACCATGTGGACAGTCTTCCCAGGCTTATGGTGGAGCTGACTACAACTGGGTCTCTAGAATATCCAAGTTGCTTCAGAAAGCCTGCTTAGGGTACCCAGTTGCCTGACCAAGGCCAACAACCCCCTCTAGTGGTGACATCTTCTCTTCATTGATGGCGACTGACCTTATTCTTTTAATTTTTTCAGAGATGAGTTTGCGTTTGTTTTAATTTGCAAGAGACAGAGAAAATCGGTGCACCAGGGCCTCTTGCCACTGCAAACCAACTCCAAATGCATGGGCCAGTTTGTGCATCTGGCTTTACCTGGGTAATGGAAAATAAACCCCATTTGTTACAAAGTTATTTTTATTTTCCCCTTTTTGGTTTCTCAAGGTAGGGTCTCTCTCAAGTCTGCAACTCATTATATAGTCTCAAAGTAGCCTCAAACTCACAGCAATCCTACCTCTGCCTACTGAGCACTGGGATTAAAGGTGTGCATTACCATGCCTGGCAAATCTTTAGGTTTGGCAAGGCAATTGACTTGACTAGTAAGTGGACTGTTATTTGAGAAAGGGACCGCCAAGGCCTCCAACTCTAGATATATGTGCCACCACGTGAGAATGGGTGTCAGGACCTGGTGCCACTGCAAAAGAACTCCACTTTGTGCACCTGGCATCATGTAGGTACTGGGAAATCTAACCTGAGCTTTGCAAGAAAGTGCTTTTAACTGCTGAGCCATCTCTCTAGCCCCAGCACTCACAGTTTAAACAGCATGTAAGGGCTGGGGAGATGTCTTTGTGGTTAAGGCACTTGCCTGTAAAGCCAAAGGACTCAGGTTTGATTCCCCAGGATCCACATAAGCCAGGTGCACAAGGTGGCACATGTCTGGAGTTCATTTGCAATTGCTGGATGCCCTGGCACCCATTCTGTCTGCCTCTCTCAAATAAATAAAAATAAAACATGGGGGGGGGGGAACAGCATTTAAGAGTTGGTGTGGTGTCACACATCCTTAATTTATCACAGCACCCAGGAGGCAGAGGTGAGAGGATCATTGTGAGTTCAAGACCAGACTGGGATTACATAATGACTTGTTTCTGAAGTTCTCAATAACATGAGTCTATGTTGAGCTGGTCTCCATGGCTAAATTTCCTTCTCTCAACTGCTGACCCCCCTGATACTACTGCTCTTAGGCCTTACCATAGGACCCTGCATTATTAATGCTCTAAGTAAATATATAAAGAATAAAGTAAATTCTGTTAAACTCATGTTATTACAGACACAATACATCCCCCTAGATGATAACACCCTGGACACTGTTCTTCAGGAGTCAAGGATTTGACTGGGGAAATGGAAAGTGAAAGGAATGGGATGGTCCCTCTGTACAATGTACCATGACCTCCCTGTATCTGTTTCTAAGTATCTTTGTGATTACATAGCATAGAATGTTTCTTGCCTCAATTCCACCTATGTAACCTTGTGACTGCTTATAACAGACGGCCCCCCTTATTTAACAGAATGTAATTTTGTGGTTTAACTCCCAATCCTATTTTTAGTATAAATATCATGTGGTTATTTCCAATAAAAGCAACAATGAACTGATCAGGGCTGCATCTTGAGATTCTGAACTCTGGGATGCAGACCTGATGTACCAGCTTTCTTCTTTTTCTTTTTACCCAGTAAAACTTTGCCTCACATTCCGTGAGGCATGCACCCTAGTTGAAGGGTACAGCCCTTGTCAGTGGAATGTTCAGAGAAAAGCCTTGATGACTAAGGGGAAATACTTGGCACTGTTCTTCTATCCTCTAGACTTTATCTTTGTGTATCCTATGGTAATTGTTGTTTTTAGTGACAAAGCCAACGAATTCCATGATGTGAACTGTAAGGTGGTTGCAGCATCCGTGAATTCCTACTTTAGTCATCTTGCCTGCATCAATACACCAAGGAAGACTTGTGGTTTGGGCCACCTGAACATCATACTCGTCAGATTTAATGAAGCAAGTATCCTGGGACTATGGTGTGCTGTTGGAAGGTGCTGGCATTGCACTAAAAGATCTCTTCATAATTGACCCCAATGGAGTCATCAAGCACCTCAGTGTCAACAACCTGCCCGTAGGCTGCAGTGTGGAAGAGACTCTGCTGGGTGAAAGCATTCCAGTTTGTGGGGACCCATGGAGAAATCTGCCCAGCAAACTGGACACCACACAGTACTTCAGTAAGTAGGCCATTCTGTGTCCCATGCATTCCTATAGTTTCTCATGTCAGAAAAGAGCCACAGCCAGAATGCCTGGCATTTTGAAGATTATTTACAGATGGCAAAACCAATCACACTTGCATTTGTACACACTGCTCCATGCTTTGTTTCTGGGACACCAGATGTGGCCTTAAGGTGGCTAGCTGCTAACAGGAGTCTTTTTTGGGGCATCCTTGTAGCTAGTAAGTTCCCACAGAAGGCCTGGTCCCCATTCCTAGATCATCTGTTCAGGGGGTAGAGGACTCTCTCCTTAGCCTTACTTGAACCTTCATCTACACCAAAATAGCTTCTAATCAAGGTCCCTGACATTTTCTTTAGAATTTCCCCAGGTTAAACTGAACTGTCCTTATGGCCTGTTTTTTTCATGAGGCTCAGCAGGCTAAGTGAACTCTCAAATGTGTATGTGACAGAAAATGAATCATAGTATTAAAAATATGATGGTAAGCTGGGCGTGGTGGCACACGCTTTTAATCCCAGCACTCGGGAGGCAGAGGTAGGAGGATCACCGTGAGTTCGAGGCCACCCTGAAAATACAGTCAATTCCAGGTCAGCCTGGGCTACAGTGAGACCCTACCTTGAAAAACCAAAATATATATATGTGACTTAAGTGATCATGCATGGTCCCTATTCCAGACACTCCCACTTTTCACAGTTCTTTTCCTTATCTGTTCACTGACTTAGTATCTCTGATTAGGTATCATTATGCAGGAGATCTGTTTGATCCACTTATTGTCTTTTTTTTTTTTTTTTTTTTTTTTGTCTTTTCGAAGTAGGGTCTCACTCTAGCCCAGGCTGACCTGGAATTCACAATGGAGTCTCAGGGTGGCCTCGAACTCACGGCGATCCTCCTACCTCTGTCTCCTGAGTGCTGGGATTAAAGGCGTGCGCCACCACGCCCGGCCACTTATTGTCTTTTGAAATCATTTTCTCTGCTTGATATTAAAAATAAGCTGGGCGTAGTGGCACACACCTTTAATTCCAGCACTCGGGAGGCAGAGGTAGGAGGATTGCCGTGAGCTTGAGGCTACCCTGAGACTACACTGTGAATTCCAGGTCAGCCTGTACCACAGCAGCCTATGTATTCTTTTTTTTATTCTTTTTTTTTTTTTGGTTTTTTGAGGTAGGGTCTCACTCTGGTCCAAGCTGACCTGGAATTAACTCTGTCATCTCAGGGTGGCCTTGAACTCATGGCAATCCTCCTACCTCTGCCTCCCGAGTGCTGGGATTAAAGGCGTGAGCCACCACGCCCGGCCAGCCTATGTATTCTTAACCTGAGATCTTGTGGGTCAGCATGTCTCCCACTCTTCAACCAACTCCTTCCTGGTACATTTCTGCACCACTGGCTTCACTAACTTTTTGCATGTTTTGTTTTTTCAAGGTAGGGTCTCACTCTAGCACAGGCTGACCTGGAATTGCCTATATACTCTCAGGGTGACCTTGAACTCACAGTGACCCTCCTACCTCTGCCTCCTGAGTGCTGGGATTAAAGGCGTGTACCACCACACTCAGCTTTTCCTTCATTAATTTTATCCTCATTCCAATAAGCAAGTCCTTGAAGAACTTGAGGAAAGTAGTGGCTTCTTCCAGTTTTCATGGGGTACACTTTTCCCATAGCTTTAAGTCTCTTTAGAAAACACACCGTATTAATCACATGACTGACCATAAAGGAAACCAGTGCCAAGTTCTAGACCACAGACCTGTAATCCTAGCACTTGGGAGGCAGGGACAGAAGGATCAGGAGTTTGAGTTCAGCCTAGGCTACATGAGAGTCTGTCTAAAAAATAAAAAGGGCCAAAGAAGTGGCTCAGTGGTTAAAACAGTGCTTTCTTGCAAAGCCTGCTGGCTCAGGTTTGACTTGCCAGCACCCATGTAAAGCTGGATCAAGTGGTGCATGCGTCTACTGTTCCTTTACAGCGTCAAGAGACCCTGGCATGCTTATCCACCCATGCAAATAAATAAAATGTAAAAATACAAAAAAAAAACAAACAAAACAATTACTTAGAAAAAGGGGGAGGGGAGGGAAGGGGGAGTGTGAGAAACTGCTGCTTATTAGGGCAGCGTGTTCTCCTACTGCCCATAAGACCACCACCCACACACCACTAAACCGCACCCAGCTTGCTGACAGCAGACTGTACAGAAACAGTTCCCGGTAGAAAAGTCTGATAAAACCCATGCTTAGGGTATAGTTTCTTTATATCTTGCTTAGCTTCTCTTAGTCCAATTTTCTCAGAAGCTCCAGGAAGTTTAAAGTTGTAATCTGTTGTGATGTAAGGAATTGCACCTTTGAGCCCATGCTGAAATGGAAGCACAAAGAAACTGCATGGAAACAGTCCAGACTCACCTCAAGCAGCAAGTGCACCCTCCCAGGAGAGCCAGCATGAAAGGGAGAAGGGATATGGACCTCTGGATCTTGAGACACTTAGTTCCCTTCATCAAAGTGCCCTGGCAGCAGCCAGCCACAGGCATGTCTGCACCTCCTCTGTCCAACTAGACTCCACAAACCAACCAACCAACAACCATGAGAGATGATGGCAGCATACTGTGACCAGCAAGCATAGGTGCCTCTGAAGACTTCCTCAGGGGTGCAGTCCTGTGGGGTCCACCTCTGCTCCTCATCCTGCCTCTTGCAGTAAGGGCACTACTCTAGGGCTCCTGACTATTTGTGACTGAACTCATGATCTTAGACACTTTGAGGACCCCAACACTGTCCCTACCATGCTTACCTGGTTTGTTAAGATACACTGTGGAATGGAAACAGTCCCGATGAGCAGACAGTTGACAGTCCTTAACTCCTCTGGGGGGAGAGGGGTGAGGATGTGGTACAGCCGCTTCTCCATGTCAATGCCTCTACAGATGCCTTCAAGACCAACAGTGAAGTCAGCCTAGCTAGAGACACCTAACACTCCCCACCACTAAAACCTAAAGAAGGGCCTTGACAACAGATTTGAATTTCTAGTCTGCTTTGCTTTGGAAATACAAAGTATAACTCAAAGACTCTTGAACTTTTTCTGTTCAGCTGTTAGGAACCAAAATGGGCTAACGTGAAGGCCTTGAATTGTAATTAAGGTGAAAAAAGCCGCCACATAGAGCATTCAAAGACTCTGGCTCTCAACCACCCATTTCCTCTCTATGGCTGGTACCAAAGGATACAACTTCTATGGAAGTACTTGTGAACACTGGGCTCTCAATGTGTTGCACAAATTCAACAGTGCATTTCATTGTTTAGGTTTTGCTACTTTGCAGTTACATAGTTTTAGCACCTTTCCAAAACTCCAAAAACACTGACTTTTCTGAGGTAGACTTGGTAAAGTTACTTGGAGATCACATGCAGACCTTCACCTGTGCAATGGAAGCATGGTGTGGCACAATTATATCTGGTCAGGTCCCCTGACTGCAGGGATTGACTTGAAGAGAGAAATGGTAACCCCATGCAAGTAGCTGGTTCACACAGGGAGAAGAGATAGAGAAAGCCAACCTTTTTTAAGATAGCAGTTACCAGATTTGCCAGTAGGCTGGATACAGCACAGTAGGCAGGGAATGAGTAGTAGTGGATGACAACAGTCTTGGAAGGGATCACATGCATGCCTGTGAAAGGATGGAGTAGTTCAGGGCCACACCCACCAGGGCCTCAGTGCAGGTGTCCATTGAATGTGTCTGAAAGCAGGTGTGGCTGTGCTGAAGGGCTATTCACCTACAGATCCAGCTAAAGCTCTAGCAACAGAAAAGATAATCTTAGAAAAGGTGTCCAGGAAGAAGAGAATAAGCCAAGGCCAGTGGGAATCCTAGACTCAGAGAAGCTTGCAGGAGAAACAAAGGGTCAGATTCCTTCCTGACCTCCTCAGCTGAGACATGTTCAAGTAGAAGTGGACTCACTGCTACAGGGAAGGAACATGGTTTACCCTTGACTCACCAAAGCCCAAACAGTCACATATTGGGTTCTGGGCCAGCAGGATGGGCCCCTTCGTATATCCCCTCATGTCATCCACAATCTTGCAAAGGCCAACCCAGCTGGCATTCACAGCGTACATTATGTGGGTGGGGGCGACATCAGAATGAATAATCCTGAGTGCAACGGCACTGAAAGGGACCTGTAGAAAATAAATGTGCATCTTACAAATTTCTACTTTGAAAGACTTTTTGTTTTAGATAATAACTTGCTACATGGCCCAGGCTGACTCCAAGCTTATAATCTTCCTACCTGTCTCCTAAGGGAAGAAATTCTAAGTGTGTACTATAATGGCTCACTTGCAAGATTGCTCACAAAAAATAGAGTGGATTGAACTCTTCAGGCAGGGTGCCTGGGGGGGCTCCAGGTCCACTCCAAATTTCCAAGTCCCAGGCTTTGGTCTTATTCTCATTAAAATACAATAACCTAAGCTAACAGGACCAGAGCAAAGGACAGCACTTGATTAAGCAAGTGAAGAGTTGTCATTCAAGACATCTGAGGCCTGTGGCTAAGGAGGTAGCCAAGACATTGACTGATGAGGAACTGCAGGAAATGTAGGATCAAGATACGTGAGGAGGAGATGGAGGCGAGCAGGAAGATGAGCAGGAGCTCCTGTGTGCCATGAAAAAGATCAACTTCCATCAGGCAAGTGTCTCCTTCTCACTGCAACACAGCAAGGTTCAAGGCTATATAACTATGTAAAATCTGGCTGCTTTTCTCTTTTCATTTTTAAAAAGTAACTGCATGCACACCTTTAATCCCAGCGCTCGGGAGGCAGAGGCAGGAGGATTACCTTGAGGTGGAGGCCAGCCTGAGACTACATAGTGAATTCCAGGTCAGCCTGGGCTAGAGTGAGATTCTACTTCAGAAAACAGAACAAAATTTATTTTACCTCTACTTCATCTGCTCAGAACAAGTCATTGCAGAGGAAGCGGTGACATGAATACTTCTCTCATGGCTAGCCTGAAAACCAGTTCCAGGGAAATGGCAACAGACACTGTGGTCACTCAAACTTATCAAAACAGAGATCCAGAGGCTAGAAAGAACTCAACACTAAACCAAATGTCTTTCTTTTTTTATTTTTAATTTTACTCATTTTTCATCTGAAACAGAGAAAGAAAGAGACAAAGAGAGACAAAGACCAACAGAGAAAATGAGTATGGGGTTGCCAGGGATTCCTGCCACTGTAAACAAACTACAGACATATGCGCCACTTAGTGCTTCTGGCTTACATGGGTCCTTGGGCTTTGTAGGCAAACACCTTAACCTCTGAGCCATCTCTTCAGCCCCTAAATCCAATTCTATCATGCCCACCAAGGCTCAAAGAACAAAGCAGAAGAGGGGGTAGAAAAATTATGAGAGACTCAGTGTGGGTGGGAATGACCTGAGGGACCATGTACCCCTCCCCACACCCGCCAGAATGAATGACTTGGCTAGGTCAACATGATGATTATCAGTAACTCCACAGAGGAAGACACTCAGCAGAACAGGGGTGGCAGAAAGGAGATATAAAGTACAAACTTTCAATTGTTTATCTTTTTTAGAGTAACAGAAAGAGAGAAACAGAGAGGAGAGAGAGAGAATTGTCATGCCAGGGCCTCAGTCACTGAAATCTAACTCTAGAAGCTTGAGTCACCTAGTGGGCATATGCAACCTTGTACTTGCCTCAACTTTGTGCATCTGGCTAACATGGGATCTGGAGAGCGAACATGGGTCCTTAGGCTTAGCAGGCAAGCACCTTAACTGCTAAGCCATCTCTCCAGCCCAAAAGTACAACCTTTTTATTAAATAAATAAATAAAGAAAGAAAAATCAACCAGGGGCAGAGCACGGTGGCACATGCCTTTAATCCCAGCACTTGGCAGGCTGAAGTAGGAGGACTGCCATGAGTTTGAGGCCACCCTGAGACTACAGAGTAAATACTAGGTCAGCCTGGGCTACAGTGAGACCCTACCTCAAAAAAAAAAAAAAAAAAAAATCAAAAAAAAAATATATATATAGAAATACACACACACACACACGAAATAGTCAATTAACAATTTTATCAGTAAGCAGAGACAGAGAGTGAGTATGAATAGGAACACTAGGGCCTCTTGCTGCTATACACAAACCAGACAAACGCACTTTGTGCATCTGGTTTTACATGTGTACTGGGGAACTGAAACTGGGCCACCTCTCCAGTCTTTTTTTTTTTAATATATTATTTTTATTTACTTGACACAAAAAGAGGGAGAGAGCGAAAGACAGCAAGAGAGAACGGGCACGCCAGGCCCTCTACCCACTGCAGACAAACTCCAGACACATGCGCACCATTGTGCATCTGGCTAACATGGGTCCTGGGGAAATAAACCTGGCTCCTTTGGCTTTGCAGGCAAACGCCTTAACTGCTAAGCAATCCCTCCAGCCCAGTTTTTTAAAATTTGATTTTCCAAGGCTCAGGGTCCATGGCAGAAGACATAGCAGAAAGAATGTTAAGAGTCAGAGCCAGGCCTGGTGGTGCATGCCTTTAAACCCAGCACTTGAGAGGCAGAGGTAGGAGAATCACCATGAGCTCAAGGCCACCCTGAGACTACAGAGTGAATTCCAGGTAAACCTGAACTAGAGCAAGATCCTACCTCACAAAAACAAAAAACAAAACAAAGGAATGTAAGAGCCAAAGGAAGGGTAGGACTCCTTACAACGTGCTCCTCCAAACACAAAATGGCCTGGATATCCATGACCTCACAGTGCCTGACACTACCTACACAGAACCATCCTAATAGGAAGAAAAGATCATGAAATCAAAATAAAAGAGAGACTGATTGAGAGGGGGAGGGGACATGATGAAGAGTAGAGTTTCAAAGGGGAAAGCGAGGCAAGGGAGGGAATTACCATGGGATATTGTTTACAATTATGAAAGTTTCCAATAAAAAAATAAAAAATAAAATAAACTGGAGAATAATGCTAAAAAGAGAGCAAAAAAGGGCCTCCAATCACTGTTAACTCCAAACACGTACACCACTTTGGATATCTAGCTTACGTGGGTCCTGGAGAATAAAACCTAGGTCCTTTGACTTTGCGCCTTTAACCAATAAGCCATCACTCTAGCTCTCTTTAGTTTTCTCTTTTCTTTTTTTTTTCTTTGGTTTTTCAAGGAAGGGTCTCACACTAGTCCATGCTGACCTGGAATTCACTACATAGTCTCAGGGTGGCTTCACATTATGCAACCAAAATCACTCTGAGTCTTGATCCTCCATGTATCAAGTGCTGGGATTAGAAGAGCATGACACCACCCCTGGCTAAAATCTGCCTTTGAAAACACAAACTGCCCCTCAACCCTCCCTGTATATAACTTTAGCCATTACTTTGAATCTATGTTAGACTTTTAGAAGTGTTCTCTGACATCAAAGTTCTTTGTAAAACGGCCTGCTGGTTGATCCCTTTACTTCTCAAGGCAGAGCTGGAGCACATCAGAGTATAGGTAAGTCAATCTGACCACTCGCCATGTCACTGTGCATTGCTTCACTCTGGCTATACATAAGTCTCCACAGACACAAACATAAAGCAACTTCTTAGACACACACCTGACCCATGTCACTACAAGCAGAAACTGTTCTTCAAAGGCTTCAGTTTTCAGATGAAACCTGAGAGCAATTTTCTCTTGTATAAAACCCGGCAGTCTTTTTTTCTGGAATTTGGTTAAGTTAAATGCTACTTGTTTTGTCTTCAAAATAAAACACTGTTAGCTGAGAAAAAGAATGTGGGATCAGGCTAGAGAGATGATTTAGCGGTTAAGGCACTTGCCTACAAAGTGGTGCATTCCTATAATCCCAGCACTCAGAGGCAGGGGTAGAAGGACGCTTAGAACTTGAGGCCAGCTTGAGACTACATAGTGAATTCCAGGTCGGCCTGGACTAGAGCAAAACCCTACTTCACAAAGCCAAAAAGAAAAGGAAAGCACAGGTAATCGACATCACATGGAAGTACACCCATGCCCATGCCGAACTGGCCGACCTAGAACCAATGTCAGCTCTGCAGCTTTTGGTAGGTAACTCAGCTTCTATTTCACTTTCTCCATTTCAAAAATGGGGGAAATCACAGGGCTGTTGTGAAGATTTAGAGTGGAGAGTTATATAGGACAGAAGAGTGCCTGGTGCATAGGCAGCCAAGGAAGTGTCTAATCAGTAAACAAAGACGGTTTCTCCCAGCATTCCGATTACCTGATAGGGTGTCAGACCGTGTAAAGGGCTAAGTGGCTTTGGCAGTGGAGGCATCAGCTGGCTAAGGTAACCTAATACTGCCAGATCTCGGAAAATTCTGTTATAGGAATCCCTGAAAAGTAAAGCAGAGGGATATAAGTAGAGACTTTTAACACTCCACCTCCCACTTAGTAACTGAAGGGAGGCCATCAAACAGAAAACATCTGGAATAGCACAGTGGACTTGACTTTGCGCTTCAAAGATGTCCACACATTAAAGCTGGGGTGTGGCTCACTGGCAGAGCACCCAGCACTGAAAAAAAAAAAAATCTCCAACTTAACATGAGCAAGTCCTACCTAGACATAGTGGTGGTATAAGTCTTTAATCCCAGCGCTCGGCAGGCAGAGGAAGGAAGATCACGGTGAGTTTGAGGCCACCCTGAGACTACATAGAGAATTCTAGGTCAGCCTGAGCTAAAGTGAGAACCTACCTTGAAAAACCAAAACCAAAACCAAACCAAACCAAACAGGAGGCCTAAAAAGACCACCAAGCTCTCCCAGCAATTGAAACCACTTTTCCACTGTAAATACCTCATTCCCCTTCTTTAAATGCATAGTTGTGAAAGATGAAATATCAAAAACCTTAGGAGTACTCTTTTCTTTGTATTTATGCATTCATTCATCTACTGATTCATTCATTCAGTTAGGGTCTCATGGAATCCAGGAAGCCTAAAACTCATTACTATAGCTGAGAATGAACTTGTTTTTGATGAGACCTTCAACTTCTAATCCTCCTGCCTCCACTCCACTACTGCGACTACTGGTATATGTCACCATACCCCACTTTACGAGGTGATGGGGATCAAATACAGGGCTTCAGGTATGTTAGGTAAGTAGTCTACCAACTGAGCTACATTTCCATCACTTTTTCGTTTTTTTTTTTTTTGTTTGTTTGTTTCTTTTTGAGGCAGGGTCTCGCTCTAGCACAGGGTGACCTAGAATTCACTAAGTAGTCTCAGGGTGGCCTCAAACTAACAATGATCCTCCTACCTCTGCCTCCTGAACGCTGGGATTAAAGGCGTGCGCCACGATACCTGGCTCAGGAAGAGAGAATAGAATGCTTTATTCAACTGTAGAAAACAAAATTCTTTAGGCAAATGACATTTCACTTACCTATTTCTTGCATTTTTGCTACAAAAAAAGAACTCTGAGCGCACACACATTAGCTTATGTCCAGTGAAGAAAACAGGGCTTGAGTCTTTCTCTTCATCAATAAATTCCAAATTGTCTCCAAATTCTGGAAGTTGAAAACCTCGGTATCTCCTTTTGATTTTGCTTTTTGTGTACAAGCCGTCCATGTCATCCACATACTCTGAGGTGAGGGTGGGCATGTATTTACTATTGGGAGAACTCAACTGAATAACATGGCTAGGAGACAGCAGGCGGATCAGATCAATAAGCAGCAGAAGCCCTTCATCTGTAAGGGGAATGAGAGAAGCACAGCAGCTCAATGATACCCAGGGGCTACACAGCAAGTTTAACATCAGCATGGGCAACCAAGTGAGAGCTTTTTTTTTTTTTTTTTTGGTTTTTCGAGGTAGGGTCTCACTCTAGACCTGAAAATTATGTGTGTGTGTGTGTAAGAGAGAGAAAGCAAAAGTGAAAGAGAAAGAGAAAGAGAGAGGGAGAGAGAAAGAGAGAATGAGTGCACTGGTACACTAGGGCCTCGGGTCTCTACCACTGCAATTGAATGTCCAGCTCAGCCTAGACTGAGACCTTACCTCATAAAACAAAAAATACAAAAAACAGAACAAACAAACTAAAAAACAAAAAAACAAACAAACAACAACAAAAAAAAAAAAAAACCACGCATACCACACATAACCCATGGGCTGGAGATGGCTCAGCAGTTACAGGTGTTTGTTGGCAAAGTCTGACAACCTGGGTTCAATTCCCCTGTAACCATTTAAAGCCTGATGCCCAAAGTAATGCATGCATCTGGAGTGCCCATTCTCTCCCTTTCCCTGCAAACAAACAAATAAAATTTTTTTGAATAATTTTTTTTGAGGTAGGGTCTCACTCTAGCCCAGGCTGACCTGGAATTCACTACGTAGGCTCAGGGAGGCCTCAAACTCACGGTGATCCTCCTACCTCTCCCTCCCAAGTGCTGGGATTGAAGGCGTGCGCCACCATGTACAGCCTAATAATAATTATTTTTTGTATGAGAGAGAGAAAAAGAAAGAACGAACGGGTATGCCAGGGCCTGCAGGCCACTTCAATGGAACTCCAATGTGGACGCCATCTTGTGCGCATGCGCAACCTCGCACTGCTGTGTCACGCTGTGTCTGACTTACGGTGCCTGAAGAGTCGAGCATGAGTGCTTCACAGACATGTCCGTAACCACTGAAGCATCTTAACAAAGGCAAATGCCTTAACCACTGAGCAATCTTATTTTTATTTTTTGGTTTTTCTAAGGTAGGGTCTAGCTCTAGCCCAGGCTGAACTGGAATCCACTCTGTAGTCTCAGGGTGTCCTCAAACTCACAGCACTCCTCCTACCTCTGGCTCCGGAATGTTGGATTAAAGGCATGCATTACCACACCTAGGTCCATGCTCAGTTTTATGAGGTGCTGAGAACTGAACCCAGATTTTCATCCATGCTAGGCCAATACTCTTAACAACTGAACTACATCCCTTGCCCCTAGGCTACTATTTTATTTATCGAGCTGGATGGATGGCTTAGCAGTGAAGGCGCTTGCCTGCAAAGCCAAATGACACAGATTCGATGACCCAGGACCCACATAAGCCAGATGCACAAGGTGGTTCATTTGCAGCAGCTGGAGGCCCTTGCACACTCATTTTCTCTATCTGTCAAATAAATAAATAAAAATTAAATAAACAAATAAAAGTTATCTCTAGGGCTGGAGAGATGGCTTAGTGGTTACGGTGCTTGCCTACAAGGCCTAAAGAGGACTCAGGTTCAAGTCCCCAGTACTCATGTAAGCCAGATGCACAAGATGGCACATGCAAAAATAATAAAATATTTAAGAAGAATTTAGCTGGGCATGGTGGCGCACACCTTTAATCCCAGCACTCAGGAGGCAAAGATAGAAGGACTGCCGTGAGTTCGAGGCCACCTTGAGACTACATAGTGAATGCCAGGTTAGCCTAAGCTAGAGTGAAACCCTAACTCAAAAAAAAAGGGGGGGAGCTAGAGAGATGGCTTAGTGGTTAAGACATTTGTCTGCAAAGCCAAAGGACTCAGGTTCGATTCCCCAGGACCCACGTAAGCCAGATGCACACAGGATACATGTGTCTGGAGTTCATTTGCAGTGGCTACAGGCCCTGGTGTGCCCTTTCTCTGTCTGTCTCTTTTCTATTTCTCTCACTCTCTGCTTGCAAGTAAATAAATTAAACAAAGAATTTTTTTTTAAATTATCTTCAAGTTGGGCATGGGGTGCAGTTTGAGTTTGAGGGCAGTCTGAGACTAATTCCAGGTCAGCCTGAGCTAGAACAAGTCCGTACCTGGGGAAAAAAAAAGTTATCCCACATACTATAAATGCAGAAAGGCAGTCACAAGTAGGGGAAGAGGAGCATTAAGTTAGAGTTCAACAGGAGAAAGAAAGAAGCAGGCAAAACTGGGCATGGTGGCACAGGCCTTTAATACTAGCACTCAGGAGGCAGAGGTAGGAGGATGGCCATGAGTTTGAGGCCACCCTGAGACTCCATAATGAATTACAGGTCAGCCTGGGCTAGAGTGAGACCCTACCTCGAACCCCCACTCCCCCCACAAAAATAAGAAAAGAAAGAAAGAAAGAAGCAGGCATTATAGATTTCAAAAAGTTGGCAGAAAGGTATCAAATGTTTTTATCACAAATAAATATAATACTAGATACGGCAGCATACACCTGTTATCCTAGCACCTGGGAAACACCATAAGCTTGAGATTAGCCTGAGCTACATATCAAGACTCTGTTCCCAAATCCAAAAGAGAAAAAGAAAAAAAAAAAAAAAAAGTGGTAAAGGTGGGTAGTGCATTTGGTAATCCCACTACTCTGCACTCAAGAGGGAGGCAGACATTGTGGAAAACAGTGTGGAGGTTCCTAAAACAGCTAAAGATTGATCTACCATATGACCCAGCTATAGCACTCCTAGGCATATATCCAAAGGACTCATCTCATTTCCTTAGAAGTACGTGCTCAACCATGTTTATTGCTGCTCAATTTATAATAGCCAGGAAATGGAACCAGCCTAGATGTCCCTCAACTGATGAGTGGATAATAAAGACGTGGCACATTTATACAATGGAGTTCTACTCAGTGGTAAAGAAAAATGAAGTTATGAAATTTGCAGAAAAATGGATGGACCTGGAATGGATTATACTAAGTGAGGTAACCCAGGACCAGAAAGCCAAGTGCCACATGTTCTCCCTCATATGTGGATCCTAGCTACAGATGATTGGGCTTCTGTGTGAGAATGAAAATACTTAGTAGCAGAGGCCAGTAACTTGAAAAGGAGACATAAAGGGAAGAGAAAGGAAGGGAGGAGGATACTTAATAGGTTGATATTGTATATATGTAATTACAATGATTGTAATGGGGAGGTAATATGATGGAGAATGGAATTTCAAATGGGAAAGTGTGGGGGTGGGGAGGGAGGGAATTACCATGGGATATATTCTGTAATCATGGAAAATGTTAATAAAAATTAAAAAAAAAAAAGAGGGAGGCAGAGATCTGAAGCTGAAGGTCATCCTGAGCTACGTAGGGAGGGAGTGTGACATGGTGGCACACTCAGGCAATTCCATACACTTGGGAGATGGAAGCAGGAGGATTAGGAAGTTCAAGGTCATCCTAGACTACCTCATGGGCTATTGAGATCCTATTTCCAAATACCAAAAATGTGAGGAGATCCATAGTTGATCATTATACAGCACATACATGTACCAAAAAAATCACATGCAATCCCAATATGTAGTATGTTTTTCTTATAATGACTGTACATGGCCTTACCTGTCACCCAGCCCATCGTGTTAATGATAAGTGGGGACTCTTTCTTGTAAGAGCTGAATACGTATTTGACTATCTCAATGTAATTCTCACAGTCATTTTTACAAGACGTCTTCCCATAATATACCATCTTCTGTGGTGTCCTCTGGTGGGTGAAAGGTGGTCCTAGGAAGACAGAGATCACAGTGACTAAGTGCATAATGCTCCAGAGGTTTCATCCCCAATACTACCAAACTGAAGAAATTAAGCCAGGGCTACCAGAGCAGTGTGGAGGGTTTTGTTACACTACCACCCCTACCAAAAATCCTTGGGAAATCTGAGAGAAGCACCTATAATTCCATTTTTGGAAACTAAGCTTTCAACTTACGCAAAGACATGATCAGTCTTATACACCCAATTAATCACAATTATGTCTTGATAATAGCCATTCATTTAACTACTGTCTGCTACACCTGTTCAAGGTACCTGGGGCACATCTGTGAACAAATTAATACATCGCCAGGCTGCAGAAGATGGCTTACCGGATAAGGCATTTGTTGGCGAAACCGAAGGATCCAGATTTGATTCCCATTGCCCATGGAAAGACAGATGCACAAGGTAGCACATGTACCTGGAGTTCATCTATAGTGGCTACAAGCCCTGGTGTGCCCATTCTCTCTACCTGCCTCTTTCTCTGCACCCTCAAATAAAAAAGTAAATAAATAAATAAATAAATAAATAAATGTTTCATGTTAATTTACCAACCTTGAATGCAAGCCTTAGATCATACACTAGTATTTAGAAATAAAAAATAAAATCTTGGGCTGGAGAGATTGCTTAGTGGTTAAGCACTTGCCTGTGAAGCCTAAGGACCCTGGCTCGAGGCTCGGTTTCCCCAGGTCCCACGTTAGCCAGATGCACAAGGGGGCACACGCATCTGGAGTTCGTTTGCAGTGGCTGGAAGCCCTGGCGCGCCCAACCTTTCTCTCTCCCTCTATCTGCCTTTCTCCCTGTGTCTGTCACTCTCAAATAAATAAATAAAAAATGAACAAAATAAAATAAAATAAAATAAAATCTCTACCTTTGTGGGGATTACATCCTGATGAAAGTTCAATTAATAACCTTCAGCAATCCCTGACTAATCCAGGTATGGTGCTACACATCAGAATCCTGGCAGACTGTGGCAGGAGGATTACCTCAAAACTGAAACTAGGCATAGAGGCTGAGGTGGTGTTGGAGATACAAAGAGAAGTGTGTGCATTCTGACTTACTGTGGACTTCTGGTGTCTGCAAAGAAATAATTTCCTCAACTTGTATAAAAACTGAGAATTGTGTTTTACTGTTCTTTAAAGCTCTGCTGTGCACACAGAACCTGTGTGTATCAACATTTGAACAGCTAAAGAAAAACCAAAAAAAAAAAAAAAGGAAATTAAGTTTTATTTTACTTTGGGTTTTCTAGGTAGGGTCTCACTCTAGCTCACGCTGACCTGGAATTTACTATGTCGTCTCAGGGAGGCCTTGAACTCATGGCAATTCTCCTACCTCTGCCTCACAAATGCTGGGATTAAAGGTGTGTACCATCATATCCAACAAGTTTTGGGTTTTCTTTTTTTTCCTCGGTGCTAAGTACCAAATCCTGAACTCCAGAAGTTCTGATATATTCTCTAACATGAATGACTTTGAGAGCATTATGCTACTGAAAACAGGACAGATTCCAAATGACTCCACTTCTCTGATGGAGGGCAGACAAATTCAAAGAGGCAGAAAAACTAGAAAGCTACTACCAAGGATTACCAAGTGATAGGGCACAGGGAAGCTTAATGGGCACTGCTTCATTTTGAAATAATCACTGTCAGGTATTTATTGACAGTGATAAGTGTTCCATAACATTGTGAATGGTTCTAAGGGAAGAGTTAGGGGTTGTATAATGGACACTGCTTCATTTGAGTCAATCGCTGTCAGGTATAGACAGCTTTAAGGGTTCCACAACATTGTGAATGGATTTAGTATCCTTGAATCATACTCTAAGGAACAGGTAAAAGTATGACTATAATCTGTATATATTACAAATTTTTTAAAATGCAGGATTTGCCAGGCATGGTGACTCATGCCTTTAATCCTAGCATTTGGGAGGCAAAGGTAGGAGGATCACCATGTGAGGCCACCCTGAGACTACATAGTGAATTGCAGGTTAGCCTGGGCTAGAGTGAGACCCTATCTCAAAAACCCAAAAGAATGAAATTACAAATAAGTGAAATTTTTTAAAAACTTAAAATGCAAGATTCTATCCACACGGACCCTAATCCTAACCCAGCACTCAGGAGGCAGAGGTAGAAAGATTGCTGAGAGTTGCTGGCCACCCTGAAAGTACATAATAAATTCCAGGTCAGCCTGGGCTAGAGCAAGAAGACCCCACCTCAATAGACCTGGCATGGTGGTGCACTCCTTTAGTCCCAGCACTCAGGAGGCAGAGGTAGGAGGACTGCTGTGAGTCAAGGCCAGCCTGAGACTACATAGTGAATTCCAGGACAGCCTGAGCTAGAGTGAAATCCTACCTTGGAAGAAAAAAAAAATTCTTGGAGCTGGCGTGGTGGCACACGCCTTTAATCCTAGCACTCAGGAGGCAGAGGTATGAGGATCACTGTGAGTTCAAGGCCACCCTGAGACTACATAGTGAATTCCAGGTCAGCCTGAGCTAGAGTGAGACCCTACCTTGTAAAAACAAAAAAAAAGCAGACATTATTTTATATTGCATTCTGAAACAGGATAACTAAGGAAAATTTGCAATTAACTCTGGAGACTGCTAACAGCATTTCATCCATACTCATTTCTCAGCTAACTTACAGAACGTTATATATAAGATGTCAGTATTAGGTCAAGGTGTGTTTCTAATTTACACAGAACAAAAATAAGACACAGCTCCCTTTCCTACAATGGAAACATGCTCTGGTTTTTGGAGGCCAGGGGAACAGTTACACAAAGAACACAGATTTAGCAAATATATACTCATGTTTCATTACACACACACATATATTTGCCCCAGGGGTAGTCTCATTCTAGCCCAGGCTGACCTGAAATTCACTCTGTAGCACAGGCTCATACTGATTGTGATCCTTCTACCTCAGCCTTTCCAGTGCTGGGACTGAGTTACATTCCCAGCCCCATATTTTATACTTTCATAAAGAAGTTTGGGTTAAGTACCATTACTTTTAATTTTTTTATGTTTTTTAATTTTTACTTATTTACTTGAGAGAGAGAGGGAGACAGAATATGGGTATGCCAGACCCAACATCCACTGTAAACGAACTCCAGATGCATGCACCCCCTTATGTATCTGGCTTACATAGGTGCTGGGGAATTGAACCTGGGTCTTTTGGCTTTGCAAGAAATGCCTTAACCACTAAGCCATCTCTCCAGCCCACCATTTCTTTTAAGTATTATAAAGTCAATAAAATCTCTTTCTCACATACACACAAATAAAATAAAATAAAATAAAATAAAATAAAATAAAATAAAATAAAATAAAATAAAATAAAATAAAATGAGGGAGAGAATAAGGTGCTGGAGAGACGGATTAGCAGCTAAGGCACTTGCCTGCTAAATCAAACGACACAGGTTCTATTCCCCAGGACCCACATAAGCCTGATACACAATGTGATGCATGCATCTGAAGTTTGTTCATTTGCAGTGGCTGAAGGCCCTGGTGCACCCATTCTATCTGCCCCCTCCTCCTTCTTTCTCTCTCAATAAATAAAACTAAGAAAAAATAATAACAATAAGGCCAATCATAGTGGTACACGCAGCAGGGTGTGGTGGCGCATGCCTTTAATCCCAGCACTGAGAGGTAGAAATAGGAGGATCACCATGAGTTCAAGGACCCCTGAGACTCCATAGTGAATTCCAGGTCAGCCTGGGCTAGAGTGAGACCCCACCTCGGAAAAAAAAAACAAAAAAACAAAAAACATAGTGGTGCAACCTTTTAATCTCAGCACTCAGGAGGCAGAGGTAGGAGGATCACTGTGAGTTCAAGGCCACCCTGACACTACATAGTGAATTCCAGGTCAGTGTGGGCTAGAGAAAGTCCCTACTTCGAAAATAAATAATAATAATAATAATAATAAGGGTTGGAGAGACTGTTTAGTGGTTAAGTGGTTAAGCACTTGCCTATGAAGCCTAAGGACCCCATTTTGAGGCTCAATTCCCCAGGACCCATGTAAGCCAGTTGTACAAGGTGGCACATTCATCTGGAGTTCGTTTGCAGTGGCTGGAGGCCCTGGCACACCCATTCTCTCTCTTCCCCTCCCACCCTCCCTCCCTCTCTCTCTCTCTGCTGCACTCAAATAAATAAATTAAAATAATACTGCAAAAAAAAAAAAAGAAATATGAAATACAGGTGGGTATGGTGACACATGCCTGTCATCTCAGCACTTGGAGTGAATTCCAGGTCAGCATGGGCTACAGTGAGACCATGCCTTAAGAAAAAGAAAAAGAAAAAGAGAGGACTGGAGAGATGGCTTAGCGGTTAAGGCACTTGCCTATGAAGCCTAAGGACCCAGGTTCGATTCTCCAGGCCCCACATAAGACAGATGCACATGGTGGCACATGCGTCTGGAGTTCATTTGCAGTGGCTATAGGCCCTGGCACACCCATTCTCCCTCTCCCTTTGTCTCTAATAAATAAATAAAAATAAAATCTTAAAAAGAACACACTTTTCTTAATATTCATACCCTTATATTAATGCTACTCTCACTTTGGGTAGAGAATCTTCTCTTTTCAGATGGCAGTGACCTCGGGATGACTCAGAAGGTATCATAGTGCTGGAAAGAAGTGACTAGAATACTGAGTAACATCTCGACCACACATTCCAAGGCTCAGAGTCTAACGCTGAAGAGGTAGCAGAAAGAATGTAAGAGCCAAAGGAAGAGTAGGACTCCTTACAACGTGCTCCCACGAAACATAAAATGGCCTGGATATCCATGACCTCATAGTGCCTAACACTACTACACAAAACCATTGTAAGAGGAGGAAAAAAATCATGGCATCAAAATAAAAGAGAGACTGATTGAAATGGGGAGGGGACATGATGGAGAATGGAATTTCAAAGGGGAAAGTAGGGGGAGGAGGGTATTATCATGGAATATTTTTTATAATCATGGAAAATGTTAATAAAAATTGAGAAAAAAAAAAAAAAAAGGAGCCAGGCTTGGCGGTGCTTGCCTTTAATCCCAGCACTTGGGAGGCAGAGGTAGGAGAATCACCATGAGTTCCACGCCAGCCTGAGACTACATAGTGAATTCCAGGTCAGCCTGAGCTAGAGTGAGACCCCACCTTGAAAAAACAAAAAGAAGGCACCTTTAATCCCAGCACTTGGGAGGCAGAGGTAGGAGGACTGCCATGAGTTTGAGGACACCCTGAAACTACATACTGTCAGCCTGGGCTAGAGCAAGACCCTACCTTAAAAAAAAAAAAAAAAAAGCAAGCAAGAAAGAAATATAAATACATACCCAGAACTGGTTCTGTAATGTTAAGTAAAGAAATGCAACCAGCAGGAGTGAATTCTGTCTGCCCCAGATCACATTCCAAATAGTCAACGCAGGAAATACTGAAAAATTTTAAAAAAGAAAGGAAACCGTAACTCGCTTTACCCTGCAGAAGGGAGAGAAGCACATGACGACGACTTTACGAAAAGACATGGTACAACCCACCCTATGTAGCTCTAAGTGGGAAATCCCAAGATGCCTGTCATAGTACAGGCATGGCCAGCATCCACTTAAACACGCATGCTGTGTTGCCTTAAAAACAAAGCAATTCTCTCAAAAAGAAAACAAGGGAGATGGGACTAGAGAAATAGCTTAGCGGTTAAGGTCCTTGCCTACAAAGCCAAAGGACCCAGGTTCGGTTCCTCAAGACCCACGTAAGACAGATTCACCAGGTGGCATATGCATCTGGAGTTTCTTTGCAATAGCACCACCATTCTCTCTATCTGGCTCTCTCTCTCCCTCTCTCTCTCTCATCAGAGCAAGACTACCCCTGCTCTTTAAGTTTGCAAATGACACCCAGACCAGACCCAACATAATCCTGAGACCACATTCCTCCTCCTCTATAGGCAAGGCTGGATCAGCCTGTCCTGGAGCTGTCACTGTCTTCCATGAAGAGGACAAGAAAGGGTGTCACTGCCCAGCTGAGCTGCTCTGGAAGTGTAGTAACTCTACAAGTCAGGGTGTATTCCCAGAACGTTTCTCCAATCAAACCAGACATGGTGACTTATCCCTATCTGTGGCACTGGGGAAGAAGAGGCAAAGGGAGTGCCTGAGTTCCAAAGCCAGCCTGGACAATAGACTTACCCTGCCTCAAAGTTTCTCCACATTTTTATTTCATTGCAAAAACCTAGCAATCTGCCAATGTGAATAGCAAGGCACTCTTACCTATTTAACAACTGGTTAACCAGGTACCGGATAAAAGTGGACTTTCCAATGTCCTGAGTTCCATACACCAAGATGACAGGGCAGCCATCCACTTCTGGAGGCAGAACAAACATCAAGCCTTGGCGTCAGCCAGTCTTTAGGACACTAAATATGAGCAGTAGTTCCAAATTCATCAAGGTAGGTTACTCACCACAACAAACACTGACTAACTCTTCCAGTGCTGAAAAGGCGCTCTCACTTAAGCAAATACGTTTTTTCTTTTTTTGTCTTCTGATGCCAACAGACCTCAGAGTTACATATTCATAATTAATCTTCGTAGGAGGATTCTGAAGTACAACAATTTAAATTTTAAGGAAAGTTGGAAAAAATACAAACCTGCATATTTCTCTTAAACCTAATAGAGTTCTAAGTTACAAAAACTTTGGGCCTTGGGAGATGGCCTGGCAAAGCCTGGCAGGTTTAATTCTCCAGTACTCAGGTAAAGTCAGACACAAATTGTGACCCATGTATTTGGCATTCATTTGCAGCTGCAGGGGATCCTGGCATGGCCCCTACCCACATACTGGACCAATCTGACCTGAAATTCATATGCAGTCTCAGGGTGGCCATGAACTCACAGTGATCCTCCTACCTCTGCCTCCCAAGTGCTGGGATTTAAAGGCGTGCAGCATCACACGCAGCTTAAATGTAATTTTTTTAATTTTTATTTTTGCTTTGTTTTTTCAAGATAGGGTCTAACTCTACCCCATGCTGATCTGGAATTCACTATGTAGTCTCAGGGTAGCCTCAAACTCATGGGGATTCTCCTACCTCTGCCTCCCGAGTGCTGGGATTAAAGGTGTGCACCATCACATTCTGCTAAGTGTAAATAGTTCTTAAAAGGAAATTTGGGGGCTGGAGAGATGGTTTGGTGGTTAAGGTGCTTGTATGAGATGCCAAAGGCCCCGAGTCCAACTCCCCAGGACCCACGTATGCCAGAGGCACAAGGTGATGCACACATCTGGAGTTCATTAGCAGCAGCTAGAGGCCCTGGCGAGCCCATTTTTTCTATCTGCCTCTTTCTTTCTCTCTTTTAAAATATCTTTCAAAAATAAATAAATAAAAGGTCCCTCCCTTGCTCTCACCACCCCAAATCTAAGCCATCAGAAAGTCTGGCAACGCCCTTCCTGAAGCTGCCCATGAGAAGTTGAACAGTGGACCCACAGCTATAGATTAGGCTGATGCTTTGGGATGAATAAGGACAAGCTTCAACAACATAAAGCAAACCACAAAGCCATATGCAAAAAGTTGAAGGGATGTGGAGGACAGGTGTGAAAAGGTGCACTGGTGTCCTAAGAGGAGTGGGAGGAAACCACAGGACCGGCATGGAACTAAGGGAGGCTCACCAGGAATGTGCCCACCATACAGAAGAGCACACCCTCACGAGATCAAAAGCACAGAGGACAAAGACACCACAGAAGAGCTTGTATGAGC
The DNA here is from genome assembly GCF_020740685.1 of Jaculus jaculus. Lineage (NCBI taxonomy): Eukaryota > Metazoa > Chordata > Mammalia > Rodentia > Dipodidae > Jaculus > Jaculus jaculus. The sequence continues at coordinate 41,291,930 of NC_059106.1, forward strand.
CTGCCATGGTAGCTCTTATAATCCCAGCACTTGAAAGGCTAAGAAAGAAGGATCACTAGTTTGAGGGCAGCTTGGGCTACATAATGAGCTCAAGGCTAACCTGGGCTACATGCAAAATCCTTTCTCAAACAATAAAAAGAGGGGCTGAAGAGATGGCTTAGCAGTTAAGGCACCTGCCTGTAAAGCCCAAATACCCAGTTTCAATTCCCCAGGACCCACATAAGCCAGATGCACAAGGTAGTGCATGCGTCTAGAGTTCATTTGCAGTGGCTGAACGCTCTAGTGCAGCCATTTTCTCTATCTGCCTTTCTTTCTCTCTCTCAAATAAAAACAAAATTTAATTGAAGAAGAAAAAAAAAGACTGCATGTAGGCACTGGGGATATAGCTAGTTGGTAGAATGCTTGCTTGCATTGCAGTAAACCCTGGCCTTACCACCAGCACCACATAGATCAGGCATGGTGGCCCATGCCTGTAATCCCAGAATTTGGGAAGTGGAAACAGGATGATCAGAAGCTCAAGGTCATCCTTGACTACATAGTAAGTGTTAGGCCAGCCTGAGACACATGACACCTGGTCTCAAAAGAAAAAGAATGCCAGGTTGGGAAGATGGTTCAGTGGTTAAAAAAGCATGCCAGCCTGGGTTCAATTCCACAACCACCCACTAAGCCAGACAAAAAGTGAAGTGACACCAAGGGTCTAGAATTTGTTTGCAGAGACCAAAGGCCCTGGTGCATTACAAAGATACACACACCTCCTCCCACAGATAGAATGACAGACAGACAGAGTGCATCTGACCCACGGTGTCTCAAGAAGCCAAGGCTTCCTCCTGACAGGATTCCTTCCGCTGAGGCACTGAACAAGCTGCTGTGCTCTGCAGTGGATCATCAATCACATAAACCAAGAAAGGCAGTACATTCCTGTAGTCCCGACGGCAGTACTGGGGCAGGATAATCACAAGATCCAGGCTACACTGGGCTACATAAGACCCTGACCAAAGAAAAAAAGGACTAGGGAGATGGCTCAGCCGTCAATGGTATTTCCCTGCAAAGTCTGTTGGTCCAGGTTCCATTCATCAACAATCACATAAGGGCAGTGGCAGAAGCATTTAGTGTCATCTGCAGAGGTAAGAGAACCTGGCATGCATGCATGCGCATGTGTGCACACACAGTAATGGCTGGAGACACGGCTTAGTGATTACAGTGCTTGCCTGAAAGCCGAAAGACCCAGGTTTGAATCTCCAGACCTACAGACGGCAGATGTACAAGGTGGTGCATACATGTGGAGTTCCTTTGCAGTGGCTGGAAGGCCTGGCATGCCCATTTTCTCTCGCTTTCTCTCTCTGCCTCTTTCTCCCTCAAATAAATAAGCAAAATTAAGAGCTGGGTTTGGTACCTTTAATCCCAGCACTTGGGAAGCAGAGGTAGGAGTTCGAGGCTACCATGAGACTTCAGAATGAATTCCAGATGACCCTGGGCAACAACGAGACCCTACCTTGAAAAAACAACAAAAAATAAAACCCAAAATCCAAAAAAGGAGCTTCGTGGGGCTGGAGAGATGGCTTAGCAGTTAAGGTATTTGTCTATAAAGTAAAATGACCCAGGTTCAATTCCCCAGAAGCCATGTAAGCCAGATGCACAAGGGAGCACATGCATCTGGAGTTTGTTTACACTGGCTAGAAGTCCTGGTGTGCCCATTTTCTTTCTTTCTTTCTCTCTCTCTCCCTATTTCTCCCTCAAATAAAAAATATTAAAATCCTAGGCGTGGTGGTGCACACCTTTAATTCCAGCACTCAAGAGGCAGAAGTAGGAGATCTTCATGAGTTCGAGGCTACCCTGAGACTACATAGTGAATTCCTGGTCAGCCTGGGTTAGTGTGAGACCCTACCTCGAAAAACAACAAAAAAAGAAAACTTAAAAAAGCAAGCAAGCCTGGGGCAAGAGGATTAAGTTCAAGGCTACCTACAGATACCAGGTTATCACCAAGTAATGGTATTAGGTGTGATGGGGCACATCTTTATTCCCAGTTTGATAGGAAGCTAAGACAGGAGGATCACCATGAGTTCAAGGCCATACTAGACTACAGAGTGAGTTCCAGGTCTGGACTAGAGTAAGACCTGCCTCATAAAAAACAAGGGCTAGAGAGATGGCTTAATACTTAAGGCACTTACTTGCAAAGCCTATGGACCCAGGTTCAATTCCCCAGCATAAGTCCAATGCACACTCTGCTCCCCATACCCAAGTGGTATATGCATCTAGAGTTCAACTGCAGTGGGTAGAAGCCCTGGTGTGCCCACGGTCTATCTGCTTCTTTCTCTCTCTCATAAATAAATCTTAGGGCTGGAGAATGGCTTAGCAGTTAAGGCATTTGCCTGCAAAGCCAAAGGACCCAGGTTCGATTCCCCATGACCCATGTTAGCCAGATGCACAAGGGGGACACACATCTGGAGTTCATTTGCAGGGGCTGGGGGCCCTGGCACACTCATTCTCATTCTCTCTCTGCCTTTCTCTGTCAAATAAGTAAATAAAATATAATTTAAAATAAGCTCTAAACAACAACAAAAAACTGGTTCTTCCTCCCAAGGTCACATGGCCTTGGAAGCAAATAAACTCCCCGTGGTGGACATGACAGTTGCTGCCACGCTTTCCATCTCCACAGCACCACCACCTCTCCCCTCATTCATTTCTCCTGCCATGCTTAAGCGTGGCGTGACATTCCAAAACACCCACCCTACTCCCAGGATGGACAGACTGCGCAGTAAGAGAACCTCCTGCACAGCCATTTAGCTTGACTTCTCTAGTGCAGGTAACCAGCAAAGCTGAATGAAGTCCGGCTTTACCTCTTGCAAGAACACACTTGACACGCCTGGGTAGCTGCTTATAAAGTTCACAAGGGGGCTCTTCAGCTTCTCCAGCAAAATGACAGAATACAGAGGAGAAAAGTGCTCTAGCACCCAATGTCTGTCAGCTGCAAAGAGAAAAATAAACACCTCAGAAGCAGTCACTCTGCCACACTCCAGGACTACCATCTCCTCTGCTGACCCGTTTGCGCCTTTGAGGATATAACACAGTAGGATTGATTTTTCCACATATGGACGGAGACACCCAATCCAGGTTTGCCAACTGTTAGCTTCATGGCCTTGGAAAATTTGTATCATGTGCAAAATGGTAAAAATAATACTTTTTTTTTTTCAGAACCCTTGTGAGGGTTTCAAGAGCTATTGAAAAGTGCTAAGCACTTTGCCTGAGCCCCAGCAAGCATATAACATCACTAGCCATATTACGGAAGACCGTCAGCAAAGTACCCAGTTTCAGATGAGGTTTCAGCAGAGCCCGAATTTCCCTTCTGATCTCCTTTTCACTCTTCTCAGGCATCTGGTAACAAAGCGCGTTGATACTTATGTATGCGTGGGTATAGGTAGAGAAGACATCTTGGGCAGGCTGGCCATGGCCCATGGTATGACCATATATTTCCAACTGGCCATAGAGGCAGGTCACACGGCAGACCCCACTAAAAGTAAAACCCTAACAGGGAAAAAAAACAGTAAGAAAAAACATCATGGATATTGTTATTAAAGTATCAAAGATCCAAGCAGGGGTGGTGATGTACCCCTTCTATCCCACCACCCAGGAGGCTAAGTAGGAGAACTGCCCTGAGTTCAAAGCCATCCTGTGCTACAGACTGAGTTCTAGTCATCCTGGGCAACCATAAGGCAGGGCTGAGATAGCTCAGCAGTTACAGGCACTTGCTTGCTAAGATTCAATTCCCCAGCCTCTACATAAAGCTGAATGCACGTGACACATGCACGTATGATGAAAACAATGGAAGGCAGCAAGGCGCGGGGGTGTACACCTTTAATACCAGAACTCAGAAGGCAGAGGTAGAACTGCCATGAGTTTGAGGCCACCCTGAGAATACATAGTGAATTAAGGGCCAGTCTGAGCTAGAGCAAGACCCTACCTGGGGGGGGGGGGGGATGAGCATGGTGGCGCACGCCTTTAATCCCAGCACTCGGGAGGCAGAGGTAGGAGGATCGCTGTGAGTTGGAGGCCACCCTGAGACTACATAGTTAATTCCAAGGCAGCCTGAACCCAAGAGAGACCCTGCCTCGAAAAAACAAATAACAAAAAAGAAAAAATTAAAAAAAGGCAAAGCCAGGAGAATCCCAAGCTCAAGTTCATGGACCTCCTGATCTGACATTCATTTGCAATCTCACAATTCCTTTGCAGTAATAAGACTCTGTCTCAAAGAACCCGCAAAACCAAAGGACTCAGGATCAATTCCCTAGGATCGACAAAAGCCAGACACACAAGGTGACGGTGCCTCACACACACTCACACACACACACACACACACACACACACGCGCGCGCGCGCGCGCGCGCGCGCAAACAAAAATTAACGAAAAAGACGCACAGCTTGCCAAGTTTCTGGCTCCTGAGTATCCCAAGCACAGTCCATGTCAGGCTGCCCCAGTTTTGACTCTTGGCTCTGCCTCATTAACTTCATGGCAAGTAACTTGGTTTGTAAACAAACACAAGAGAGAGGGCGAAAATCGCCCACAGAGAGCTACGAGTGCACTTAATAGTTTCCAACACCTGAAAACATCTTTTTAAGACCCTGGCACATTAGTGCCGCATAAATGAGATCTATTAATTTTTCTAGTATGAAAAGCCCTTTCGGCTAGGACTTTTTTTTTTTTTTTAAAGCAGGAAGCCCTGTTACCGCTGCGAGGAGGATGGACTCGAATCCGACTTGCAGCCAGTGGACCGCGGTCCTCGCTCTTTCCCGGGCAGCTCCGGGTGAGACCCACCTCCTCGGCCGGCAGCATCAACACCATGCGGCCCAAGCCCACCGTCCGCACTAACTGGCCCGCGTCTTTTGCAGGGATGCTCGGTGCTGGCGTAGGGAATGCTGTCGGGCTCGGTACCCGACAGGGAACCGGGCTAGGGGTCGAGGCCTTGTGCTTCCGGGTCGTAGGTTTGTCCGACCCCAGATTGACGCTCTCCTTCCAGTCCGCGCCAGCCGCCTGGGCCTGCAGCAGCCGCCGCCGCAGCAAACGCCGCCGCTCGCATCGGTGCACGCCTCCGAGCCGCCGATGGCACCGACGGCTGAAAACGACCTGGGACCGCGCCTTGCGGGCCCGGAGCCACGTCGAGCGCCCGGGACTCAGCTTGAGCCGTGCCTCTGACTCCGCCATGCTGCACCGTAGTTGCCTCCAGAGCGAGAACCTCGCGAGACTCCGTCGCTCCGCCCCACGCGCCGTTACGTCGCCCAGAGGAACGCGTCTGGAGCTGCTGCGCCCTCTGCTGGCTATTCTTGATATCACGCCACAGTCCCCAGGCAGCCTTGGGAGGGCTTTGCGGTCCCAGCGCCATTTACATTATGCAAAATCCCCAGCCCGGCAGGCTGAAAAGGGGGAAACAAGAAACCCTGAATTTAGTTAGCCACAGAGCCATCTCTCCGGAAATCCACCTGGGATTTTTTTTTTCCTTCCTGCAGATTCAAAAAAAAAAAAAAAAAGCCCTCCATGATTGGCATTTTAAACAAAATCAGAGTGTTTGCATATGTTTGGTTTGCATACATCTGTCTTTGCAGGACCCTGGGTAGCTCACACTGATTTGCTCACACTTTAAATGCTTGAGAACGGGGTTCTAGGAGTGGAGGTATCAGCTCAAAGCGGTCTTTATAAACGGATCAGTTTTAAATTGTGCAGCATGCTAGTGGAAATGGTTTAGCCAGTAGTCCCAGTTCCTCAGGAGGTTGAGGCAGGAGGATGGCCTCATCTTTCCGGTAGCAATTCTGCACATCCTGCCTTTCCCTGCCCCACCCCCAAGGGCTCCCTTCCTGAGCCAGGTGAAGCCAAAGGCACCAGAGCAAGAACAGAACCCACAACCGTCCAGAGGAAGGGTCGCTGGGGACCGCCTGGTTTGCATCTGTGGCCTTGGTTCCTGAGTGGAAACACAAGCCCGGAAGGCCAAGTCTTAACAGCCTGCTCTCTACTACCAGGCTTCCAATCCCACTTAGCATGAAGTTGCTAAGCATTCTTGCAGGTGTACTTAAGCAGCTGGTCCTGTCTTGTCAGATGTGCGGTGCAGCCATGCCAAGCACAGGGGCATCTGGCCAGCATGTTACTCCTCATAGCTCACCTGATAGGCCTGCAGCTCTCCATTTCCGGGAGCTTGGCTTTAAGCTGCCACAGAACGGAGTCATCTCCTGGCTTCAGCCTTCCAGGGGATTACCTCCTCGCAGGCCTGTTCTCCCTCCACTCTGACTATCTACAGGTGAGAAGCCAACCCCAGGTTACCTTCTGTGACAGGTGAGTGTGGGACCAGTAGGATATATAGCTTAGTTGGTAGAATACTTGCTTACCATGCATGATGCCATGGGTTTAACCCCCAGCATCACATGAAACTCAGTGTAATGACATACTACTGTAATCTTAGCACTCAGGAGTTGAAGGTAAGAGGTTCAGAAGTGGGCTGGAGAGATGGCTTAGTGGTTAAGGCCCTTGCCTACAAAGCCTAAGTATCCAAGTTCCAGTACCCACGTATATACATCTGGAGTTTGTTTGAAATGGGTAGAGGCCCTGGTATGCCATTCTCTTGCTTTTAAAATTATTTTAAATTATTTATTTATTTGAGAGGGAGAGAGGCAGATATAGAATGGGCACACCAGGGCCTCCAGTCACTGCAATTGAGAACTCTAGACACATGTCCCACTTGTGCATCCGGCTTACGTGGGTACTGGGGAATTAAACCTGGGTTCTTAGGCTTTGCAGGCAAGTGCCTTAAGAGCTAAGCCATCTCTCCAGCCCTCTCTCTACCTCTACCTCACTCTCTCACACACACATAAATAAATTAAAAAAAAAAAAAAAGGTTTTAGTTTATTTTTGTTTTTCGAGGTAGGGTCTCACTCTAGCCCAGGCTGACCTGGAATTCACTATAGTCTCAGGGTGGCCTTGATCTCATGACAATCCTCTTACCTCTGCCTCCCGAGTGCTGGGATTAAAGATGTGTGCCACCACACATGGTTTAAAGCCTGGGCTAGAGTGAGACCCTACCTCGAAAAACAAAAAATTGAAAAAAAATAAATTTTTAAAAATGTATTTATTTAAGAGAGATAGAGAGAACGGGAACATCAGGGCCTCTAGCTGCTGCAAACAAAACTCTGGATTGCATGTGCCACTTTGTGCATCTTGCTTACATGGATCCTGGGAAATTGAACTATGGTCCTTTGGCTTTGCAGGCAAGTGCCTTAACCACTAAGCCATTTCTCCAGCCTGATACCTTCCTTTTAAAGAACTCAGTAGAGACTTCAGAATGCTGTTGGGCCCAGCTACTGGCTGACCATTGGCCTAGAAGGAAGGTTCTGGAACCCTGATATATAAAGACCAGATATAGGCTACCGATGAGCTGGTTGGGAAAAATGGTTGTGAAGAGGGCAAAAGAAAACTGGTTTCATATAACTGAAGAACTTTGTGTACAAGGAGTACTGAGGCCAGGCACGGTGGTGCACACCTTTAATCTTGGCACTCTCAGGAGGCTGGGGTAATAGGATCACCATGAATTTGAGGCCAGCCTGGGACTGCAGAGTTAGATCCAGATCAGCCTAGGCTAGAGTAAGAATTTAACTCAAAAATAAATGAGGGGTGGGCTGGAGAGATGGCGTAGCAGTTGCGCTTGCCTGTGAAGCCTAAGGACCCCGGTTCGAGGCTCGGTTCCCCAGGTCCCATGTTAGCCAGATGCACAAGGGGGCGCACGTGTCTGGAGTTCGTTTGCAGAGGCTGGAAGCCCTGGCGCGCCCATTCTCTCTCTCTCCCTCTATCTGTCTTTCTCTCTGTGTCTGTCGCTCTCAAAAAATGAAATAAAATAAAAAATTAAAAAAAAAATAAATAAATGGGGGGTAAGCTATAATGTTCCCTACCTGAACTTCACGTTGCCCTTAAAGCACAAAGCCAGGTCCTAAGTTAACCAAAGCTATAATTTTAAAGATGGAAACTGAAGCAGGAAAGTCTTTCATTGGAGGCATTTCCTTGTGCCTTAGAGGTGCTAATATTGAAATTAGGAGGGGGCTGGAGGGATTGCTCAATGGTTAAGGTGCTTGCTTGCAAAACCTAACAATCCATGTTCGATTCCCCAGTACCCATGTAAAGCTAGATCTACAAAAGGGAACACATACGTCTGGAGTTTGTTTGCAGTGGCTGCAGACTCTGGTGTGCCCATGTCATTCATTTTTTTCTCTCTCTCTGTATCTCACTGCTTGCAAATAAATATATTTAAAAAAAAAAAAAACACAATTAGGAGGAAAAATAAGACCCTTTCTCTTCCAATCATGAAGTTATAAATACCAGTTTGTCCATCCAAGCCACTGGCTAAAGCATTGTGGGAAGGGCAGAGGGAGGCATAGGAAGTAGGAAAGCATGTTCTTAATGTGAAAAACTCTTGGAACCTATTTTTTTTCAACTTTGAACTCTGAAACTTAGTGGCAGGGTTCAGTCTCTAACAGCACAAACTTCACTGAGTCCATTCAAGGGTTGAATACTTAAAAAGTCCTGGTCTCAGGAAATAGTTAACTTCCATATTAGGGTAGTGATTCACTTGAAAAACAAAATAAAATCTTCAGATTAATTGACATCCAAAATGCTCTGTCTTGAATCATGAGACCCATCAGTTCTTGGTATCATCTACAGCTACATTGTTAAATCATTTTGGATGTCTAACAATTTTGTTTAAATGCAAACTCCATACCATACTGTCAGTTTTGTCTTAATAAGGCTATAGATTTGGGTCTGAAGAGATGGCTTAGCATTTAAGGCATTTGCCTGCAAAACCAAAGGATCCCAGTTCAATTCTCCAGAACCCACATAAGCCAGAGGCACAAGGGGACATATGCCTCTGAAGTTTGTCTGCAGTGGCTGGAGGCCCTGGCAAGCCCATTTTTTCTCTCTCTCTCCCCTTCTCTCTCTCTCTCCCTCTCTCTCTCTCTCTCGCAAATAAATAAATTATATATATATATATACATATATATGTATATATATATGGGGTAGGGGAAGGGCTGGGCATGGTGGCTCACACCTTTAATCCTAGCACTCAGGAGGCAGAGGTAGGAGGAGCACCATGAGTTCGAGGCCACCCTGAGACTACTACATAGTGAATTCCAGGTCAGCCTGGGCTAGAAGGAAACCCTACCTCAAAAAAAGGGGGGGTTGTGAGGAGCTGGAAAGATGGTTTAGTGGTTAAGGCGCTTGCCTATGAAGTCTAAAGACCCAGGTTCAATTCCCCAGTACCCACTTAAGTCAGATGGACATGGTGTTCCATGCACCTGGAGTTCATTGTAGTGGCTTGATGCTCTGCTAGTCTCTCTGTCTCTCTCTTTCTCCCTCAGTCTTTCTCTCAAATAAATAAAAATAAAATTTACCAAAAAAAAAAAAAAAAAAAAAAAAAGCTGGGTGTGATGACCCATGCCTTTAATCCCAGCACTTGGGAGGCAGAGGTAGGAGGATCACTGTGATTTTGGGGCCACCCTGAGATTACATAGTGAATTCCAGGTCAACCTGAGCTAGAATGAGACCCTACCTCGAAAAACCAAAAATAAATAAATAAGTAGGGGCACACTTTTAATCCCAGCACTCAGGAAGCTGAGGCTAGAGGATCACCATGAGTTGAATGCCAGCCTGGGGAACTAGAGTTCCCTTTTGTGAAAATTCAAAAACAATGAAAATAAACTTAGGACTGGAGAGATGCCTTAATAGTTAAGGTGCTTGCCTGTAAAACCTAAGGACCCAGGTTTGATTCTCTAGATCCCATGTAACCCAGACGCACATGGTGGCACACGCATCTGGAGTTTGTTTGCAGTGGCTAGAGGCCCTGGCGTGCTCATTCTCTCTCTAATAAATAAACTATTAAAATAAAATAAAATATTTTAAACGGTCCTAGAACTTGGGAGGCAGAGGTAGGAGGATTGCTGTGAGTTCTAGGCCACCCTGAGACTACAGTGCATTCAGGTCAGCCTGGGCTAGAGTAATACCCTACCTTGAAAAATCAAAAAAATAGAATAAAATAAATAATTAAAAATAAAAATAAGGGCTGGAGTGATAGCTTAGCAGTTAAGGTGTTTGCCTGCAAAGCCAAAGGATCCCAGTTTGATTCTCCAGGACCCATGTAAGCCAGATGCACACGGGGGTGCATGCATCTGGAGTTCGTTTGCAGTGGCTAGAGACCCTGGCATGCCCATTATCTCCCTCTCTGCCTCTTTCTCAAATAAATAAATTAATTAAATACATTTTGAAAATAAAATAAAATAGGGCTGGGCATGGTGGCACTCGCCTTTAATCCCAGCACTTGGGAGGCTGGGTAGGATGATCGCTATGAGTTCAAAGCCACTGAAAGCTACATAGTGAATTCCAGGTCAGCCTGGGCTAAAAAATAAATGAATAAATAGATCAATATCAAACTCCTCTAGCACAATCTAGTCCCAAGATATACTAATGTGATGCTTACATACTGAAGAATGATGGTAGGAAGTTACTATCTTTCTTTCTTTTTCAAGGTAGGGTCTCATTCTGGTCCAGGCTGATCTGGAGCTACCTATGTAGGCTCAGGGTGGCCTCAAACTCATGGCAATCCTCCTACCTCTGCCTCCCGAGTGCTGGGAGGATTAGAGGCATGCGCCACCAGGCCCAGCTAATTTCTTTTGTTTCTTGAGGTAGTGTCTCGCTCTAGCCCGGGCTGACCTGGAATTAGTCTCTGCCTCTGGAGGAATGCTGGGATTAAAGGTGTGTGCCACCATGCCTGGCAAGTCTTTAATTTCCATAATTAAAGCATTATACTTCTGTAAGAGCAGAAACTTTGTATGTGCAGTAAAGCACTACAGTGTATAACATACAATAGTTTCAAATCTGAGCTACTCCAGGCTGCATTCATGATGCTGGAAGTGATGACAGTTATGGTGCAAAGGACACGCACTGTGTGTTCAGAACCAAGTGAAGTCACAGGATGCAACATGGGTGAGCACTGCCAGAACACCTCAGATTCAAATTCATTACATGTTTGATGTTTTTTATATAAGAATAGGTGTGCCAGGGCCTCCAGCCACTGCAGACTCCAGACCCCTGTACTGCTTTTCCGCATCTGGCTTTTATGTGGGTATTAGAGAATCAAACCAGGGTTGCCAGGCTTTGCAAGTGTTTAACCATTGAACCATCTCTCCAACCCCACATGTTTTATTTTTTTCATTTATTTATGAGAGAGAGAGAGAATGGCACACTCGGTCCTCTAGCTACTGCAAATGAACTCCGGATGCATGTGCCACCATGTGCATCTGGTTTACGTGGGTTCTGGGCCCTTAGGCTTCACAGGGAAATTCCCTAACTGCTAAGCCATCTCTCCAGCCTGATTGATTTTTTTGTTGTTGTTGTTTTGTTTTTCGTGGTAGGGTTTCACTGTAGCCCAGGCTGACCAGGAATACACTATGTAATCTCAAGGTGCCCTTGAACTCATGGTGATCCTCCTCCCTCTGCTTCCCAAGTGCTGGGATTAAAGGCGTCCACCACCACGGCCTGCCCAAATTTGATTTTTGAGTTGCTTTTTGGTAATTCCATGTTCAGAAACCTGTTACTGTTGCCAATTTTTTTTAGTCCCTAGGACTGTTAACACCTCTTGAAATTATGTATTCCTCAAGGGCCCTGCTGAGGTCACTGTTGCATAGGCTTGAACAATGAATGACCTCAGAGGTGCCTTTCTGCCTCCAAAGCCTGAGATGCTGAGTCTGAAGGGTCTTGGTAGGTGGGGGTCTCAACCTTCTCAACTCTCGCTGGGCTTTTCCCACAGACCTGACAGCTTCAATGGCCATGGCTACCACCTCTTCCAGGCCATGCGATTCAGCATTGAGGAGATAAACAACTCCACAGCCCTGCTGCCCAACATCACCCTGGGATACGAGCTGTATGACGTGTGCTCAGAGTCCTCCAATGTGTATGCCACACTGCAGGCGCTCTCCCTATGGGACACTGGCCACATAGAGGTGCAAGAGAACCTTTACAACTACTCCCCCAAGGTGGTAGCAGTCATTGGGCCTGACAATACCAACCACGCTGTCACAACTGCTGCCCTGCTGAGCCCCTTTCTGGTGCCCCTGGTAAGCTGGAGTCTGAGATTCCCCTCTACAAGGCCAGCATGGGCTGGGGTGGGTGGGGGTGGTGGGAGCTGCTATCCCCTGAGGTTAGACTAGCCACCTTGATCTTTTTTAAAAATATTTTATTTGCCGGGCGTAGTGGCACACACCTTTAATCCCAGCACTCGGGAGGCAAAGGTAGGAGGATCATTGTGGGTTCAAGGCCACCCTGAGACTACATAGTTAATTCTAGTTCAGCCTGGACTAGAGTGAGACCCTACCTCGGACCACCCCCCCCCCCAAAAGAAACAGATGCATGCACCACCTTGTGCATCTGGCTTTACTTGGGCACTGAGGAATCAAACCTGGGTCCTTAGGCTTCCACAGGCAAGCACCTTAACTGCTAAGCCATCTCTCCAGCCCCACCTGATCTCTTTTTTAAAAAATTTTTTTGGTTTATTTTTATTTATTTATTTGAGAGCGACAGACAGAGAATGAGGCAGAGAGAGAGAATGGGCGTCCCAGGGCTTCCAGCCACTGCAGACGAATCCTGAATTCCAGATGCGTGCGCCCCCTTGTGCATCTGGCTAACGTGGGTCCTGGGGAATCGAGCCTCGAACTGGGGTCCTTAGGCTTCACAGGCAAGCGCTTAACCACTAAGCCATCTCTGCAGCCCCCACCTTGTTCTCTTCAATCACATTACACAAGCCCCTGCCCGCTTCTCCAAGGGCTGCTTCCAGATGATTTCCCCACATTAGCCCTTGTGGGAAATCATCCTTCTTTGGAAGTGCTAGGATTATAGTCCATTCCTAGCTAAATCCGTCACTTTTTAGAGATCATCACTGTGTTAGTTACCTTCTCATATCTGAGAAAAATCAATTTAAAAGAACTGGACGTGGTGGCCTACACCTTTTTTTTTTTTTTTTTTTTTTTTGTTTTTTTTTGAGGTAAGGTCGCACTTTAGCCCAAGCTGACCTGGAATTCACTCTGTAGTCCCAGAGTGGCCTTGAAGTCATGGTGATTCTCCTACCTCTGCCTCCTGAGTGCTGGGATTAAAGGCATGCGCCAACACATCCGGCTGCCACACCTTTAATCACAACCCTTGGGAGGCTGAAATAGAAGGATCATCTTGAGGCCAAACTGGGGCTACAGAGTGAGTTCCAGGTCAGCCTGGGCTATAGTGAGACCCTGCCTCAAAAAAAAAAAAAATCAATTTAGGGGAATAAAAGTTTATTTGAGTCCATCATGGAAGGCTGGCAGGAACTGGTCACATTCAGCCCACATTGAGGAGGTCAAGTGATGAATGGCACATGCTCAGCCAGCTCTTCCCCCACCCACCCCCAGCCCCTGAGGTTGGGTCTCTAGCCCAAGCTGGCCTGGAATTCACTATGTAATCTCAGGGTGGCCTCGAATTAATGGCGATCCTCCTATCTCTGCCTCCTGAGTGCTGGGATTAAAGGCATGCACCACCGTGACGGCTCAAGCTCTCTTGTTTTTACAGTCTAAGGAACCTAGCCCATTGGATGGTGCTGCCCATAGGATGGGCCCTCCCATTTCACCTAATCTAGAAAAATCCCTCACAGATGTGACCAGGGACTTGTTCCTATGGTCTAGTCCTGTGAAGTAGACAATAGAGAGTGACCATCACAGTCATCTAGATGATTCCGCTGTTTCCCTACTCTAGTCTTGGGCCTTTCCCTCACATTCCTCCCTGGAAGTAGAGCACGCCGTTTCAGGATGAAAGTGAGCCCCTCAGTTTGACCTCCTATGCTGGCCTGCTCATGCTAATCACCTCTGGCCAAGTGGAAACTTCTGTAGTGCCCACCTTACTCCCTGTGGACACAGTTTGCTCCGTGTGCTCGGAACATGTGTCCCTTCCATGTGGTCCACCAGGCAGAGGCCCACACCTCTCTCAGAATCCTCCTTAGTGGAGACTGCTCTCCTGTTCTCTATCCTCCCTGTATTTCACACCTAGCACAATGCTAAACAGATGCTGGGGGGTGGCCCTTTAGTCAAGGTTGATGCCACTGATCCTGCTGAATGGACCTCTCCCCCACAGGTCAGCTACGAGGCCAGCAGCACGATACTGAGTGCAAAGAGGCAGTATCCCTCTTTTCTGCGTACCATCCCCAGCGACAAGTACCAAGTGGAGGTCATGGTGCTGCTGCTGCAGAAGTTCGGGTGGGTCTGGATCTCGCTGGTTGGCAGCTATGGTGACTACGGACAGCTTGGGGTGCAGGCGCTGGAGGAGCTGGCCACGCGGCGTGGCATCTGTATTGCTTTCAAGGCTATCATACCTTTCTTGGCCAAGGTGGGTGACAAGTCGATGCAGGCCATGATTGACCACCTGGACCAAGTCAGGACCACCGTGATTGTGGTGTTCTCTAATCGGCACCTGGCCGCGGTGTTCTTCAAGTCTGTGGTTCTGGCCAACCTGAATGGCAAAGTGTGGATCGCCTCAGAAGACTGGGCCATTTCCACACACATCGCCCGCGTGCCTGGGATCCAGGGCATTGGGACAGTGCTGGGTGTTGCCATCCAGCAGAGGCCTGTCCCTGGCCTGAAGGAGTTTGAACAGGCCTATGCCCAGGTAGAAAAGGGAGCCCCTAGGCCTTGCTCCGAGGGCTCCTGGTGCAGCAGCAATCAGCTCTGCAGAGACTGCCATGCTTTCTCGGCACACCACATGCCCGCGCTTGGAAACTTCTCCATGAGTGCTGCCTACAATGTGTACCAGGCGGTGTACGCTGTGGCCCATGGCCTCCACCAGCTCCTGCGCTGCACCTCTGGAGCCTGCTCCAGGGACCCAGTCTACCCCTGGCAGGTAAGAGCACAGCCAGTGTCCTAGTATCCAGGAAAATAGCCGATCCTGAAGACAAGCCGAGTAGGCGCTCACTGGCTGCCCTGGGAGCCACTGACGGAGGGCTGGTCTTGGTTTAGACAAATCTTTCTCCTCTGAGCCTTGCCTTGTCCTACCACCATGCCTCAGTGCATCAAGGCTAAAAATCTCTGCAAAGACATCCTTTGGTAAAGACCGTCTCTCAGGAAACTGGTCAGCAGGGTAGAGGGTCTTCCAAGGAGGGGAGGGGACACTAACACTAAAGAAAGAACTGTGACTTTTGGAGGGTTGGCACCAGCCGGGAGAAAATCCCAAGAGATGTCTGTGGGCTTGCTTCCTGGGATGTCTGGTCCATGGTGGCTTCATGATATCTGTTTGTCCCAGCTTCTGGAGCAGATCCACAAAGTGAATTTTCTACTACATGAGGAAACAGTGACATTTGATGACAATGGAGACATTCTAAGTGACTATGCTATCATTGCCTGGGACTGGAGCGGGCTCACATGGACCTTCAGCAACATTGGCTCTGCCACATGGTCTCCAATTCGCCTGAGTTTAAATGAGACAAAAATCAAATGGCATGGGAACAACAGCCAGGTAAGGGGATGTGATCATCACTAGGTAACGGTCTTATGGTGCCCAGAGCCTGAGAAGCTATAATTACTCTGCTCAGTCCTAGTTTCATGTGCTAACAGATGCCCATTGGCAACCAGGGCCTCTGTGCTGTGAGCCTGGAGGGCAGAGGCATGGAGAATATTGCTTCTGTTCCATGTGTGAACTGTTCTTTGACTTGGAGTCTTCTGTGTGGTTGCAGAAACCCTGTGGCTTATGATTATTTTGATTATTATCATTATTACTTTTTTTTTTTTCAAGGCAGGGTCTCACTGTAGCTCAGGCTGACCTGGAATTCACTGTCTCAGGCTGGCCTCAAACTCAGTGATCCTCCTACCTCAGCTTTCCAAGTTCTGGGATTAAAGGCATGTGCCACCATGCCTGATGAAAAAAAACATATAGATTTTTAAAAATTAATTATTTTTTATTAACAGCTTCCATGATTATAAAAATACCCCATGGTAATACCATCCCTCCCCCACTTACACCTTTGAAACTCCACTCTCCATCATAGCCCCTCCTCATCTCAATCAGTCTCTCTTTTACTTTTGATGTCTTGATCTTTTCCTCCTCTTATGATGGTCTTATGCAGGTAGTTTCAGGCACTGTGAGGTCATGGATATCCAGGCCATTTTGTGTCTGGAGGTAGCATGTTGTATAGAGTCCTGCCCTTCCTTTTGCTCTTACATTCTTTCCACCACCTCTTCCACATTAGACACTGAGCCTTGGAAGGTGTGATACAGATATTGCAGTACTGAGCACTGTGGTCATTTCTTTCTATCACCATGATGCCTTCTGAGTCGTCCCAAGGTCACTGCCATCTGAAAAGAGATTCTCAACCAAAAGTGAGAGTAGCATTAATATAAGGGTGTGAACATTAACAGAAGTGCTTACTGGGCAGTTTGATAAGCATAGTATATACATTTGGCCAGACAACAGCAGACATTATACCCCTAGGACTCATGACTACCCCTATTTTAAATTTTCAGTATCAGGGATGTATTCCCTTCCCATGGAGCAGGCCTCCAGTCCAATTAGAGGGCAGTTGGTTTCCCCCATAACAGACGTGCCACTATTTGAAAAATACATATTTTAAATATTTTATTTATTTATTGGCAAACAGAGAGAGACAAAGAAAATGGGTGTGCCAGGGCCTCCAGCTCCTGCAAATGAACTCCAGATGCATGTGCAACCTTGTACATCTGGCTTTAGATGGGTGCTGGGGAATTAAACTCTGGCCCTTAGGCTTTTCAGGAAAGTGCCTTAACTGTTGAACCATCTTCCCAGACCCCCAATTATTATTATTATTTAGTTTTGGTTTTACAAGGTAGGGTTTCACTCTAGCCCAGGCTGACTTGGAGTTCACTATGTAGTCTCAGGGTGGCCTCAAACTCACTGCGATTCTCTTACCTGTGTCTCTTGAGTGCGGGGATTAAAGGTATGTGCCACCAACCCTAGCTCCAATTATTTATTTATTGTTTTTTTGAGGGTCTTGCTCTAGCTCAGGCTGTTCTGGAATTTACTCGGTATTCTCTCAGGGTGGTCTTGAACTCACACAATCCTCCTACCTCTGCCTCCTGAGTGCTGGAATTCAAGGCATGCACCATCATACCCTTCTGTTCCAATTTTTTTTGTTTGTTTTGTTTTGTTTTGAGGTAGGATCGGTCTCATTCTAGCTCAGGTTGACCTGAAATTCAATATGTAGTCTCAGGGTGGCCTCGAACACTCAGCGATCCTACCTTTGCCTCCCGAGTGCTGGGAATAAAGGCTGGCATCACCACCACACCTGGTCTAATTTTTTAAAAATATTTTATTTTTATTTACTTGAGAGAGAGAGAGAGAGAGAGAGAGAGAGAGAGAGAGAGAGGGAGAGAATGGGCACACCAGGTCATCCAGCCACTGCAAACAAACTCCAGATGCAAGCAACATCTTGTGCTACAACTGGCTTACATGAGTCCTGGGGAACTGAACTGAGGTCCTTTGGCTAAGGTCCTTTTGCTAAGCTATCTCTCCAGCCCTATTGTTTTTTAAATTTTTATTTATTTGTTTGAAAGCAAGAGAGAGAGAGAATGGGAACAACAGGGCCTCCAGCCACTGCAAACAAACTCCAGATGTGTGTGCCCCCTTGTGCATCTGGCTTACATGGGTTCTGGGGAATTGAGCCTTGAGCCAGGGTCTTTAGGCTTCACAGGCAAGTGCTTAACTGCTAAGCCATCTCTTCAGCCCTCCAACCCTATTTTTAAGATAAGGTCATGGCGAGGAGTGATGGTACACACCTTTAATCCCAGGATTTAGGAGGCTGAGGTAGGAAGATCACCATGAGTTCAAGACCAGCCTGGGACTACAGAGTTCCAGGTCAGTCTGGGCTAGAGTGGGACCCTACCTTGAAAAACCAAAACAAACAAACAAAAAAGATATGGTCTCATGTAGTTCAGGATGGCCTCCAACTCTTTAAGTAGCCAAAAATTACCTTCTGATCCTCCTGCCTCTACCTCCTGATTGCCAGGAACACAGGCATGTGCTGCCATGCTCAGTTTTATGTGGTGCTGGGCTTCATACATGCTAGGCAAACATTTTACCAACTGAGCTACATTTCCAATCTACTTGTGACTTCTTACAGGTGCCCACATCTGTGTGTACCATGGACTGTCTTGAAGGGCACCACAGAGTGGTTGTGGGTTCCTATCACTGTTGCTTTGAGTGTGTGCCCTGTGATGCTGGGACCTTCCTCAACAGGAGTGGTGAGTGACCCACTATCTCAGTGTCTTTACTGCAGTTGGAAGGACCTCTCTCAGGTGTTTGCATGCACACTTGGCCCCAGAGCCAGGTCTTAGTTCACAGGCCTGTAAGTGTCAGTTAGGTACAGGTTGGAGGACACCTGACACTGGACTGCATTCTGACCAGGTAGAATCCACCTCCTGAAGACCTCACAGAAAGGTATGTCCTCTGTTAAGAGAGCCCCTCCCCCTCACAGCTCCCACACATGGAGCTCATCCGAGTTCAACCTCTTATCCAAACAGATGTAGCAATTCTCCTTGTTACTGTCCTTAGTTTTATGAAGTCTCCTCTCTTGCACATGCCAAGGAGCATCAGTACCTAAACAGCTTGTCCTAAATGTAGGTCCAGCACATCTGCAGCAGAAAAAAGCCAGCATGCTCCATGTAGTAACTCAAAGTGGAGATCAGGGAACACATTAGGTAACTATGAACTTGACTCAGAGCTGGATTCCAGGGGCCACATTTTCCTTTTCCTCTCTCTTTGGGGATGGAATGTATATCATCTGTCCTCGGAGCCAGGACTCTGACATCTCAAAGCAGAAGCTCAGAAGGTGAATTTGGTGCTGGAGAGAGATGAAAATACTTTACCTTTGGGGCTGGTTGATCTCACTGGCATGTGGATAACTACTAGAGTTAAGACCGTCTTTGTTTGCAAATCTCCCTTGACACCATAAGATAAAACATGTGTCTCCAATAGGTAATGAACACAGGCATTTGATTTTGTTATTAGGTATGGACATATTTCATCTCATTTATTTTTAAATATTTTATTTTTATTTATTTATGAGAGAGAAAGAGAATGGGCATGCCAGGGCCTCTAGCCACTGCAAAAACCTCCGGACACATGTGCCACCATGTGCATCTGGCTTATGTTGGTTCTGGGGAATTGAACCTGGATTCTTAGTTTTCATAGGCAAGCACTTTAACAAATGCCTTAACTGCTAAGCCATCTCTCTAGCCTTTTCTTTCTTACTTACTTATTTTCAGCTTTTTTTTTTTTTTTTTTTTTTTTTGAGGCAACTCAGCTCAAGTTGACCTGGAGTTCACTATGTATTCTCAGGGAGGCCTCAAAATCATGGCGATCCTCCTACCTCTGCCTCCCAAGTGCTGGGAGTAAAGGCATGCAAGACCATGCCCAGCTTTATTTTCAGTTTTTTGAGGTAGGGTTTCACTCTAGCCCAGGCTGACCTGGAATTCCCTATGTAGTCTCAGGCTGGCCTCGAACTCACAGCAATCTTCCTACCTCTACCTCCTGACTGCTGGAATTAAAGGTGTGTGCCACTATGTCTGACATTAAATAAAGTGTTTTTTTTAAATTTTTATTAACATTTTCCATGATTATAAAAAAATATCCCATGGTAATTCCCTCCCTCCCCCCACACACTTAAATGTTTTAAATTAAAAAAAAAATAAGTAGCTGGGCATGGTGACTCCAACACAGGCATTTTGAGGAGACTCTTGGCCTAGGCTGGTCTAGGCTTCCCCAATCACTGTGCCTCCAGAGTCTAGGTGGCCAGGTACAATTCTGCCAGCATCTTATAGGCCTGCATGACCTTTCTCCATTTTCTTGCAACTCACCTGGCTCTCAAGAACATTCTTTGCTTTCTTTCCCTTTCAGACCTCCATGTCTGCCAGCCTTGTGGAAAAGAAGAATGGGCACCTGAGGGAAGCCAGACCTGCTTCCCCCGCACCGTGGTGCTCTTGGCTTGGCATGAGCCCATCACTTGTGTGCTATTGGCAGCTAGCACCCTGTTGCTGCTGGTAGTGGTTGGGACTGCTATGCTGTTTGCCTGGCACCTTCACACTCCTGTTGTGAGGTCAGCTGGGGGCGGGCTGTGCTTCCTGATGCTGGGCTCCCTAGCAGGGGGTACTTGCAGCCTCTATAGCTTCTTCGGGGAGCCCACGGTGCTTACATGCTTGCTACGCCAGGCCCTCTTTTCCCTCGGTTTTGCCATCTTCCTGTCCTGCTTGACAGTCCGCTCTTTCCAACTCGTCATCATCTTCAAGTTTTCCACCAAAGTCCCCACATTCTACCATGCCTGGGTCAAAAACCATGGTGCTGGCCTTTTTGTGGTCATCAGTTCGGCGCTGCATACGTTCATCTGTGTCTTGTGGCTTGCAGTGTGGACCCCACTGCCTACCAGGGAGTACCAGCGCTTCCCCGAGTTGGTGATGCTTGAGTGCACAGAGGACAGCTCTGTGGGCTTCCGGCTGGCTTTCACCTCCAACGTCCTCCTGTCGGTCAGCGCCTTTACCTGCAGTTACCTGGGCAAGGAACTTCCAGAGAACTATAACGAGGCCAAATGTGTCACCTTCAGCCTGCTCCTCAACTTCGTCTCCTGGATCACCTTCTTCACCATGGTCAACATCTACCAGGGCAAATACCTGACCGCGGTCGATGTGCTGGTGCGGCTGACCACCCTGAGTGGCAGCTTTAGTGGTTACTTCCTCCCCAAGTGCTATGTGATCCTGTGCCGCTCCGACCTCAACAATACAGAGCACTTCCAGGCTTCCATCCAGGACTACACGAGGCGCTGTAGCTCCACCTGATCAGCGGGGCCCGGAGGCACCGGGCGAGAGGACTGCAAGGAAGACTCCGCTTCCCCGAGAGCTGAAGGTCGAGCGGGGCCGGGGATAGGGAGACCTTCGGATTCCTGCGTCTCAGCTGGTGGTGTTATAAGGACCCGGGATTCCCAGCCGGTCCTCCGAGGATGCCAATAAAAGACGTGAAAAGTACCTGTGACTTCTTAGCAGTGCTTCCGGTCTGGGGGAGGAGGGGGTGGGACTTCTATTTAGCCCGAGCCTGGTCCTAGATTAGGCGCCTGGTTGCTGTTGCTAGGCGACTTTGGAAGTGGAACATGGCCCCGCTTTCCATGCGTCTCATTGGTTGTGCTCCGAGGCTCCTCCCCCGAGGGGGCGGGATCTAGGAACTCTGCGCCTGCAAGGCGTCACGCAGAGGCCGAAGCGCTCACACGTCACGTCCGGCGCGTCGACGACGGCGGCGTCGGTGTCCTGTGGGCGGGGCACGTCAGGCAGTGGCAGTTGGTCCGTGGGCTGTGGACGCTGCACGGCCGAGGCCAGTGCGGCCGGTGCAGGGAAGACTAGCCGGGTGAGGAAGGCTTGGGGCTCCAGAAGCCGGGATGCGGGCCCCCCGGGGCCGCTGACCGAGGCATGGCTGCCTTCCGTCGGCCACTCGCTACCTGTCGGCGCAGCGTGGGCTTGGGTTATTTGTGCGCAGCCGCAGCCCCGGGGTGCTGAAGCTGTGCATGGAGTATCAGGTTGCGATCACTCCCGCTTCATATTCCCAAACTTTGATTTTTACGCCCCCCCACCCTAAGTACCCCTGGCCCTGTCCCCGCCATCCCCACCACCCGGAACTGTCTCCTTTAGCCAATCCAGTGCTGGCCCCCGCCCTCGGGAGGCTGTCACTCTGTTACATTCCACCCCATACACCCTCTAACCTTGACCCCAGCTCTTCTCATCCTGTTACGGGTGATTGTCAGAGTCCAACTCCCTTTCTTTCTCCTCAGGTCCAGGCGCTTTCTCACTTACTAACGTTTGGGCTGACCGCAGTGTCTTTTTCTTTTTTGCCTTCCTTTCCTCCAGATCATGGACGGCTCCTTCATCCAGCACAGTGTGAGAGTTCTGCAGGAACTCAACAAACAGCGGGAGAAGGGGCAGTATTGCGATGCCACCCTAGATGTTGGGGGCCTGGTGTTCAAGGCACACTGGAGTGTCCTTGCCTGCTGCAGTCACTTCTTTCAGAGCCTCTATGGGGACGGCTCAGGGGGCAATGTCGTCCTCCCTGCTGGTTTTGCTGAGATCTTTGGCCTCCTGTTGGACTTCTTCTACACTGGTCATCTCGCCCTTACTTCAGGGAACCGGGATCAGTTGCTCCTGGCAGCCAGGGAGTTGCGAGTGCCAGAGGCTGTGGAGTTATGCCAGAGTTTCCAGCCAAAAACCTCAGTGGGACTGGCACCAAGTAGCCAGAGTGGAGTGGGGTCATCTGCCTCACAGGATATGAAAACTCACCTCAAAAAACCAAATGACTTGGAGGAGGAGGAGGAGGAGGAAGTTTCAAGGACTCTGGGCCTGGCCCCCAAGGATAAGGAATCCAGAGAAAGTCATAGCCCCCTGAGGCCCCAGCTCAATCCCCCTGCTCAGAGCAGCCCCTCCTTTCTTAGTGGGAAACTCAAGCAGGCTCTGAAGTCTTGTCCCTCAAAGGACAAAGAGCATGAGGACTGTAAAGTGCTCCCAAGGTCCTTCCAGGCCGAGGCTGCCCCATTGCAGGGCGAGAGTAATGAGGTACATGCCCAGGGTCCTAGAACTGGGTAGGCATGAGAAGGGTGGAAAATATTGACACTTTTCTGGGGGCAGTCTGCCCCCCCCCCAGCTAGAATTCCTGTTTTATAGAATAGGCTTTCTCAAAGCATAGGGAGCCAATGGCCTCAGCTGATCTTTCTATGAGCCACAAATGTCCACAGTTGCCCGCTTCTTTGGGGGGGTGGTGTGGGCAGTCTCAGGGTCAGAGGTGTTTTCTTTTGGATAGGGAAATTTGGCTGGCACCTCGCCACTTCTTCCAAACCCAAGATTCTGTTCCGATGAAGAGAATTGTCTTAGGTGGGGCTTGGGTTGGAAAAAGCTGGGTCCCCACAGCCCCTACTGATACTTGATGACTCCACCCCCTCCTGCTGCCTCCTCTGCTCTAGTGGGAAGTGGTGGTACAAGTTGAGGACGACGGGGATGGCGATTACGTTTCTGAGCCCGAGACTGTGCTGACCAGGAGGAAGTCACATGTAATCAGAAAGCCCCATGCTGCTGAGCCAGCCCTGGGTGCAGGTTCCCTAGCAGCCGAGCCTACTGAGAACAGAAAAGGTACAGCGGTGCCAGTTGAATGCCCCACATGTCATAAAAGGTTCCTCAGCAAATATTATCTAAAAGTCCACAACAGGTAAATGCTCAGTTTTTCTATTTTCTTTTCCCATCTGCTATTCCCACATTGGGGGAGGAGTTTGCACTTCCCACTTCTGTGCTCTGTCAGGGTTGGGGGCTCTTTCTGAGCCATATAATGCCTAGTGTTGGCAGGTCTCTGATTATCAGAAATGAGGAACCTCCCTTTGGGTCAGATTCTTCTCCCCTCCCCCTCTTGTAATCTTGCTGTTGGAGGTGGGTTTGTGGAACCTTATAAACAGGTTCTGCCCACTGTGGACTTTGACTGTGAGCTAGCTTCTGCCAAGAAGGTGAGAGAAGCCTTTGGCTCTTGAGCTGGAGTGTAGGTCTGACTGTAGGAATTTCCACAGCCTGCTGATGTGGGCTTTGGCAAGATGCTGGTCTTTGAGATTGGTGCAACTTGTGTTTCTGGGGATGTTAGTGCTGTGGATCAGTAGAACATAAATGGTATTTGACTAAAGATGCAGGAGCCCTCTAAGGCTGGTATTGTTTTTGTTTTTTCAAGGTACAGTCTGACTCTAGCCCAGGCTGTCCTGGAACTCTTGTAGTTCCGTAATGGTCTTGAACTCACAATGATACTCCTACCTCTGTCTCTTAAGTGCTAGGATTAAAGGTATGTACCACCATGCCCAGATAACTTAATTCTTTTTTTTTCTGTTTTTTTTTTTCAAGGTAGGGTCTCACTCTAGTCCAAGTAATTCTTCTTAATGTCAATTCAGTGCCTTAGACAAACCAGCCACATTTTAATGCTTATTAGCCATGTGGCCTGGTCCCTGCAGACCAAGCATTTCATTATCACAGATCGTTCTCTTGGATGGTGCTGTTTCAGAGCCCCTGCGTGGCTTTTGGGGACAGCAGCTAGATGACATACCTTCCAGTTCTGCCATTCCCCAACCCATGACATCACTCACTAGTTCATGACAGTATGCTTGCCTAACAGTCCAGGCTGTGCTACACACCTGTTGTCAGTGCTTGCCTGGAATTGGAGCTGGTCTTGAGACTGGCTTGCCATACCTGAGCTTGGCCTTCTGAGAGCTATAACTAGTGGAGTCCTTGGGTGAGCCCAGTGTAGGGGGAACCCTGAGGGTATGAAAATTCTTCTCAGATGCCCCAGTCACTGCTAGCAAGAGACTAGTGCAGGGCACTGTCTCCTTTCATTCATAACTTGGTTTCTGGTTTGTTAGGTGACCCTGAGGACTGGAAGGGAAAGTGGTGTCTTCAAGGGATCTTTGAAGCTGGGTATGGTGGCTCAAGCCTGTAACCCCAGCACTTGGGAAGTGGAAGCAGGAGGATGGACATTTAAGGTCATCCTCATCTAAATAGTGAGTTCTGAGACCAGCTTGGGTTACAGGAGATGTCTCAAAAAAAAAAATGAGAATTGGTCATGGTGATTCATGCTCATAGTCTCAACATTCTGGAGACTAAATAAGGTTGCTGTGAGTTCAAAAAACCAAACTGGTGTTGGGTATGGTGGCAAATGCCTTTAATCCCAGCACTCAGGAGGCAGAGGTAGGAGGATCTCCATGAGTTCGAGGCCACCCTGAGACTACATAGTGAATTCCACATCAGCCTGGGTTAGAATGAGACCCTACCTCGAAAAACAGAAACAAAAAAACAAACCAAACAGGCCATTGTAATGGTAGAGGATAAGGGGATGAGGACACTTGTGGTAGAGGGTGAAAGGAGTGCTTGGCTTCTGGAAACTTGGGGAATACTTTCGGGTAGGGCAGTACAGATGGAAACAAGACTGACAAGTAAATTTGCAGCTTGCTAGAAGTGAGCGGGTTTTAGAAGGACGCAGGAGCAAAGCATGGTGGCTGACACCTATAATTCTAGCATTCACAAGACTGAGGCAGGAGGATTACTGTAAATTCAAGGCCAGCCTGGATTACAGTGAAATATACTGTTTCAATAGAGCAAGAGGAACAAGGAGTAGGATGGAAAAAAGCAGGAGAGCAGGGCCTAAGGCTTGGGGTGTTCTGACAGGGTCACCATACACTTTCAAATAACTGGGGAATGTACTAAGAGGATGAGATTTTTTTTTCTTTGACCTCTTGGGTGCCGAGTATCAAACCCCAGAACCTCCATGGCTTTACCCCCTTTTTCCTTATTGTGAGACAGTTAATTCAGGCTGGCCTTGAATTCACTCTGCAGCCTATGTGGTATATAAGCTTTCAGTCCTTCTGCCTTAGGCCACTCACGTGGCTGGGAATGGGCTGGGGATATAGCCCAGTAGTAGGATTCTCACGAAGATAAGACTTGAAGGAGGGTAAGGAAGTTATCCACAGAGGTGAACATTCTTGGCAAGAACAAGAACCAGCACTAATGCCCTCAGTTAGGAATGAACCTGGCAGAAGTAAGGGGTAAGGGCCTGATGGGCTAGGGGACAGATGGGGACTTTAGAGCAAGGCCAGTTGAAGTGAGAGGCAGACTTACTAAGCCACCCACGCCCTCATGAGAGTCCCTACCTTTCAAGTTCAAATGGGAAGCACTGAGCTGGGCGAAGTGGCACATGCCTTTAATCCTAGCCCTTAGGAGGCACCCTGAGACAACATAATGAATTCCAGATCAGCCTGGGCTAGAGTGAAACCCTACCTCAAAAAACCAAAATAAATAACCAAAAGGGAAGCACTGGAGGGTTGTGAACCAGGAGGTGATGGGATGAGGGCTTTCCCATCTTTGGAGGGCCCCTGTGCTTTCTGACTTTCTTCAGACCTGTCAGGAAGGCTGGTTGGGAGCCAGGAGAGCAGTGGTAACTCATGGGGCTCCAGGGGCTGCAGCAGCCACACTTTCTGGTAGTACCAAGGTGAAGTGGGCAGACTAACCACAGTGTTGAAGGTGGAGCCATAGAAAGAGGCTGCCACTAGGCTTCGCCAACAGCCTTTGTGCTAGTGAGCTCTAATGGACCATTTAGGGAGGTTAGCAAAGGTGGGGTTGCCTCCTGGCTCTCAGATGTCTCCTCTAGCAGAGGGCTTAGGGGCCTATGGGCATCATGTCCTTCCTTGCTGAGGGTCTCCATACTGTAGGGATTCCTGGGCTTTCCTCTGCATGCTCAGCTTGACTGTCATTAGCCCACATGCTGAGCCCTGGCTGGCCTCAGGACACCTCTTCCTGCCTGCTGTGCATCACAGCACAGTTCTGTGGCTGAAGCTGGAGGGCGTCCTGGGTCAGGAGAGTTAGACCCTCTCAGCTCCTACACCCCTCTGGCTTTTCTTCCTGGCAGGAAACACACTGGGGAGAAACCCTTCGAGTGTTCCAAATGTGGGAAGTGTTACTTTCGGAAGGAGAACCTCTTAGAGCACGAAGCCCGGAATTGCATGAACCGTTCAGAACAGGTACTTGTGGGCAGGAGCACACCGACCTGTGTTTTCATACCATCTGGGAAGGGCCCCAGGCTACCCAGTGGGGACTATAAGCACACATCTATGCTATCAACTCCACATCCTAATACAGGTCCAAAGGACAGAAGGGGCAATCTCGGAGGGACATGGGAGATATATTGAGTTTGCTTGTTCAGCATCCTGGCCTAGCTCCACCTTGGACTTTGGAGCAGGACATCCTCTGTAAAGGATGGCTGCTGGAAGGGCCACCTTAACTACCCCACTGCTGTGCCATGTGGGTAGTATCTGGCTAACCCCCTTCCTCTTCCCAGAGGCTGGTTGGTAGCAGCTGAGCCTCTGTCCCCAGTCTGTCTGGGCCTGAAAAGGCCCTGGCTTGTAATGTGCAGTGCTCTGTGATGGTCAGAGCAGGCGGGTTACATGTTGCCCTCTCCCACCATAGCATCCCCCACCCCGGGCAGACACTTCCTAGCAGCAAGTGGAAGTCCCAGCCGAGGCTGCCATCACAGGCACAGGCCCTCCCTGATGCTGGCCCTGCTTGCTCCTCAACTGCCAGGTCTTCACGTGCTCTGTGTGCCAGGAGACCTTCCGCCGGAGGATGGAGCTGAGGGTGCACATGGTGTCCCACACAGGAGAAATGCCCTACAAGGTCAGGCTCAGTTTGTCCCTAGGGCCATGGGTCGGGTGGGGCTAGGTTGTGGCAGTCCCAGAGTCCCCTTTGGCTTGGGGTGGTGTCTAGTGCCTCTCCTTTGATAGTGCTCAGGAGCTTGCCTTGCCCTTCCAGTGACACTGCATCTGCAATAGGCCAGTGGCTGCAGCTTCTCCATGTAGGGTAACAACAGTTCTCTGGGCATGGTGTGAGCAAGCTGAGCACTTCTCCCTCCAGAAGCCAGGGACCCTCTTTGCATCTGGGCTGCACCCTCTCTTCACCATCTCACCAGATGGCAGCATTCTATCCATTGTAGGCTGTCCTGGAGGTGACCCTGGGCCTGTTTTTCAGTGTTCCTCCTGCTCCCAGCAGTTCATGCAGAAGAAGGACTTGCAGAGCCACATGATCAAGCTACACGGAGCCCCCAAGCCCCACGCAGTAAGTGCCATACAGCTGGGGCTGGGTGTGCCTGGATGCTGGGACTCCTGCACAGCCCAACCCAGGCCTCATATGGTGCTGGGCCCTCTGCCTATCCCGCCTGCCCTGCAGTGCCCTACCTGTGCCAAGTGCTTCCTGTCCCGGACAGAGCTGCAGCTGCACGAGGCCTTCAAGCACCGTGGGGAAAAGCTATTCGTGTGTGAAGAGTGTGGACACCGTGCCTCGAGTCGCAATGGGCTGCAGATGCATATCAAGGCCAAGCACAGGTGCGGGTCTGTCCTCCCTTCCCAGAGTGTGGCCCCGCTGATGGCATTGTCAGAAAGGAAGCAGCTGGGCACAGGCCTGTGGAGGAGTGTGCCTCCACCCTAAACCTAACAAAAGCTTGCTGGGCTTGGAGGGGGGCAAGGGGGAAAGTGAGGCTGAGGCAAGGCTTTCCCTCCCTGGGCAAATTCTTGGTTTTCTCACCTTCCTGGGACTCCCTACTCCATACATTTCCCTCCTACTGCCTGATTAGAGGTGGTACCCCTTTCTTGGTACCACCCAAATCTCCTTGCTTGCCATGCCCCAGCTATAGCAGAGTGAAAGGAGACCACTTTGCTCAGTGATGGCCTCTGCCTCTTATCTCCCTTTGAACAGGAATGAGAGGCCATATGTCTGTGAGTTCTGCAGCCATGCTTTCACTCAGAAGGCCAATCTCAACATGCACCTGCGCACACACACAGGCGAGAAGCCATTCCAGTGCCACCTCTGTGGCAAGACCTTCCGCACCCAAGGTGAGCCAGGCCTGTCACCTTTTTTCCCTAAGGCAG
The DNA here is from genome assembly GCF_020740685.1 of Jaculus jaculus. NCBI lineage: Eukaryota > Metazoa > Chordata > Mammalia > Rodentia > Dipodidae > Jaculus > Jaculus jaculus. The sequence continues at coordinate 41,320,450 of NC_059106.1, forward strand.
AAGCCAGTGGCTGAGCCGTGCCTTGTCCCCCACAGCCAGCCTGGACAAACACAACCGCACCCACACTGGTGAGAGGCCTTTCAGCTGTGAGTTCTGTGAGCAACGCTTCACTGAGAAGGGACCCCTTCTGAGACATGTGGCTAGCCGCCACCAGGAAGGCCGGCCTCATTTCTGCCAAATCTGTGGCAAGACCTTCAAAGGTACCTGGGCAAGCTGTGGAGACAGTGGAGACTTGGCTATCTCCATTTTCTGTTCACCTGAGTTGGAGGGTGTTGGAGTCTACACAGAGATCAGGGGCAATGTGGCTTCCAGATGCTTCTGAGTAGCTGTTAAAGTTCTTCCCTTTTCCATGTGCCAAGAAAAAAAGCTTAGTGGAAGTCATACAGGAGCGCCGCCCTGGTACCTGTGACCTCAGCATGGTGCTGTAGAGCCTGGAATTGGAGAACTTCCTGTCAAGAGCATCTTGACTGTGTCCTGGGCACTGGGGTTCCTATCTCCCATCTCAAGGCCCTATCCCCTCTATGTTTCCCACTCCTAATGCCAGTGGCTCCATCCTTCTTGCAGCTGTGGAACAGTTACGTGTGCATGTCAGGCGACACAAGGGGGTGAGGAAGTTCGAGTGCAGTGAATGTGGCTACAAGTTCACTCGGCAGGTAGGTGGACTGAGCCCTGGGCCCCCTTCCTATCCTTCAGGTTCCTCCCCAGCTCTGAGCTTGCTCTTCCCCCTAGGCTCACCTGCGGAGGCATATGGAGATCCACGATCGTGTGGAGAACTACAACCCAAGGCAGCGCAAACTCCGCAACCTCATTATTGAGGACGAGAAGGTGGTGGTAGTGGCACTGCAGCCACCGGCAGACCTGGAGGTGGGCTCGGCTGAGGTCATTGTGGAGTCCCTGGCTCAGGGTGGCCTGGCCTCCCAACTCCCTGGCCAGAGGCTATGTGCAGAGGAGAGCTTTGCCAGCCCTGGAGTCCTAGAGCCCTCGCTCATCATCACAGCTGCGGTCCCTGAGGACTGTGACACATAGCCCACCCTGACCCCTTAGATCCATCCCTGAATAAATCATGTGACTTTAGACTTGCTTGTGGGATGGTCTTTGGCTTGGTATTCTAGATCAGCGGCAGACTATAGTGAATCGCTTCCTTCCTCCCACCTGAGCCCTCGTGGTACTCACCCAGTCCTCTAGATCTGAGCAGCTGTGAGGGCCAAGCCTCTGGCTTTCTGGTTATCTTCTATTCCTCGTTCTTCCAGGATGTTGGAACCAGAAGCATTGGCTAAACTGGTAGCATTCTTGTTCTAGTGGTGATGCCAGCCAGTGGAATAGAATTCACCACTAAGCCTCTGAAGTCAGACAAGTGGCTAGGGTCCATGATGACGGCCCCACTGGCTAGAGTAAAACCATTCTTGAGTGGACCTGAACACTCCTAGAGCAGTTAAGCAAGCTAAGCTAGTTGGCCACATATTCACAAAGGGACCCATCCATTGAGAGGGCCCTAGCTTGGTCTGTCCAAGAAGGTAAGGCCCACCTTTGAATGTGAAGGAGCCTTGGTGGTGCTCAGCTTCTGCAGTGGTGGGGTACAGTGAGTAATGGAAAGAAATACACATGGGTGCTACAGTGGACTGCCTGTTTAAATTTCTTCCCAAGTTCTTTATTAGCCCTGGGACCCTGAGAAAGTTACTACTTCATGGTATTAGGAACGTGCTATTTGCTTGCTTCTTAGGCAAAAATTAAGCAGCAAAGCTTGCTGGATAGGAAGCCACTGAATACTTATCTGAGAACTGGTGTCTGCTCTTAAAATGGCTTTCAGCTGGCCATGGTGGCATGCACCTTTAATCCCAGCACTTGGAAGGCAGAGGTAAAGATCTCTGAGAGTTTGAGGCCACCCTGAGACTACATGGTGAATCCCAGGTCAACCTAGGCCAGAATGAGATCCTACCTTGAGAAAACAAACAAGAAAAAGATGGCTCTCATGCCTATCAGGTGGTATGGTTGAGGACTGGGGGTCTGGAATCCCTCCACCTGATGCTGAGGCTTCCCCATATCTTGGTGGCTGGGCATAAATATCCCAGAGGTCAAAAGTATGAGGTCCTTTCATGACCTAGCTCTGGCAATCACGTGCAGTCATGTAACTGCCATATCCTTTTGGATGACACCATCACCAGGCCCTCCACAGATCAGAGGAGACATTAGACCTCTGATTGCTTGGTAGGAGGGGTGGACACATTTTGAAATTGCCCCCCAGTAGGCTGAATCAGTGGTAATGATGGTCACAGCCTTGTATAATCCCATTGCTGGGCTCACGTGGAGGCCGTCCCCCACTAAAATTCCTCCTGGAGTTGGAGGCTTAGGAAAGTTTGTTTCAGACTCAGACCACCCATCCAATTTTCCTTTTCTCTGAGCCTTGGGAACTCAGCTTATTTGGGGATCCTCCTTTAGGGGCTTCACCACTCCAGTTCTAAGACTGATCCCACAAGGATCACACTGCAGTACAAGGGGGAAGAGCATAAACTTTAAGCAGAGGTTGAGATGTCACCTGTTCTCAGCATTTCTCCACCTCCTGATGAACTAAAGAGAAAGGGTCACAAAGTTTGCCCCTTCACCTGCTGCCTCCAGGACCCTTTCTTCTGATTCCCTATTGCTGGCCTTAGCCTGAAGGATTTTCAGAGCCACAGCAGGAAGATAGACATGACACTGAGTGTACAGGAAATACTTTTTATTTCAAAAGGAATTGAAGGCATCTGCTTTAGGATTCTGGACATGTAAGCCTGTAGAATAATCAAAAATAAATATGCAAACCTGACTGGACAGTGGTCACTGGAGGAAGGTGACCTTTATTACCTACATCTCTGAAGTCATATAAATATAAAATACAGAATCAGCATTAAATACCCAGGGAACTTTTCATAACTTAATTTCACCTTAAAGGATAAAAGCTTTGTACACGTGACATGTAGCAACATCCCCAGGTGGCTCAGCATCAGTCCCAAACATCTATGTGGTGGGAACTACAGCCTGGAGCCCATGGAACAGCAGAATCTGATGCCTGCTCTTTTCCATCCTTGGCCTTTTAAATCCAAAAGGAGGGTGTTGTGATAGTGGAGACCTGGGGGGCTCAGGCGCAGTCGCAGAGAGATGCAAACCCAAGCTTTTCCTGCACAGGCCCTATGTAAGTGGCCACCAAAACACAGTATTTGGATCACAGCAACATAGGAATCTAGAGCTTAAAGCCTCTCAGCCAATCCCTAAGAAGTCATGACAACAGTGGCCCTGTCCCCAAGTTGACTGGACATTACACTTCATCTAGCATTGAACTTTGGTGCCTGGTACATGCTAGGGACCTCACCTTACCATGCCTCAGCTGCTGATGGAAAAGATCCCCGGAGTCCAACACACCTGGCTGGCCTCAGCAGCTCCCCAAAAGGGTTCACTTGGCTGTGGAGGTGGGTAGGATGGGCCTGAGAAAGGGCTGGGCTGACAGTACCCATGAACAAGCCACAATACCTTGGACACTGCTGCTCATTCCCACAAGGACTCTAAAGATAACAGTGAGCCTGAGCTGGGATAGTACTACCCCCTTCATGCCCAGCCTTTTCCTAGTGCCAGGCACCCAGCAACACATTTTAGAACCTAATTTTCTCACCCAACACAATGACATCTACAAAGCAAGTCATGAAACAAGGAGCAGGCAGGCACTTGGGAGGAATAAGGCATACCCACCCTCTCACACCTGTCCAAGAGGGGCTGGAGGGACATGACACCATTGAGACTATTCTGACCCTGGACTGCCCATGTTAGTTCACTGGGAAAAGGCAACTCTGTGCATTTGCTGTCACCTCTCCCAACAAAATGTTGTAACACCCTCTTTTTCAGAAATGGGGATAACAAAGCCAAAGAGAGATAGCAGTACCTCAAGAGGCCCCAGCCTCCCAATCCACAAACCCTCCAGTGAAAACCAGGGACTCATTTTGGCAGAGTTCTGCAATGATGCTTTGTGGATCTGAAAGACAGAGCCAGCTGATCTATCACTCTGGCTCTGTATAGGCCAAACTGGAAACATTTCAAACCCAGAACCAACCACTGGGACCATCACTGCCCCAAGGCTTACTTTAGAAACAGGAGGATTCTTCACTCCAGATCCAGCAACTGCCTGCCTGGCTGGGCATCAGTGACAGACACCCAAGGAGTCATGACCTTGCATTGCAGAATTTCACCCTCTGCTGGCCTGGGATGACCCTATGAAAAGTCTCCTTGCCTGGGGAAGATAGCCAGCACCTACCATAGACACCGAAGTCCTCCATAAACAGAAAGCTCAATGGGCCCCTCTAGAACCCCCTTTGGGCTCCCACCATGGCTCAGTTTCCCCAGCCCTGTTGTCAATTCTGGGAAGCCCACCCTGTTGGTGAGATCCTAGTAGAGATGCGAAGGTAGGTGAGCAGATACCCTTCTACTTGGGGAGCTGGCCACAGGGACCTGCAGTACTGGATGTGTGGAGTTTGGAATTCCATTGTGGCCATCATCTACCTGGTCCCAGTGTTCCAGGCCAGGATGTCTTCAAACAATCAGGGGGACCCTTGCCCTTTGCTCCAAAGATGGGAGCAGCAAGCCCAGGTAGTGGCAGCAGGGAGAGGTGCACTGCATAGGTCACTTCTGCATGCCACAGGCTGGAAATGATCTCTGGGAGGCAGAGATGTCAGCAGGGACATCATTCTTCCTTGTCCACAGGAGGAGTGGTCACCACTGGCTCCAGCCCAGCAGCTGTGACTCAGACTCACAGGCACAAAAATGTCCACATTGATGCATCCTGGGACTCACACAGCACCCACGAGCCTGCGTTCTGCTTGGTGATCCCAGGTATTCAGTGCACAGGTACCAGATCCCCCTGCACCAAGGCCCTCCCTGGGCCAGGCCAGGGCTAGTGTAGCTCCTCAGGGTTCTGTGATGGCTGGTGTCGGCCTACATCCATGTCATTGCTGACACTGTCCAGCTCAAAGCCACGCCCCCCTGCAGGTGTCTGCGGCATGAACTGGCGGAAGATGCTGACACTGCCATGCCAGAAGGTGGGTTCTGGAAGCCGTCCTACCACACTCCATGCCCGGGTCTCAGGGTCATATGCCTCCACCACGTCCGAGAGTTCAAATGTATTGTCATATCCTCCAGATACATAGAGCTTTCCTCCCAGGACGGCCAGGCTGCCCCCCACATGCACCTGTGGGCCAAGGCAGAGGTTGTGAGTGAGGCTGCAAGGTATGACCAAGCAGCATCCCCTTCATTGCTCCACTCTGGTAACCTCCAGGGGAGGGTCCAGCACTTCCTCTATACAGCACAGGAAGCCATCCTCAGCTCAATTCGGAGGAAGGCCAACAAGGCTCCTGGGGCCACATGCTTACCTGGTGTGGCAGGTGACCCCCCCAACCCCATGGAGGTCAGGGCAGCTGCCACAACATAGTCTCTCTCCACACCCAACCTCCATACATAATCTCGAGGGCAGGCTTGTCAGCTCTCTCCTTATAGACAGGGAAACTGAAGCTGGTAAGGCCAACAGCAGCAAAACTGGGATTCAACCCTAGTCAGATACCACTGAGCCTTCCCACTTTTGGGTCTCTGTTCCCTGTGGAACTCAAGTTACAGGTAGGTGTGTGTGAGAGACCAGCGGCTCTTCTCAATAAGCAAGAGACGGAAGTGGCAACAGGTGTCCAAGAAGTGTGTTTCCAAGGTCAATCAGCTTGGGGAGTAGGGAGTGTTCACTTGCAGAGATCTCCTGTCTAAGCTTATTCCCTCCAGTACAATGGGCTGTGATAGTTGCACAACCACACCAGCCCCACTGCCTTTTGCACTGGCAGAAGATGCCCCTCACCTCCTGCTCTGGCTTGTAGTGAGTGCCTGATGTTAGTCAAGTGCATGAACTCAATAAACCCTGCTCTTGGGATCTACTTGAAAGCTGGTGTCAGCAAGTGTAATGAGGCCTTTCATTAACTGAGGTCACACCTGGAGAGGGCCCAATACAGGAGGCCCGCCCTTCATGGTGATGGTCTCCCAGACACTCAGTTGTGACACTCTAGTTGCAAAATCAGGACCCACCCATGCCCTAAAAACACTAGCAGGCCAGGAAACTTACCTGGTTCATAGATGGGATCTTGTCCCATTCATTTTTTGTGGGGTTGTATACATCCACTTCAGCAGAGTCATCCCTGTGGAGGAAGACACAGGGTCAGAGCCACAAGAAGCACCTTGGGACAAGTGTGGGGGCACATGCCTTTGATCCTCACACTTAGGAGGTTAAGATAGGAGGATCATTGGGTTTGAGGTCAGCCTGGACTAGAGTGAAACCGTGCATTAAAAAAAAAAAAAAAAAAAAAAAGCCTGGTATGGTGGCGCATGCCTTTAATCCCAGCACTCGGGAGGCAGAGGTAGGAGGATTGCTGTGAGTTCGAGGCCACCCTGAGACTGCATAATGACTTCCAGGTCAGCCTGGGCTAGAGTGAGACCCTACCTTGGGGAGTGAAAAAAAAGTACCTTGTGTATGAAGGACGGGATGAGTGTCCTCAAAGACACTGATGCCTCCTGTATTGTTTTGTGTTTTGAGGCAGGGTCTCACTCTAGCCTAAGGTAGCATTCTGGCCATAGGGTTACATGGCTCATAGAGTTCAAGTGCATAAACAGGGAGGTAGGACCACCATTCACAGAGTTGAGTGCAGGCCCTAGGTCTTGACCACCCCCTCCCCAGCACCTTCTGTCTCAACAGTGTCCAGTCAGGCTGCGGCAGCTCCCACTCCCCCTCACAGGCTATATGACAGGAAAGCCTTCCTTTTTCTTGGCATTCAGGTGGGGCCGAAGCCACCTCTTCCCACCTGTCTTAAGGTGCAGTGAGCAAGCAAACCCAGGCAGGGCAACACCCTCCTGCTTCCACCTGGGAGGTTAAGCAACTGAAACAGATTTCCATTTGGAGGAACAGAGTGAGCAGGTGTCAGGACAGGACAGCCTTAGGGCACATCCCACTCAAGGACCACAGGACAGGGAGGACGTTCTTAAAGGTCCCACGACTGCAGCCAGGACAGAGGGGCTAAAGGGAAGGCTTGGCATGCTCATAAGTTCTATTTATACCCATCTCCCGTCCCTCCTTGAAGATACATCTAGCAGGGGGGTGGGGAGCAATAAAAGAGCCAGGCAGTTTTATAACAGGGCTAGGGCTGGCCAAGGTTCTAGGATTTTTTCAGAGCAGACCTTTGGGTTTTAGCATATGAGGACACCAGGTCTCTCAATCACTTACATGACAGGCAGTGCCATTTCTGTTCTCTCTTTTATTTATTATTATTATTTTAAATTAATTTATTTATTTGAGAGAGAGATTAACAAATTTAGTTTTTGGTTTCTCGAGGTAAGGTCTCATCTCACTGTAGCCCCGGCTGACCTAGAATTCATTATATAGTTTCAGAGTGGCCTGGAACTAGTGATCCTTCTACCTCTGCCTCCCAAGTGCTGGGATTGAAGGCGTGCACCACCACACCCAGCTTTATTTGTTTGAGAGTGACAGAGAGAGAGAGAGAGAGAGAGAAAGGTAGAGAGAGACAGAGAGAATGGGCACACCAGAGCCTCCAGCCACCACAAATGAACTCCAGACGCCTACGCCCCCTTGTGCATCTGGCTAACGTGGATCCTGGGGAATTGAGCCTCGAACTGGGGTCCTTAGGCTTCACAGGCAAGTGCTTTACTGCTAAGCCATCTCTCCAGCCCTATTTACTAAATTTTTTTTGAGGTAGGGTCTTGCTCTATTCCAAGCTGGCCTGAAATTCACTATGTAGTCTCACACTGGCCTAAAACTCAAGGTGATTCGCCTACTTCTGTCTCCTGAGTGCTGGGATTAAATGTGTGCTCTACCACGCCAGGCCTTGCTTCTGTTCTCTTTAGGACTCACCCTGGAGAGGAATATCCTGTCTAGGAGGTGGGGCAGACAAGTCAGTGCTGCTCAGGCAAAGAGTTGCAGGCCCAGAAGCAAAGTACACACACTCTTAGAGGCTCCCAGTTCAAAGACCCAGACCAAAAGGAGACTGAGAAAGATTGTTATTCACACTCTCTCCTTTCCTCTTGGTCCTGCAGCTTCAGACTCAGCGCATGTACACGCATACATGTGCTCATGCTCACACACATCCAGAAGGGAGCTTCAAGGACCTCCTTGGATATCCATGAGCCAGTCAGGAGGGAATACCTGACTGTGACCAGATAGGTCATCAAGACCAACAAACAGGGATGTAGCTTAGTATTCTCTCTCTCAAGGACACACATAGCCACTGAATGCATGTCAGGGCTCCAGCAGGACTTAACTCCATCACCTTTAAGGTGGCTTAAGAAAACCTGGAGCAGCCAGGTGTGGTGGCACAGGTGGTAGGAGGATCACTGTGAGTTCAAGGCTACCCTGAGACTACAATGAATTCCAGGTCAGTCTGCACTAGAGCGAGACCCTACCTGACCTCCCCACCCCCCCCCCAAAAAAAAAGAAAAGAAAGAAAGAAAGAAAACCTGGATCTGGGCATGGTGGTGCCTTTAATTCCAGTACTCAGGATGCTAAGGTAGAAAGACTGCCGTGAGTTAGTTAGAGGCCAGCCTGAATGGGGGGGGGGGGGAGGTACAGTGAGACCGTGCCTTAAAGTCTGTGAAATGGAGGGCCATAGGGATGGTGTGCCAAACATAGTACACTGGGAATGAGGGGGCTCACCTGACAAAGTACATGAGTCCATTCAGAGTCACAGTCTTGGGTGCAAAGGACCAGGGTGGGAGTTGGCCACAGTCCACCAGGGACCACAGGTCATTGTCTGGATGGTAGCACTGCATTACCATGGTCTCCTTGCCAGCCAGGGAGCCAATGGCGTACAGCCTGCCACGGCAGGCGGTGGTGGAGCAGTTGTCCATGGGATAGGTCATGGGCTGCAGGGCCTCCCAGGAGTCGGTGGTGTGATCGTAGCGTTCCGTGCTGTCAGCAGCCACCACGTACAGCAGCCCATCCAGCACAGAGGAGCTGTGGTACTCTCGAGCCTTCAACATGGGCGCCACCTCAGTCCACTCATTTACACTGGAATTGTACCTCCACACGCAATCATACAACCGGGAGCCATCAGATCCGCCTGCCAAGGTGCAAGAGGGGCAGGTGGTCAGCATACATAGGGTGAGTCACCCGCTTGTACCTTCCTTGATTTCCGTGGTGGCCTCTGCCTGCAGAGAATTAACCTCACCTCCTTCACCCAAAACATATATCCTCTATTCCAAAGCCTGGGCTAGAAGTGTGACACTGTCACTGAGGCCAATCCATGGGGCCCACCACCGCTGTCAAAGGGAGACTGTGAGATGCCACTCTAAATACTCAGCCCCAGCCCCTGCCCCTCCCTCCACAACATATACTGTCAAATATCTCAAGTGGCCCAGAACATCAAGCTTCTGTGTGGACACAAGGCATGGGATTTAGCCTTAAAATGATAGGCTTACTGGGCACTTATTAACCAAAACCATGCAAGGGCAAGATGAGAGGAAACCTCTGCTGTCAGCAACTGACTTAACTCAGTGGGTCATATGATCACTACCAGGGACCTGTAAGGTTCCAGGCCCCAAGTGTAGTGTAGGGCACAGGGTGTGTTTCATCTGAAAAAAAAAAAAAAAAAAATTCATCAAGCTGTACAAAGATACGTTTTATGGCAGCAATAGGCTAAAAAAAGAGTGTGTGCTGTCATAAACTAAAGCATGAAAGTCATAGCAGGAGGGGACTCCAGGAATCCTGGGGGCTGTATCCCTTGGCCTCGGTTGGCGCCTCAGGGCAGAGTAGCAACATTCCGTCTGTCTCCCAGCGCCGCCAGAGCTTTTGGAGAAAGACCACAAGGATCTGGTAGAGCTCTGAGTCTCCTTTCTTTCACAGGGAGCTAATGCAAAGGCAGCTGACGTGGCTTCCTGGCCCCCAGGAAATTCCCAACCAGCAGCTGAATGGGATGACAGAGCCACCTGCCCAAACCCAAAGGATTAGCTGCTCAGCTGTGACATTTATAGAAGGGTGCAGAAGCGAGTCTGGCTAGTTCTGGGAGGGAGTTTTCTATTCAGTCACCAGCCAGACTTCAGAGAAGATGAGGGCGGGGTTGGAGGGGAGGAGTACCTAACAACACTAGGCCAACTTCAGGTTGCAGAGAGGGATAGATTCCAGCAGATTCCAACAGGGGGCTGGGTCTAGGACGACAGGCCAAGGAAGCTGAGGCCAGAGCAAGACTGTCCCTTGGCTGAGATGTACCCCTTAGTCAGCTCAGAGCCTCCTAAGTATGCCACAGAACAGTTCAGAGTGGGCTTTCTGTGAACGTGCCAGGCTGAACACAGCCTCTGAGTCGACCCAGTCGCTCCTGCCTGACTGATAACAGAGAGCGCCACAGGCCAGACCCAGTGGTTTCTTTCCTTATATAGCCGTACCAGAGAGGAACACAGAGAAAGAGTGTGTGTGTGTGTGTGTGTGTGTGTGTGTGTGTGTGTCTCCACGGAAGGAGGTAGTTGCCATCCTGTTTGATCCTGGATTCATCCTTAGTTAACAATGTGGGAGAAACCCAGCACTAGTGAGGACTGGGACCCGCCCACTGTGACTTGGCAGTGTTTGGGGTTTCCGCCAAGTAACTGGAAGAAAATCTCCTAACATGTGACCATGTTTACAGTCAAAAACCAGCTCAGCCTAAACAACATGTGACCCACAGCACCAGGCTTAGGTGCAGGCCCTAAGGAACCTTGTCATTGGTGACAAACCCAGTGAGTCAGGAGGCCCCTGTGGTAAAGTAAGGAGGTGGATATGCCCTTTGCTGAAGAAGAGGGATGCCTCACCAGGCATCAGCCTCTGGCCAGTCCCCGCATTCCTTGGAGAGAAAAAGAAAAGAACTAACTGTGCCAGGTCAATGCCTGGTCTTTTCCAACCGAGAGGGGCGGGGAGAGGCACCTTCAGGGCAAGGAGTTGGCTGAGCTAGGCAGGCCCTGCCACACCAGGCACAGAGGCCCACAAGCAGCTACTTGTTCTTGCTCACACAAGGGGCCCTTCTTCTAGTCTGAAGTCACTGGAGAAACAGAAACATGGTTGCCATGCAATGGACTCAGTTGGGCCCTCCGATTCCAGATTCTGTGGGTTTCTCCGGGGAAAGTGGTCATCTTCCCCATAACCTTAGCAATGGGAACGCGGCTCCAGCATACTCACCAGTCACGTAGATGTCGTTGCCCAGCGCAACGATGCTGTAGCCCCCTCCCAAGTGGTCGGGGAACTCAGCCAGGTAGCGCCACTGGCCCGTTTGTGGGTTATAGCAATCGACGGTGACCAGCTCGTCGCAGTCCTGGTCGCAGCCTCCCACCAGCACGAGGATCTCGGCCAGGCCGGTAGAGGGGCGCGGACGCATGCGGGGACACGGGCCGCGGTCGTGACGGTCGTAGCGCGCCGCCTGGAAGTCGCGCGCTTCGCGCAACAGGCGCAGACAGGGCGGGCAGCGCGCCACCAGCGGCTCGGCCTCGACGTGTGCCAACAGGTAGAAGCGGCGCACGAAGGGGAGACGCACGGCCTCCAGCAGCTGCGGCCAGTGCGCGGCGCGGCGCGGCGGGTCGGCGCGCACCCAGCGCAGTGCCAGCTGGTAGGCGGCCTCCTCCTTGGGCACGCAGAGCCCGTCGTCGCGCAGGTAACGCAGCAGACGTGCTAGCGGCAGCCGCTCCAGCTGTTCGGCGCCCAGCTCGCCCACGTGGCGCAGGATGAAGCGTTGCGCCGCGCTCGCCAGCCCCGCGCAACTGAAGGCCTCGGCGAAGTCCTGCATGTCCAGGCAGTTGGCCAGGTCGAGCTGTTGCTGCAGGAAAGCGCCGCACGCCTCCTTCACGGCCGGGAACTGCAGCAGGTCGGCGGCGCGCAGCAGAGGCTCGGCGTTGTCGCCGCTCACCGCCACGCGGCCCGTGTAGCTGAAGTCCAGCAGCAGCTGCAGCATGTCGGGAGGCACGCCGTGCAAGCGCACCCGCTCGGCGCGGCTCTCGCGCAGCTGCCCCGCGAACATGGCGCGGAAGTAGGGGCTGGCGGCGGCCAGCACGGCGCGGTGCGCCGGGAAGTCGCGCCCTCCCGCCGCCTCCAGAGTCACATCCAGAAACTTGCGCTCCGCGCGGAGTTGGCTCAAGCCGCGCAGGAGGCTCAGGGCGTGCGCGGGATCCGAGAAGGGCAGCACCGCCAAGGGCGCCGGCCTCTCCATGACGTTTCGCTCAGGGGACACAGGGACGCCGCGGCCGGGGCCTGCGGAGAGACGCGGCGCGCCCGGCACTTCCACTATAAATACCTCCCGGCGCCGCGGCCTCCGGTGGGGCGGGCTGCTGTTGGCCACGCCCGCTTAACCCCTCCGGACCCGGCGCGCCTCTCCGCCGCCGCTCGGTTCGCCTCCAGTCGCGACGTCCGCCCCCGGCCCTCCTGGCTGAGTCACCACCGCCCGCGCCCGCTCCCTCTCCGCCCTTCCGGGGCTTCCTGCCTCCTCCCGCTGACGCTGAGCTGGGGACGGCAGGTGACAAGTGCCAGCTCCGAGCCGAGGCTCCAGCGCGCGTCGGGATCACGGGCCTCCGGGGTTTGCGCACGACCCACCGACCCGGCGACGCTAGCAAAACCCGAGGAGGCGAGCTCAGTACCCGAATCCAAAGTCACCTCTTTTGCGCCAGATTCCTTACTGCGCTGGCCCGGACCCTCGGGACAACTGGGTGCAATGACCGCAGGGGTTTTATTTTTGTTGTGGTTTTCTTTTGTTTTAGTACTTCCAAGGGTGTCTAGTTTAACACCCCCCTCCCCTCCGCAAGGTTCAGATTTCAAACGGTAGGATTTGTACAATCCAGGACCAAACCACAAACAAGTCTAAGGGTTTTCTCACTGATGCTTTTTCTTGGCGCGTTTAAGTGACCAAGAGCCAGATTTCAGGAAGCGCTCCACTGTGTTCCCGAGTTTCACACGCAACAACAGCACAGTCGAGTTTAGATTGTATAGACGGGTGGCTTCACTTTCCTAGCCAGACTCCTTCAGGCCCCAGCGCGGCCCTCGCAAGGTGCAGTCCTGCTGGCAGACACCCAGGGCTCCCAAGCCTCGAGTGTCACAAGAGGGCCGGAGACAACCCAAGGTCAAAGGAAGGGAGCGCCTTTAGTTTGGGGTCATTTGGCTGTGACAGTCACTTGAACAGTGATGGGTACCGAAAGCAGTCTCCATTATTTCAGTTCCTATACCAGCACCGCTTTGAACGCTACTATAGGAAGAAGAAAAGAAAGAGAGAAAAACAAAAACAAAAAAATTCCCGCTTGGGAGCTGCTTTTGATGTATGCATTGCTCAGTTTCCAGCAGTCTCCCCCCATTCCAGACCTCCCATTTTGCAAAGGAACTTTGATTTTTGTTATTCGTCTATCCCCCACCCCCACTCCGTGGGCCCCTTTGAACGTGATCTTGCTGAAGGTTCCGCCCACTGTGCCCAGGGGAAGCCCAGGCACCCTGAAACTTGCTGTCATTTTTGGGCTCCTGCTAGTTCGCACAGCCTTGCAAGGAGACATTTTGTTTTAGTCTATTTCTGAAATGAGCCCTTAAGACTTTCTCTTCTACCCGGGAACATCACTGCCTTTTGCCTTGAGTATGCATCTGGTCTAAATTTCAGAGTCAGTGTGGGAAGCACGGGACCTAAGTAGGAAAACGTGCAGGTACCCGGGCTACTGCCTGTTGCCCATAGAAGGACTGTTCACACAGCTAATAAGGGCAGTGCAGCATTCCTGAGCCCAGGAGCTTGGCCAATAGCTAACTTACACAGTCTTTCTGACAAAGTCTGAACAGCCAGGAAGTGAGATGTTTGAGGGGAAAAAGTACAATGCTTTTGGATCGGTTCATCCACCTTGCATGAAGCTGAGATTAAACCAGCCATGTTTCTATAGTTGAGAATTCAGTATGGTCTTTTATTTTTTTTGCATGTGTATGTGTGTATGATTTGCCTGTACATGTGTTCATGTGTTAGCACATATGTATATGTGGGTGCCATATGTGGAGGTTAGATCATTCTCACATCCTCAGGTGTCTTCTTCAATCACTCCCCAGACTTTTTCTTTAAAAATATTTTATTTATTTAAGAGAGCAAGAGAAGCAGACAATGAGCATGCCAGGGTCTCCAGACACATGTACGACTTTGTGCATCTGGCTTATGTGGGTACTGGGGAATCAATCCTGTGTCCTTAGGTTTTGGAGGCAAGCATTTTAACCACTATGCCATCTCTCCAGCACCCCCCACTTTTTTTTTTTTTTTTTTTGGTTTTTCAATGTAGGGTGTCCTTGAACTCAGGGCGATCCTCCTACCTCTACTTACCAAGTGCTGGGATTAAAGGCATGCACCATCATGCCCAGCTAGAACCTTATTTTTTAAATTTATTTTTATATTTTTAATTAATTTATTTATTTGCAAGCTGAGAGATACAGATAGAGAGAGAATGAGTGCACCAGGGCCTCTAGCCACTGCAAATGAATTCCAAACACATGTGCCCCTTGTGCATCTGGCTTATGTGGGTCCTGGGAAATTGAATCTGGGTCCTTTGGCTTCTCAGGCAAATACCTTAATCGCTAAGCCACCTCTCAGCCCTAGAACCTTATTTTTTGAGATAGTTTCTCACTGAACCTGGAGTTCATTGATTCAGCCGGCGAGCTGTAAGGATTCTCCTGTCTCTGCCTCCCCAGCACTGGGATTATAGGCATGCACCACTTTGCTCAACTTTGATTTGGGGATCCAAATTCAAGTCTCCGAGCTCGCACAGTAAGCACTTTACCCACGGAGCAATCACCCCAGCCATTGTTTTAGAGTGGTAGTGCTGGAGATTGAACCCAGACCCTCATGCATGCAAGGCAAGCCCTCTACCAACTAAGCTATATTCCCAGCTTTCATTCCTAACATCAGAGGGTTATTTGAACACTACGTGTCAATCTGATTATGTGGCCTTGAATAATGATGATGATGCAGAAATTTGTTGAAGTGGAAAAATGGTCATCCTAGTGTTCAGTGAAAAGTGGTATTATTATTCATAGTGTGAGGTCCTATTTGTTACATGTTGCCTAGAAAGGAACTTATGAAGTCAACATGCTCTCTGTCTTTCGTGGGGTACAGTAGATTGAACGCACAGCCTGGCTTGTGCTACACAAGGGCTCTAGTGTTGAGCTCAGCAGTTACAGGCAGTTGCTCACAAGCCTGTCAACCCCAGTTTGATCTCTAGCACCTACATAAAGCAGGACACAAAGTAAATCTATCCAAAATGCCTATGGCAGTGGGAGGTAGAATCAAGAGAATCCCAAAGCTAGTGGATCAACAAGACTGGCCTTCATAGTGGTAAAAAACCACTGAGACCTTATCTCAAACAAGATGGAAGCCAGAGTGTGATGGCACATGCCCTTTATTCCAGCACTCAGAAGGCAGAGGTAGGAGGACAGCCTTGAGTTCAAGGCCACCCTGAGACCACACAGTGAATTCCAGGTCAGTATGGACTACAGCAAGATCCTACCTTGAAAAACAAACAAACAAACAAACAAAAAAATGAGGTGGGAAGAGCACTAATACCCCAAGGTGTCCATACACACACATGTAAATACATACAGACACATTCATATACACATGCCCAAATGATAAAAGAAAAAATAACCAGAACTACTTCTGGTTGCTTTATTTTATTTGTTTTTTTTCAAGGTAGGGTCTCACTGTAGCTCAGGCTGACCTGGAATTCACTATGTAGTCTCAGGGTGGCCTTGAACTCACTTGATCCTCCTACCTCTGCCTCCTGAGTGCTGGGATTAAAGGCATGCGACACCATGCCCAGCTTCCTTTATGTATTTATTTATTTATTTTTGCTTTTTCCAGGTACAGTTTCACTCAAAGCTTCTGGTTTTAAAAAATACTTTATTTATTTATTGAAGAAAGAGAGGCACATAGAGAATGGGTATGCCAGTTACAGCAAATGAACTCCAGATGCATGTACCATCTTATGCATCTGGTTTTTGTGAGTCCTGGGAAATTGAACCTGGGCCCGTGGGCTTCACAGGCAAACACCTTAACCACTAGGCCATTACTCCAGCGTCTTTTTTTTTTTTTTTTTCCTTTCTTGAGGCAGGGTGTCACTCTAACCCAGACTATGATGGAAGTCATAGCTGTTTTCCTACGCTAGCATCTCTCATGCTAAGTGATGGGATTATTTTTTTAATTAATTATTTATTTATTTGAGAGCGACAGACACAGAGAGAATGACAGATAGAGAGAGAGAGAGAGAATGGGCGCGCCAGGACTTCCAACCTCTGCAAATGAACTCCAGACGCGTGCGCCCCCTTGTGAATCTGGCTAATGTGGGACCTGGGGAACTGAGCCTCGAACTGGGGTCCTTAGGCTTCACAGGCAAGCGCTTAACCACTAAGCCATCTCTCCAGCCCAGTGATGGGATTATAAGCATAAACCTCTGCTCCAGACCTTGTTTTATTTAGTTGTTTATTTTTCTTTTTATTTTTTGGTTTTTCAAGGTAGGGTCTCACTAGTCCAGGCTGGAATTCACTATGTATTCTCAGGGTGGCCTTGAACTCACAGAGATCCTCCTACCTCTGCCTCCCAAGTGCTGGGATTAAAGGCGTGCACCACCATGCCCAGTTTAGATATTTATTTTTAATTCATGAGTTGACTAAAACTCACATTCGGCTCCCAGCAATGAACAATGTTTTTAAGACAGAGTCTCATAATGTAGACCAAGCTGACCTGAAACTGGTGATCTTCCTATCTCATGCCTGTAATCCCAGCTCCTGGGGAGGCTGAGGCAGGACCGCAAGTTCTAGGCCAGCCTGGGCTACTTTGTGGGACCCTATCTGAAAAAGTAAAAAGGGGTGCACTGTGGATGTGGCTTAGTGGCAAAGTGCTTGCCTAACTATATGTAAGGCCCTGAGCAGTCAATCCTTAGCACTGAACCTAAAAACAGTGTATGTATAACACTATTTTTTTTTGAGATAGGGTCTCATCCTAGCCCAGGCTGGCCTCGAACTCACAGCAAGCTTCCTACCTTTGCTTCCTGAGTGCTAGGATTAAAGACCACTACGCCTGGCAATATATATGTGTGTGTGTGTGTGTGTGTGTGTGTGTATATGTGCATATATCTATATATATATATACACACACATATACATATATAGATATGTAGATATATATAGATATAGATAGATATATAGATAGATATACATATATATGTATATGTATATATATACACATATATGTATATATATAATAAATTTTTAAATATTTATTTATTTATTTGAGAGAGAGAGAGAGAGAGAAAATGGGCGCACCAGGAGGACCTTCAGTCGCTGCAAACAAACTGACAAATAAATAAATTTTTTTCTTAAGAAAAGAAAATTCAGAGCCGGGTGTGGTGGTGCACGCCTTTAATCCCAGCACTCAGGAGGTAGAGTTAGGAGGATCGCCAGAGTTCGAGGCTACCCTGAGACTACATAATGAATCCTAGGTGAGCCGGGGCTAGAGTGAAACCCTACCTCGAAAAACCAAAAAAAAAGAAAAGAAAAGAAAAGAAAGAAGATTTAGTTCAATTCTTGCTGGGCGTGTTGGTGCACGCCTTTAATCCCTGCACTCAGGAGGCAGAGGTTTGCCATGAGTTCCAAGACACCCTGAGACTTCATCATGAATTCTACGTCATGAATTCAGCCTAACTAGAGCGAATCCATACCTCGAAAATAAAACAAGGACTGAAGGGATGGCTTAGTAGTTAAGGTGCTTGCATAAAAAGCCAAAGGACCCAGGTTTGATTCTCCAGGGCCCATGTAAGCCAGATGCACAAGGTGATGCATGTATTTGGAGTTCATTTGCAATGGCTGGAGGCTCTGGCATGCCCATTCTCATTCTCTCTCTCTCTCTGTTAAATAAATAAAATAAAAACATATTAAGAAAAACAAGCTGGGGATGGTGGCACACGCCTTTAATCTGAGTACTTGGGAGGCAGAGGTAGGAGAATTACTAGGAGTTTGAGGCCACCCTGAGACTATATAGTGAATTCAAAGTCAGTCAGGGCTAGAGTGAAACCCTACCTTAAAGAAAGAAAGATAGAGAGAAAGAGAGAGAGAGGGAGGAAAGGAGGGAGGAGGGGAGGGAGGGAGGGAGGAAGAAAGAGAGAGAGAGAGAGAGAGGAAAGGAAAGGAAAGAAAGAAAGAAGAAAGAAAGAAAGAAAGAAAGAAAGAAAGAAAGAAAGAAAGAAAGAAAGAAAGAAAGAGGAAAGAAGAAAATTCAGTTCTTGATGAAAAAAAAAAAAAAAAAAAAAAAAAACCAGCACATCATGATATCCGCAAACCAACAGGCTGGGATTGGAAACCATGCTTATAGGCAAAGTCAGTAAAGGAATGTGGTGACAACAGAAAGGTCCAGATTTAGACCCATCAGCTGTGTTTGGAATTTGAAATAGCCTACCAACCCAGACATGCTATCTAGCTTCTTGTCCAGCACATGGGCTGTGAACGAGAATGTGAAGAGTTTATTCACTGCTGTGTGACCATGTCATTGATGCAGTCAAAATGAACTAGAGAAAATTATAAGCAAACTGTATGAGGGTGATTTAAACTCCTTGGATCACCCAGCAATGGTACATGATAGAAACTCTAGATTAAAAAAAGAATTTTGAGCCAGGCGTGGTGGTACACGACTTTAATCCCAGCATTTTGGAGGCAGAGGTAAGAGGATCATCATGAATTTGAGGCTACTCTGAGATTACATAGTACATTCCAGGTCAGCCTGAGCTAGAGTGAAACCCTACCTCGAAAAACAAAAAACAAACAAACAACAAAAAAGAATTTGGCCATGCATGATGGCACATGCCGTTACTCTAGGCCCTCAGAAGGCAGAGATAGGAGAATCGCCGTGAGTTTGAGGCCAGCCTGAGACTACAAAGTGAATTCTCGGCCAGTAGGCCAGCTTGGGCTCGAGCAAGATCCTACCTCGAAAAACAAAACAAAACAAAAAAAAGTATTTGTTTATTTAAGAGAGAGAGAGAGCGAGAGGAGCCAGGCATGGTGATGCACACCTTTAATCCTAGCACTCAGGAGGCAGAAGTAGGAGGATTGTTGTGAGTTCAAGGCCAGCCTGAGTCTACATAGTATATATTCCAGGTCAGCCTGGGCTAGAGCAAGACCCTATCTTGAAAACCCCTCCAAAAATAAATAAAATAAAGTTCTCCAGTGCTGGGGCTGGGGATATGGCTCAGCAGTTAAAGGCACTTGCTCACAAAGCCTGACTGACACACAGGGTACAATTCTACAGTATCCATGTAAAGCCAGATGCACAAAGTAGCACCTGCATCTGCAGTTTGTTTGCAGTGGCAAAAGCCCAAGCAAGCCCATACTCTGTCTCTCAAATATATATACATATATATTGGCTTTTCGAGGTAAGGATTCACTCTAGCTCAGGCAGACTTGGAATTCACTATATAGTCTCAAGGTGACCTTAAACTTGTGGCGATTCTCCTACTTCTGCCTCCTGAGTGCTGGGATTAAAGGTATATGCCACCATGCCCAGATATACATACATACATCATACATACATACACACGTACACGCGCGCACACACACACACATATATATACACACACACATACATACATACATATATATGTTTTTCAAGGTAAGGTCTCACTGTAGCTCAGGCTGACCTGGAATTCACTATGTAGTTTCAGGGTTGCCTTGAACTTACAGTGATCCTCCTACCTCTGCCTCCTGAGTGCTGGGATTAAAGGCATGTGCCACCGCGCCTGGCTAAATAAATATTTTTAAAGAATGGGGATGGACAGGGATGGGATATTTTCCAGTGAATTGTTGGCTAGGGAGGTTCCTGATACTCCCAAAACATTATAGGCCATTGCTGAGGCCCTTGGTTTCCACCAGGAATAGATGGTAAGACCCTATTGCTGAAGATTCTATGTACTTGGTCTGCAAGGTCACTGAGAAATCCTGCTGGAGCTGAGCTGAAAACTTCCTCAATGTAGACCACCTGACAGAAAGCTTGAAAAAGCCATGCTGCATGCAGCTCAATGGGAAAGAGAGAAATCACCAGTGAAGATACTCAACAGTGGACACTGCAAACCTTAAATTTGGCCAGCTAGGCCAAATGAGCCAACAGGCGCAATAGTGGCATGTCTGTTATGGAGGAAACCAACTGCTCTAATGGGACTGGAGGCCTGCTCCATGGGACAGAATATATCCCTGATACTGAAAACCTACAACAGTGGTAGTCATGTGCCCTAGGGGTGTAATGTCTGATGATATCTCACTAAAAACATATACTATGTTCACCAAACTGCCCAGTAAGCACTTCTCTTAGCGTTCATACCCCTATATTAATGCTACTCTCACTTTTGGTAGAGAACCTTCTCTTTTCAGATGGTAGTGACCTTGGGATGACTCAGAAGGCACCAATGCACTTAGAAGACATGACAGAGGAATGTTCAACACTGAAATATCTCTATCACACCTTCTAAGGCTCAGGGTCCACTGAGGAAAAGGTGGCAAAAAAAATGAATGAGTCAAAGGAAGGGTAGGATTCCTTACATCATGCTCCTCCAGACATAAAATGGCCTGGATATCCATAACCTCGCAGTGCCTGACTCTACCTACACAAGACCATCATAATAGGAAGACAAGATCATGACATCAAAATAAAAGAGAGGCTGATTGGGGGGGGGGGATATGGTGGAGAGTGGAGTTTCAAAGGGAAATTGGGGGGGATGTAAGGTAGTACACCCTACCCTGAAAACCTCCCCCCAAAAAATGGGTCTGGAGAGATGGTTTAGCAGTTAAGATGCTTGCCTGAGCTACAGTGAGATCCTACCTTGAAAAACCAAAGAAATAAACAATAAAATTCTCCAATGTCAAAACACATATTATCCATGTGTGAAGTGCAATGACGGCCAAGTATGGTAGCATATGACTGGAATCCCCACATGTAGTGGGCATTAAGTAGGAAGAACAGGAGTTTCAAAGCCATCCTAAACTTTATATGGAATTCAAGGCCAACCTGGGCTACATAAGACCCTGCCTTAGAAAGTCAGTTGTGGTAGCACACACTTTCAATCCCAACACTCAGAAGGGTGAGGTAGGAAGATGAACATGAGCTCTAATCCAGCCTGGAACTACAAAGTTAGTACCATGTCAGCCTGGGGTAGAGTGAGACCTAGTCTTGAAAAAGACCAAAAACCAAAATCACAATGAAACCCATTATTTTGCATATTAATAAAAATTAGTAAAATTAGGGCTGGAGAGATGGCTTAGCAGTTAAGTGGCTTGCCTGCAAAGCCTAAGAACTCAGGTTTGAATCTCCAGGTCCCACATAGCCAAACACACAGTCACGCAAGTGTGCAATGTCACACATGCACCAAAAGGAGGTGCACATGAGTAAAGGCCCTGGTGTACCCATTTTTTTCTGTATCTCTTTCAATCTCTCTCTTCCTCTTTCTCTCTCTCAAAAAAAAAAAAAAAAATTGGGGGCTGGAGGGATGGATTAGCAGTTAAGGCATTTGTCTGCAAAGCCAAAGGACCCAGGTTTGATTCCCCAGGACCCATATTAGCCAGGTGTACAAGGGGGTGCACATGTCTGGAGTTCAATTGCAGTGGCTGGAGGCCCTGGTGCACCCATTCTCTCTCTCTCCCTCTTTCTCTGTCAACTAAATGAATAAAATAAAATAAAAATAATTAGTAAAATTAATTATTATAAAGACACTAAGTTGCCTTACCCACCTAAAATTATGTGGGGCTGGGGAGGTGGCTCAGTCAGTGCTTATCTAGCATGCACAAAGCCTTGGGTTCAACCCCCAGCCCCACATAAACCAGGCATGTTGGCTCACATTTGTAATCCCAGCACTGGAGAGGAGGAGGCAGTAGGATTAGTGGATTAGTTCAGTGTCATTTGGCTACATAGGGAGCAAAAGCCAACCTGGTCTACCGACCCTGCTTTTTTTTTTTTTATTATTTATTTTTTTTTTTTCGACCCTGCTTTTTGTGTGTGTGTGTGTGTGTGTGTTTTCAAGGTAGGGTCTTGCTCTAGCCCAGGCTGACCTGGAATTCACTCTGTAGTCTTAGAGTGGCCTCAAACTCTTGGAGATCCTCCTACCTCTGCCTCCCGAGTACTGGGAGTAAAGGCATGCGCCACCACCACGCCTGCTTAAAAAAAAAAAAACAAAAACAAAAGCTGGAAGCCAGGTGTGGTAGCACACGCCTTTAATCCCAGCACTTGGGAGGCAGAGGTAGAAGGATCACCATGAGTTCAAGGCCACTCTGAGACTACATAGTGAATTGCAGGTTAGCCTGAGCTAGAGTGCTAGTGAGACCCTACCTTGAAAAACCAAAAAAAAAAAAAAAAAAAGGCTGGGGAGATAGCTTAAGTGGTTAAGGTGCTTGCCTGCAAAGCCAAAGGACCTAGGTTTGATTCCCTAGGACACAGTCAAGTCAGATGCACATGGTGACACATGTGTCTGCAGGAGTTTGTTTGCAGTGGCTGGAGGCCCTGGCATGCCAATTCTCTCTCTCTCTCTCTCTCAAATAAATAAATAAAAATTTAACAATATGTAAAAAGGGCTGGAGAGAGGGCTTAGTGGTTAAGGCATTTGCCTGCGAAGCCTAAGGACCCAGGTTCGATTCCCCAGAACCCACATAAGCCAGATGCACATGGTAGAACATGCATCTGGAGTTCACCTGCAGTGGCTAGAGGCCCTGGTGCACCCATTCTCTGTTTCTCAAGTAAATAAATAAATTTTAAAGCCAGGCATGGTGGCACACACCTTTAATCTCAGCACTTGGGAGGAAGAGGTAGGAGGATCACCATGAGTCTGAGGCCACCCTGAGACTACATAGTGAATTCCAGGTCAGCCTGGGCCGCAGTGAGATCCTACCTTGAAAAACAAACAAACAAGCAAAAAAAATAATTAAAAAAAAAGTAACCAAAAAATCTTCCATGGCACAATGTGCCAAAGATTGTGTCATATATATATTATTTATTTATTTATTTAAGAGGGAGAGAGAGAGAGAGAGAGAATGGGCACACCAGGGCATCCAACCATGGCAAACGAACTCCAGATGCATACATCCCCTTGTGCATCTGGCTTATGTGGGTCCTGGAGAATCGAACCAGGATCCTTTGGCTTTGCAGGCAAATGCCTTAACTGCTAAGCCATCTCTTCAGCCCAAGATCATGTTGTTTTGTTTTGTTCTTAAAACAGAGACAAAATCAGTAGTTGTGTATAACATAGCTGGTATGCCATCAGGAGGTGACTCCTACTTGCATTAATCTCTGGACTCCTCCAGACATTTTTCCCACTCCCAAGCAGTCTAAAGGGTGACTTCCTTTTTTTCTTCTTCCTTTAAGAAACTTAGAACCGCATAATGAAACATTTATAGAGTCAGAAATGTGGGGCTGGAGAGATGGTTTAGCAGTTAAGGCACTTGCCTGCAAATCCAAAGGACCCAGGTTTGATTCTCCATGACCCATGTAAACCAGATGCACAAGGTGGTGCATCCATCTGAAGTTCATTTGCAGTGGCTGAAGGCCCTGGTATGCCCATTTTCTTGCTCTCTCAAATAAATAAAATAAATTTTAAAAAAGAGAGAGAAATGTACCTTTCCCTACTACATATCTATCCTGATTTCATTAATACACTTACTACATTTATTTATTTTTGAGACCGGGTCTCCCTACGTAGCCCAGACCATCAGCAAAGTCACAGCAATTATCCAGCCTCAGTCTCTTGAGTGCAGGAATTACAAGTGTGAGCCTCTACACCAAACCTAATCTTTTCTTTTAGGAAATACTATGTTCTTTATATTAGCTGCATGTACATATGTGAATGAATACTCTATGCACTTGTAGTTAACCAAGAGGATGAGAAGTAATGAGATATTCTATATAAAAGCATTTAATGGGGCTGGAGAGATGGCTTAGTAGTTAAAGCACTTGCCTGTGAAGCGTAAGGACCCAGGTTTGATTCCCCAGTACCCATGTATTTGCAAATAAATAAAATTTTTTTTTGAGGTAGGGTCTCACTTTACCCCAGGCTGACTTGGAGTTTACTATGTTGTCTCAGGCTGGCCTTGAACTCACAATGATCCTCCTACATATGCCTCCCAAGTGAAAATCTAAAAGTATTTAATATTTATTTGCTGTTACCTTTATTATATTTTTATTTTAAAAATATTTTATTTATTTATTTATTTTTTTGTTTGTTTTTCGAGGTAGGGTCTCACTCTGGTCCAGGCTGACCTGGAATTCACTATGTAGTCTCAGGGTGGCCTTGAACTCACGGCGATCCTCCTACCTCTGCCTCCTGAGTGCTGGGATTAAAGGCGTGCGCCACCACGCCCGGCTAAAAATATTTTATTTTTATTTATTTATTTGAGAAAGAGAGAGAGAGAGAGAGAGAGAACAGGTGAACCAGGGCCTCCAGTGATTGTAAAGAAACTACAGATGCATGTGCTGCCTTATACATCTGATTTACATGGGTCCTGGAGAATTGAACCTGGGTCCTTTAGTTTTGCAGGCAAGTGCTTTAAATGCTAAGCCATCTCTCCAGTCTACCTTTGTTATATTCTCTTAAAACATATATATGTTTGAGCCGGGCGTGGTAGCACACGCCTTTAATCCCAGCACTCAGGAGGCAGAGGTAGGAGGATCGCCATGAGTTCAAGGCCACCCTGAGACTACATAGTGAATTCCAGGTCAGCCTGGGCTAGAGTGACACCCTACCTCAAAAACCAAAAACAAACAAACAAACAAAAAAAACCATATATATGTTTATAGATGGGTGAAGTGGCACATGCCTTTAATCCCAGTACTTGGGAGGCAGAGGTAGGAGGATTACCGTGAGGTGGAGGCCACCCTGATAATACATAGTGAATTCCAGGTCAGCCTGGGCTAGAGTAAGACTCTACTTTGAGAAAAAAAACAAGCCAGGTACATGGCATATGTCTTTAATCCAGCACTCAGAAGTCAGAGGTAGGATGATTGCTGTGAGTTCAAGGTCACCCTGAGACTATATAGTGAATTCCAGGTCAGCCTGAGCTAGAGTGAGACCCTACCTTAAAAAACCAAAAACAAACAAGCAAAACAAAACAAAACAAAAATAAGAAATTCCCTCAGTTTCTCTAGCATAGCAGGTCATACACCTCTCTCTGTGAATGCTGACAGTGGAGTGTAGAAAGTAATGAGATCAAATTCAGCACACACATCCTCATTCTGGAGTCAAGGTACTAAGAGGTGTAAACACAATGATTTTGAGGAATTTTTACCCTGCCCCCACGCAATCTCCTAGAAATGGGAGTGAGCAAGTTAGGGTAGGAAGAATTCCTAAGATTATATCTTTTTATGCTTGCTTGCAAAGTCTGATAGCCTGGGTTCAATTCCCCAGCATCCACCAGATAGACAAAATGGTGCATGCATCTGTAGTTTGTTTGCAGGTGTAAAAAGCCCTGGTGTGTGCCCATTCTTCCTCTGTCTCTCTATCTGCTTGCATATGTATGTATGTGTGTGTGTGTGTGTGTGTGTGTGTGTGTATTATGTGTATGTATGTATATGTATGTGTGTGTATATATATATATTTTAGTCCAGGCTGACCTGGAATTCACTATGTAGTAGTCTCAGGGTGGCCTTGAACTCATGGAGATCCTCCTACCTCTGCAACACCACACCAAGCTAATAAAAAGATTTTTTTTTGTAGTACAATATTCTATAAGAGAGTGGCTGAAAATACTATATGCTAACACAGACAATATGATACACAAGGGGGAGGGTGTCAGGGAATGGCCAAGGCCATAGGCTTAGACCAAGAGCCTTTCAATAGACTGCTGGATGGACTGGATCTGCTGCTTGAGCTGAAAGCCTTCTTTGATGGTGACAGAACCGGCAATGACAGGCCTGGAGACCCCACAGGCCCGGCCCAGGGCCTGCTTGGAACACACAAACACATAGGGGGAGGTGCAGGATGATCTCCAAGGGCTCAGCATCTGCTGCCATCACGCTGAACTCAGAGATGCCCCTGTTCAGTGTTTTGGTGGCCTCTTTGGCTGCTTTCCAAAGCTGTTTGTAGTTACACGATTGCTGAACGAGGTCCAGTAGTTTCTTGGTGAGGTGGGCATCATGGCTGCAGTAGCTGGCCTCGCCACTACACCAGCGCAGACTATTGCCAGGAGAAACCCAAACGCCGCACTGATGAAAAGGCTAATAAAAAGATTTTAAGGGCTGGAGAGATGGCTTAGCGGTTAAGCGCTTGCCTGTGAAGCCTAAGGACCCCGGTTCGAGGCTCGGTTCCCCAGGTCCCACGTTAGCCAGATGCACAAGGGGGCGCACGCGTCTAGAGTTCGTTTGCAGAGGCTGGAAGCCCTGGCGCGCCCATTCTCTCTCTCCCCCTCTATCTGTCTTTCTCTCTGTGTCTGTCGCTCTCAAATAAATAAATAAAAAATTTTTAAAAAAAAAGATTTTAAGCTGATGTCGTGATACACTTCTTTAGTCCTAGCACTCAGGAGGCAGAGGTAGGAGGATGGATATGAGTTCAAGGCCAACCTGAAAATACATAGTGAATTCTAAGTCAGCCTGGGGTTCCAAGAGACCCGACCTCGAAAAGAACAAAAACAAAATTTAAAAAACTATTTTTTTAAAATTTATTTATTTATTTATTTATTTGAGAGCGGCAGACACAGAGAGAAAGACAGACAGAGGGAGAAAGAGAGAATGGGCGCGCCAGGGCTTCCAGCCTCTGCAAACGAACTCCAGACGCGTGCGCCCCCTTGTGCATCTGGCTAACGTGGGACCTGGAGATCCGAGCCTCGAACCGGGGTCCTTAGGCTTCATAGGCAAGCGCTTAACCACTAAGCCATCTCTCCAGCCCTAAAAAACTATTTTATTTATTTATTTATTTATTTATTTATTTATTTATTTGAGAGCGACAGACACAGAGAGAAAGACAGATAGAGGGAGAGAGAGAGAATGGGCGCGCCAGGGCTTCCAGCCTCTGCAAACGAACTCCAGACACGTGCGCCCCCTTGTGCATCTGGCTAACGTGGGACCTGGGGATCCGAGCCTCGAACCACGGTCCTTAGGCTTCACTGGCAAGCGCTTAACCGCTAAGCCATCTCTCCAGCCCCTAAAAAACTATTTTAACTTGACAAGAAAAAACTAAATTCACGTGCACAGCCAGGTATGGTGGCACATGTCTTTAATCCCAGCACTGGGGAGGCAGAGGTAGGAGGACTGCTATGAATTCAAGGCTAGCCTGAGACTACATAGTGAATTCCAGGTTAGCCTGGGCTAGAGCGAAACCCTACCTCAAAAAACAAAAACAAACAAACAAGCAATAAAGACAAATTCATGTGCACAGTTAGAAAGGGAAACAGAAGGGGCTGGAGAGAAGGCTTGGTGGTTAAGGCGTTTGCCTGTGAAGCCAAAGGGTCCAGGTTTGATTCCCTAGGACCCACATAAGCCAGATGCACAAGGGGCACATGCATGTGGGGTTCGTTTGCAGTGGCTACAGGCCCTGGCGTTCCTGTTCTCTTTCTGCTTGCAAATAAATAAATAAATAAAAATTAAAAAATTAAAAAAAAAAAGGAAACAGAAAGTTTTCCTGAAAGTTCCCCTAAGTGAAGATAGTGGGGCTAGGGGATTTAGGAAGGTGAAGCTATATTTGGTAACTCAATTAAAATAACTACATTCTCAAGTTACTTCCTGGGGAACCATGGTATTCTTAGTATTTTTAACTTGTCACAACCTGTGCTTACTTCACTTTGGCTTTGTTCCTTTCTCTTGCCTGAGCAATCACATATGAGAATTAGCATCTGCAACAAATATAATTTTTTTTAAAAGCAGAAAACAAAGAATCATAGCCTCCCAGGATGTGGTTACTGTGGCCAATGCTGTTGAATTACTCAAGGGATTCTACATTTGCCCCTTGGAGTCCAGAGATAGTGTGGTACACCTAAGAAACAAATAGGTTTAGAAGATTGTCACCTGAAGAATGGCTTATACTACAGTTTGGGTCAAAAGTTGTAAAGGCTGGGCGCAAACCTTTAATTCCAGCACTCTGGAGTGAAGGGAGGAGTATTGCTGTGAGTTTGAGGCCAGTTTGGGCTACACTGTGTTTCAGGTCAGACTGGACTACAGTGAGACCCTACCTCAAACAAACAGCTGGGCGTGGTGGCTCATGCCTTTAATCCCAGCACTCGGGAAGCAGTGGTAGGAGGATCCCCGTGAGTTCAAGGCCACCCTGAGACTCCATAGTGAATTCACTAAGCCTTTTATTTTGTTTGTTTTGTTTTCTGAGGTAGTGTCTCCCTGTAGCTCAGGCTGACTTGAAATAAACTATGTACTCTCAGCGTGGCCTTGAACTCATGGCAGTCCTCCTACCTCTGCCTCCCAAACGCTGGGATTAAAGCGTGCATCACCACACCTGGCTTTTTTTTTTTTTGTTTGTTTATTTTATTTATTTATTTGAAAGCCTCAGAGAAAGAGGCAGAGAGAGAGAGAGAGAGAGGATGGGCGTGCCAGGGCTTCCAGCCACTGCAAATGAACCCCAGGTGTGTGCGCCCCCTTGTGCATCTGGCTAACGTGGATCCTGGGGAATGGAGCCTTGAGCCGGGGTTCTTAGACTTCATAAGCAAGTGTTAAGCCATCTCTCCACTCCTCCCCACTTTTTTTTTTGAGGTAGGGTCTCACTTTAGCTCAGGCTGACCTGGAATTCACAATGTAGTCTCAGGGTGGCCTCGAATTCACGGTGATACTACTACCTCTGCCTCCCAAGTGCTGGGATTAAAGGCATGCTCCACCACGCCCGGCCCTTCTTTTTTTTTTTTTTTTTAATATATTATTCATTTATTTGAGGGAGAGGGAGAGAGAGAGGGAGAGGGAGACAGACACACACAGAGAGAGAAAGAGAATGGGCACACCAGGGCCTCCAGCCACTGCAAATGTACGTCAGATACATGTGACCCCTTGTGCATCTGGCTTACGTGGGTCCTGAAGAGTTGAATGGGGATCAGGGATCCTTTGGCTTTGCAGGCAACCACCTTAACCACTAAGCCATCTCCCCAACCCCCAGCACGTGCTTTTAGTCCTAACATTTGGGAGACAGAAGTGGGAGGATCACCAAGAGTTTGGGGTCACCCTGAGACTACATAGTGAATTCAGTGAATTCAGGTCATCCTGGGCTAGAGTGAGACCCTACTTGGGAAAAAATAAAACCAAAAAAAAAAAAAAAAAAAAAGAAAAAATAATTTCCGGGTTGGAGAGAGATGGCATAGTGATTAAGGCGCTTATCTGCAAAACCAAAGGACCCAAAGCCAGGTATGCCTTTAATCCCAGCATTTGGGAGGCAGAAGTAGGAGGATTGCAGTGAGTTTGAGGCCACCCTGAGACTACATAGTGAATTCCAGGGTCATCCTGGACAAGAGGGAGACCCTACCTCAAAAAACAAAAACAAAACACACAAAAAAAGCATTAAATACTCAATCTGATCTAGTTTCGCATCTGGGGTAGTCTTTCCTTAGTAGTCTTAGCTAGGTCTCTTAATTCTAAGTTGTTTTGCCAAAACAATTCTTTCAGAGTAGGTCCTTAAATTCATTTGAAGGCTGAGAACCAATTTTATTATTAATTTTTTTCATTGAGGCAGGGCCTGGCCTTAACTCTCCATCCTCCTGGTTCAGCCTTCCTAATGTTAGAATTATGGTGATGAGCCACTGTGCCAGGACTAAACTGGTTTGTTTTCTTCCTTTCTTATCTTTTGTTTTTTCGAGGTAGGGTCTTGCTCTAGCCCAGGCTGACCTGGAATTCACTATGTAGTCTCAGGCTGGCCTTGAACTCATGGCAATCTTCCTACCTCTGCCTCCAAAGTGCTGGGAGCCATCTCTCCAGCTCCTGTTTTAGTGTCTTTATTTGAGAGAATGGGCATACCATGGTCTCATGCCACTGCATACAAAATTCAGTCATGTCCTGGAGAGATGGCTCAGCAGTGAAAGTGGCACTTGCCTGCAAAATCCAGACACATGTGCTGCTTTGTGCATCTGGCTTTTGCTTGTTTTTAATGTTTTTATTGATGTATTTATTTGAAAGAGAGAGAGAAACAATTATACTTGGAAAGCGAGACTGACAATGGAACCTTTCAAAAATGGATGGAATAGTGCCCTCAGCAATGTTTCATGTCCTTATCCCTGAGTGACTATGTCACCTTACGTATCAAAGGGATCTTCACAGATAAAACTAAATGAAAAGATCACCTGGTGTTGTAGTCAGCTCCATGTTGCTGGGATGAACATCCAACCAGACACAGTATAGGGAAGGTTACAGGTGTATCTCAGGCTTATAGCGCCAAGGGAAGTTCCGTCAATGGCAGAAAAAGCTACTTACTTCCATACAAGCAAACACCAACACCAGCAGACGGCATGCACCCCAAGCACCACCAGAGCTCAAGCTGCTCTCTCCTCACCATACGTTTGGGCTGGAGTTCAGGTCCTTCCCCAGTGACACGCCCCTCAGTAGCAGGAATCTGCCTACAAGAGGCTGAAGTTGCAAACTCCATTTTCATAAAACATCTGTGTCTATGGGGCCATACATACATTCATATTATCATATTCAAACTACCACACCTGGATTAGTCCCAGGCCCAGTGTGATCACAGGGTCTCATAACGCTGAGCCAGGTGGGGCAGAGTCCCAAGAGACATGATGATGACATCTGAAGAGAGACAAAGATTGTAAGAAGCAATGCTGCTGGCTTTCAGAATGGAGGAAGGGATCATAAGCCCAGACCTCATGGAGCTGATGAAGGCACAGAAACAAACTCTGCAATTGTTAGCAGGGTCGTGGGTGTGTAACGTGTGGCAAGGACTTGCACACTTTGTTGCTGTATTCAGCTCAAGCAGCAGCTCTATCAGGTACAGCCTCACCCTCATCCTGCTCCAAGAACAGTGCAGGTATCTCAGAGCATCTCTCAGGACTGAATGATGACCATGCACTTCCCGAATCCGTGTACTTCAGGTGATTATCATGTCAGACAGGCATCAAGGGTGGGAACAGGGGGCCTGGGAATGAAGGTTTGAAGTCACTGATGAAGCTGGGCATTGTGGCTGTAATCCCAGCACTCAAGAGGCAGAGAAGGGGAATGGCCAAGTTTGAGGCCAGCTTGAGCTACAGAGTTCCAGACCAACTTGAACTATATAGTGAGACCTTGTCTCAAAAAAAATAAATAATAAGTAGCAGGGCATGGTGGCATAAGCCTTTAATCACATCACTCGGGATGCAGAGGTAGGAGGATCACTGTGAGTTCAAGACCACCCTGAGACTACATAGTGAATTCCAGGTCAGCCTGGACTGGAGTGAAACCCTATCTTGAAAAAACAAAATGATAATAATAATAATAATATAAATAAGCAAAGGGCTGGGGATGAAGTTCAGTTATGTTTGTCTAGCCTGCATGAGGCTCTGTGTTGGATCTCTAGCAACCACATAAACTGGGTCTGGTGATGCATACATATAATTCCAGCACTCAGGAGGTAGAAGCAGAAGGATCAAAGTCATTGTGGTGGCTTGAATATAAATATCTCCCACAGCCTTGTGTGTTTTTTACTTTGTTGTATTTATTTATCTGAGAGAGAGGGGGCTAGAGAGATAGCTTAGCTGTTAAGGAGCTTGCCTGTGAAGCCTAAGGACCCATGTTCAATCTCTTTCCAGATCACACGTAAGCTGGACGCACAAAGGTGATGCAAGCATAAGGTTGCACATGCACACTAGGTGGTGTAAGTGTCTAGAGTTCAATTGCAGTGGCTGAGGCTCTGGAGCACCCATTCTCTCTCTCTCTAAAAATAAAAGTAAAAATAAAGCCTGGCGTGGTGCCACACTCCTTTAATCCCAGCACTCAGGAGGCAGAGGTAGGAGGATCACCGTGTGTTCAAGGGCTCCCTGAGACTACAGAGTTAATTCCAGGTCAGCCTGGACCAGAGTGAGACCCTACCTCGAAAAACCAAATAAATAAATATATAAATAAAAATAAAATGAAACAGAGTGAAAGAGGAAGATAGATAATGGATGCACCAGGGCCTCTAGCCACTGCAAAGGGAATCAGACGCATGTGCCACCTTGTACATCTGGCTTACATGGGTTTTGAACCTGGGTCCTTAGGCTTCACAGGCAAGTGCCTTAACCACTAAGCCATCCCTCGAAAACATGTTTGTATTCCTTTTTTTCCTCAATTTTATTGAACATTTTCCATGTTTATAAAAAATATCCCATGGTTGTACCTCCCCTCCCCCCCTTCTCCCCTTTGAAATTCCCTTCTCTATCACATCCACTCCCCATCTCAATAAGTCTCTCCTCTATTTGGATGCCATGATCCTTCCCTCCTCTTATGATGGTCTTGTGTAGGTAGTGTAAAGCACTATGAGGTCATGGATATCGAGGCCAATTTTTTGTCTGGAGGGAACATGTTGTAAGGAGTCCTACCCTTCCTTTGGCTCTTACATTCTTTCCGCCACCTATTCTGCATTAGACCCTGAGCCTTGGAAGGTGTGATCGAGATGTTACTCAGTACTGCAGTCACTTCTTTCCAGCACTATGATACCTTCTGAGTTGTCCCAAGGTCACTGCCATCTGAAAAGATAAGATTCTCTACCTAAAGTGAGAGTAGTGTTAATATAAGGGTATAAATATTAAGAGAACCGTTTACTGGACATTTCTTTTTTAAAATTTGTTTTTATTCATTAGAGACAGGGGGAAAAAGGGTGTGCCAGGGCTTCTAACCATTGCAAACGAACTCCAGATGCATGTGCCACCATGTGCATCTGGCTTACATGGGACCTGGAGATTCGAACTTGGAAAACATGGAAAATGTTCAATAAAATGCGTAGGCTTTGCAGGCCTTAACCGCTAATGCATTTCTCCAGCCCCTAATCTGGTTTCTTGATATGTATATACGAGAAGGACCTAATACTTAGTATATGAATTATTTACTACAGGGAATAAGAACAGGTGTTAAAAAAAAAAAAAAACTATCCTTGGGTTTCACCTGTAGTAATTGTGATTTTTGGGTTTTGTTTTGAGACAAGCCTCAAACTCATGATGCAGCTGATGATGACCTAGAACTCCTGATACTCCTGTTCCCACCTCCTGACCAACATGGTGTGCCACCATGTTCAGCTTGGTTTCATCTTTAGTGGTTGGTCTGTAGATTTATTATGTGTGCTGCAGAGATGGATTAGTGGTTAAATGCTTGCCTATGAAGCCTAAGGACCCTGGTTCAAGGCTCGATTCCCTAGAACCCACATTAGACAGATGCACAAGGGGCGCACACGTCTGGAGTTCGTTTCCAGTGGCTGGAGGCCCTGGCATGCCCATTCTCTCTCTCTTTATCTGCCTCTTTCTCTGTCACTTTCAGATAAATAAAAATAAACAAAAAACATTAAACATATAGATTATGCATGTGTGTACACATATAGAAACTCTATTGCTCTTTTTTTGAGGTTTAGGGTCTCACTCTAGGCCAGGCTGACCTGGAATTCACTATGTAGTGGTGTTGAGCTCATTGTGATCCTCTTATCTCTGCCTCCTGTGTGCTGAGATAAAAGACGTATGCTGCCAATCCTGGCCTATTGCTCTTTTTTTCATGTGGGTGCAGGGACTTGAACTCAGGTTCTCATGCTTGAATGGGAAGTGCTGAGATATTTCCCAGTCCATGGTTTTTTGTTTTTTGTTTTTGTTTGTTTGTTTTGTTCGAGGTAGGGTCTCGATCTAGCCCAGGCAGACTTGGAATTCACTATGTAGTCACAGGGTGGCCTCAAACTCAGAGTCCGTTACCTCTGCCTCCTGAGTGCTAGGATTAAAGGAATGAGCCACCCCACTTGGCTTCCTGGTCCCCCCCCCCCCCAGGTAGGGTCTCACTCTATCCCAGGCTGACCTGGAATTCAGTATGGAGTCTCAGGGTGGCCTCGAACTCACAGCAATCCTCCTACCTCTGCCTCCCAAGTGCTGACATTAAAGGCATGTGCCACCACACATGGCTCCTGTTTTTTTTTTTTTTTAATATATATATTTATTAGACAGAAAAAGGGGTGGGGAGAGAACAAATGGGTGTGCCAGGGCCTCCAGCCACTGGAAATAAATTCCAGTCCCATGTTCCCCCTTGTGCATCTAGCTTATGTCGGCCCAGGAGAATCAAACCTGGGTTCTTAGGTTTCACAGGCAAATGCCTTAACAGTTAAGCCATCTCTCCCACCCCTGGTTTTGTTTATAAACAACCAAAGGATCATACTCCTTGATCCTCCCTGTTACTGGTAATTTTAAGTACCAAGAGGATTGAAAAACCAATATATCACTGAGCTACATTCCAATCCCTTTATTGTTATTGGTTTTTGAGACAGAGTATTGATCTATCCCTGACCTGGATTCAGTATGCAGTCTTAGGTTGACCTAGAACTCACAGTGATCCTCCTACTTCAGCTAGAATTAAAGGTGTGCACCACCATATTTGGCTTTTTACTATTGTTTTTTAATGTTTTCAAAATATTTATTTATAAGAGAGACAGACAGACAGCAGGAGAGGGAGAGAGAGAAAATGGGTGCACCAGGTACTGCAGTCATTGCAAAGGATCCTGAGATGCACACACCACGTTGTGCATCTTGCTGCACGTGAGTACTGGGGAATCGAACCTAGATCCTTTGATTTTGCTGGTAAGAGGCTTAACTGCTACGTCATCTCTCTATTATTTATTTATTTATTGGTTTTTTGAGGTGGGGTTTCACTCTAGTCTAGGCTGACCTGGAATTCACTCTGTATTATCAGGGTGCCCTCGAACTCACAGCTCTCCTCCTACCTCTGCCACCCGGCTCTCTGTTATTTTTGAAAGTTGGGTCTCCCTGCTCAGACAGGTCTTGAATTTGCCATCCTCCTGCTCAGTCTTCAGGCTAGCAGGCAGGCCTCAAACTTTCTGCAGTCCTCTTGAGGCTTTTGGGGTGCCAGGATTACACCACACTCAACTCTAAACCTATTTTGTATTCATGAATAAAAAGAAAACAAAACAAAGCAAGTTGCTCTGGACAAAATTGGTTACCCTCAGGGCATTTGCTCTGTTCACTGACATCAGATACCACGTTAATTCTGTAGCACCAACACTTGGATTTGACCCTGGGAAAAAATTGTAAACAAAGCCCTACAGGCCAAGTCCCCAATAATTAATTTTTTTAAAATTTTTGAGTTAGGGTCTCGCTCTAACCCAGGCTGACCTGGAATTCACTATGTAGTTTCAGGGTGGCCTGGAATTCACAGGGATTCTCCTACCTCTGCTGGGATTAGAGGCGTGCGCCCCCATACTGGGCTTCAATAATCAATATTTTTTTGAATATTTTATTTTTACATATTGCCTTGGTCTCCAGCCACTGCAAAGGAACTCCAGATGCATGTGCCACAATGCCCATCTGGCTTAGGTGGGTTCTGGGGGATTGATCCTGGGTCCTTTGGCTTTGCAGGCACGAGTTTTAACTGCTAAGCCATTTATTTATTTATTTATTTATTTGAGAGAGATGGCGGGGGGAGGCAGGGAGGGAGGAAGGAAGAGGGACAGAGAGAATGGGCACACCAGGGCCTCTAACCACTGTAAAGGAACTCCAGGCGCATGTGCCACTTTATGCATCAGGCTTACATGGGTCCTGGAAATTGAACGGAGGTCCTTTGGCTTTGCAGGCAAATGCCTTAACTGCCAAACCATTTCTGCAGCCCAATAATTAATAATTTTTTTCTTTGGGAGCCCTCTAATGGGTTTCAATATTGTAGAAATCATAAAACAATGATAATATGGGAGGCAGAGGTAGGAGGATCATTGAGTTTGAGGCCACCCTGAGACTATATAGCGAATTATAGGTCAGCCTGAGCTAGAGTGACACCCTAATCTGGAAAAACCAAAAAAGCAGTGACAGTAAGTTTATCTCCCTCCCACCCCCAGTGTAGCCCAGGCTGACCTGGAACTATGTAGTTGCAGGGTGGTCTCGAACTCACAGCGATTCTCCTACCTCTGCCTCCGGAGTGCTTTTGGTTTTTTCAAACAGGATCTCAGACAGCCCAGACTGGCTTCCAACAATGTAGACTAGGTTGGTCTTTAACTCCTAATCTTCCTTCCACTTCCTAATAAACCCAGTCTTTTAATAGCTAAATATTTACGTCAGAATTACATCAGCAATAGTCATAACCTGTCAAACAATCTCTCTTTCTAGCAAGTGGAGTTGGTTTTCTGATTTGAATTTACAATCCTGTCACTCCCTTGACAGTTTGTCTTTAAAGCTACCAAACCTCAGATTATGGAACACGGCGTTTTGTTCGTGAATATTTTCCCTTCCCAACGATGATTAATGTTAAAGAACAACCCGGTGTGGTGGCTCATGTCTTTAATCCCAGCACTGGGGAAGCAGATGATCACCGTGAGTTGAAGGCCAGCCTGGAACTACAGCGTGAGCTCCCGGTTTAGCCTGAGCTTAGATGAGCCCTATCGAGAAAGCAAAACAAAAACAAAACCAAACAGAAAGCAGGCAGCCATTGTGGCGTTCCACTATGGGTTCG
This sequence comes from Jaculus jaculus, assembly GCF_020740685.1. Taxonomy (NCBI): domain Eukaryota; kingdom Metazoa; phylum Chordata; class Mammalia; order Rodentia; family Dipodidae; genus Jaculus; species Jaculus jaculus. The sequence continues at coordinate 41,357,058 of NC_059106.1, forward strand.
GGTCACGTTCATCAGTAGTGTTTGAGAAAGTCTGCCGCGGGGTCTCCGAGCACTGCCCGCTGGCTGTCAGCGAACACTGCACAGCAGACCCTCCCTGCCCTCGTCGCACCCCGACTCTTCACCTCCTCCATCGCTCAGCTCCCGAGAGGAATGTAACATTCAGAAAACAAGAAAAAAAAAAAAAAGAAAAAAAAAAAAACCCCGAGTTTCCGAAGCACCAGCAGCCTTCAGGAAAACACAAAGCGGACTGAAGGCATCTCCAGAGCCCCGCTGGCCGGCCCCGGGTCCCGCGGCGTTTCTCACCGCACCAGCCCGACTCCCACAAGTGACCCCGCCAGCCTCGTCCTGAGGCGGCCGCCGCCACCCGCGCGGAGGAGTCCCTGACTGAAAAGCCACGGCCGCGAAAACAAGCTCGCTGCGCCCGCCCGCGGGGACGTCAGCAGCCCGCCCCCATGCCCGCCCGCCCCCTCCCGCGACGCGGGGACCCCCCCCCAACACCCCACAAAGGGCGAGACCCAGGCCCCACGGGAGAAAGGGGAACCCAGGCCACCGCCCTCCACCTTCCCAGCCAACGGCTCCGCTCCGCCTCTTGGACTACCCTCAGTACCGGCCCCTGCCTCAGCCGTGGGGCGGCCGCCCTTCCCCCCACAGCCGAGCCAGTACGACCCACCCCCACCTACCACCCCCACCCCCTTGAGGCGGCCAGGACTCCCGCAGGCACCGCCTCCGTCGTCAGTGGCAGCCGCGGAGCCTCACGGGAGTTGGAGTTCTGACGCAGCCTCTGTGCGCAGCGGCGAAGCGCTGGCGGACTACGACTCCTGTCATGCATCACGCTGTAGCCGCCACACCCCCTCGTCCGCGGAGTCCGGACACTCCGGACTACACATCCCGACTGCCTACGCGGCACTCCCGCCCTCCCTCCCGAGACACGAGCCGAACTGGGCGTCAGGTCGGGGAGCCGGTCGGGTTCCCGCTCGCCGCCGCTGCCGCCGCCGCCGCCCCCCGCAGCGCCTCTCCCGCCTCTCTACGGCGCGGGTCGCGGGAGCTGCATCGCCCACTCTGCTTGCTGTAGAGTCGACAGTCCGGGATCACCGAGCCAGCGACGCGACAGACCGAACCCCTCGTCGTCACCTCCAGTCCGGGCGACCCCTCCCCGGTCAGCCCTCGCCTTGCTGGCCGCCGGAGTCGCCCCCCTTCCCCAGCTCCGACCTCCCCGCGGCCTTACTCCCGCACTCCCGTCTCCGTTACTCCCACAGCCGCCGCCCCCCACCCGGAACATGGACTCCGACTCCTGCGCCGCCGCCTTCCACCCTGAGGTGAGTGCGAGCGGCGTCCCGGCCGCCCCCTCCCTGGCCTCTCCTCAGTCTGTCCTGTGTCCCCCCGCCGGGGAAGCCGGACCCCCGGCAAGCCATCTCGAGCCCGGCCTCCCTTCTCACCCCAACATTCTCTCGTCGTCCCACCCCCCACCCCCCGGGGCCCGGCCTCCGCCCCCAGCTCGGGCCCGCGCCGGTGCTCCCGGCCGGCGTTTCTCCGGACACCCGCGTCCCTACCCCGGGGCGCCGCGCCCACCCCACGCTCCGAGGATGCCCCTCTTCGTCCTCACGTCAGCCGCGGGGACCTGTCCTCGCCCCCAGCCCCTTCCCACTGGCCTGCGTCGTCCTCCCCGGCCCCGGGCCCGACCGCCGCCGCCGCCCCGGCTCCCGCTGCGTCCCCTCCCCCCTCCTCGGTGCGGCGGGGCCCCCTCGGAACGGCTCGGCGCCTCGCGGCCCCGCCGCCCCCTCCCCGGCTCTGCTGCGCCCCGCTCCCCCTCCCCCACCCTGCTCCGCTCGCGGCCCTCGGTCCCCGCCCCCACCGCGTCCTTGGGGGTCCCCCACACCCCGGAGACCGGAGCCTCGTCTCTCCCCCAGCCCCCCGCCCTCAGGCTCGTCTCGCTCCGCCCCGCGCCCTCCCCCTTCTTCCGGGGATCGGTCTCCCGTGCGCTCCCCTCCGGCCCCGGGTCGTGTGCGGGGGGCGGGCGCAGGGGACCGCGGTCTGGTTGGTGCTCTGCACCCACCCGGGAGCTTGCTATGGCCTCGGGGAGCTCTCGTGACCTCCTCCGCTGCCGGGACCCCTCTAGATACTGCCGGAGTCCCGTGCCTGCACCCCACGGGTGGGCCCCGCACCTTCCGGGGCCGGCAGGCGGGCGCGGAGCGCCATCTGCCTTGGGGAGGGCGGTCGGCTGGGTCCCCAGACCGCCGCGGCGCCGCCCCGCACTCACGTCCGCGGGTCTGGCCACTGGTGCGCCGGAATCCCCCACCGCAAAGTGAAAAGTTCTCCCCGAGTTTGAGGCCCGAAGGGCGTCCCCCGGCTGCCCGCAGCGCGCGGCCGGCTTGTCGCTGCCCGTGGCCTCGGATCGGGAGGGAGAGGCTTGCTTAGAGCAAGTTGGGAACGTTTGCAAAAGTGGAGTTTTCCAGAGGAAACCTGTGGGCTGCTGTGTGCGCCCCTCTGCGGGAGTGCCTCTGCGGGAGCCCCGCACCAGTCCTTTGGTTCCCTATCAGGCCGTGCTCTAGCACCTGAGCTAGGGTGTGGGTCGGGGTGGCCGCGAGGTATGGAAAGGAACTGAGGAGGAGACTTGTGTTGTCCGGAGCCACCGAGGCACCGCCCCAGGAGAAAATCGCTTCTTGTAATGGGTGCTGCCATGGCCAATGGGAATGGCTCCCGAGCTAGCTTCTCTAGCGTTCGTCTTAAGTGTGCATCCAAAGTGGGCAGGAGCCGTACTGCTTCCTACTCTTAACTTGGAGTGGGCAGACGCTGCGTCCGTGGCCGTGTGGGAGTCAGGCCCGGAGATCAAGGAATGAAAAAGTTTCCCATTTTTGAAATCACTTAATATGTTTTTAGTTAAAGGAACAGCAGCAGTTTAGTTCCGAAATGGAAAAAAATCTGTAGCAAAAGTGTAGATTGTAGAGCTTCTAGGGAGGCCTGCTGGGACAAAATAGATAACGTCGGAAAAGTCCCACCAGCGCCAGATGGTGGACTTTTAGACAAGCTTTTATCTCCTAGCCAGTTTCCCTGTGTTCTTGGCTCAGAATCTTACTACCCCTCTAACCACCTTCAGAAAACCTTGTTTGCTGACCTGAACCTACTTTATCTTGTTTCTAGACTGTAAATCCAGCAGTGTGTTTTGTGAGTGCTTGGCTATCCTCTGTGGTCTCTCCTTCACACTCCTTTTGTTCTTGTTCACAGGAATATTCGCCCGGCTGCAAGAGGCGCAGGACTGTGGAGGACTTCAACAAGTTCTGCACCTTTGTCTTGGCCTATGCTGGTTACATCCCCTATCCGAAGGAGGTAATAACCCACAGGTCTTTAAGAGACGGTTTTGGGGGGCATTACATCTCAAAAGGGCTTGCTTATGAAGACCTCAGGCAGTGGTGCTGCAGCAGTCTGTTTATCCAGTACTTAGATCAGCCCAGCTAGGGAAGTGGTTCTTTAAACTCTGGTAGAAAATGCAGGCTTGTCTAGAAATGATTGGACAAACTTTGAAAGTTCATTTGTGCCTAGTCTAGCTGCTCATACCTTTCATTTCTGCAACTCAAGAGGCTGAGGCAGGAGGATTGCCACAAGTTTGAGACGAGTCTGAACTACTTAGTAAGTTCCTGGGCAGTGTGACCTTGTCTCAAGAAAACAAAGACAAAAGAAAAAGCAAAAAAAAAAAAAAAATCATTTGTAAGTACTGTGCTGAAATCTGTTTGCTCTTTTAAAAAATGCTAAGTGTTTTCTTTGGCCATACCCTGTTCTTGACGTTTATGTTGCTGTGAGGTAGATGGGATGTTTTCAACCCAAGTTTTGAGGATGACACCAGAGGCACAGAGGATGCCTCTGAGACAGCCTTCTGGTTGCTGTAAAGACCACATAACCAAGTCTTCAAGGACTCCTGCCCATGCCCCAAATCTCTCATAAATGAAAGAGTTTCCTTGCCAAGAAAAGGGTACAACTGTGGGGCAGAGTCATTGTGGGGCTGAGACCTCAGGGGCCTTGTTTGTGTCAAACTGACCTGCAAACAAAAGAATCTGCTTCTTAGGAGGCACAAATCATGGCATTGATTTATTTATTTTTCCTCACTTGATAAGTTGTATGCTTTGGAATAGCACATAGAATGTCACCACAGTTACCAGCGATGTGCTTCCATCATAAGAACCATGCATGGTGTTTATTTGCTGCTTGAGAATAGTATTTACCTAGTTGGATTTTGCAATGTTTGCCTTCTACAGTTTTTCAAGAGTATCAAAAAATTCTTGAAACTAAAATACAGTTAGTTAAAACCCACATCACTTGGAAAGACAGACATATATAGAAGGGGGCTCTTTTCTTTTTTTCTGAGATAAGGTCTCTAGTCCAAGCTGACCTGAAACTCACTCTTTTATTTTTATTTATTTCTTTTCTTTTCTTTTTTTTTAATTTTTTTAAATTTTTATTAACATTTTCCATAATTATAAAAAATATCCCATGTTAATACCTCCCCCCCACTTTCCCCTTTGAAATTCCATTCTTCATCATACTACCTCCCCATCTCAATCATTGTACTTACATATATACAATACCAACCTATTAAGTACCCTCCTCCCTTCCTTTCTCTTCCCTTTATATCTCCTTTTTAACTTACTGGCCTCTGTTACTAAGTATTTTCCTTCTCATGCAGAAGCCCAATCATCTGTAGCTAGGATCCACATACGAGGGAGAACATGTGGCACTTGGCTTTCTGGGCCTGAGTTACCTCACTTAGTATAATCCTTTCCAGATCATCCATTCTGAAACTAACTTTTTAGCCCCAGGCTGGCCTTGAACTCATTTCAATCCTCCTCCTACTGCCTCCCAGAGTGCTGGGATTAAAGGTGTGCACTACCACGCCTAGCTAAGAAGAGGGAGCCTTCAGTCAGGGGAAGAAGTCTGAGAGGGTGTTTGCAGCCTTCTTTTGTGGGATATGGGAGACTGCATTCCAGGCAAGCACACTGCTGCTCTACCACTAAGCTGCACCCCAGCCCCTTCCCCATGTTACCTGAACGTGAGCCCAGTGCTGGCTCCGGAGTACGGGCCAAGAGTTTCATGAGGGAAGGTGCCTTTGAAGCTGCCTGAGGAGAACCTAGGCCTATAGTTGTACTGGCTCATAAATAGTTGCGGAGTGGAACTTGATTGTTGGCTGTTGAAAGCACCCACATCATGCCTGTGTTCCTCTGTCTTTCAGGAGTTTCCTCTGAGAAGCAGCCCCAGCCCGGCCAATAGCACAGCTGGCACAATTGACAGTGATGGCTGGGACACTGGCTTCTCTGATATTGCATCCTCTGTGCCCTTGCCTGTGTCCGACCGCTGCTTCAGCCACCTGCAGCCCACCCTCTTGCAGCGAGCCAAGCCCAGTAACTTTCTGCTGGACAGAAAGAAGACGGACAAGCTGAAGAAGAAGAAGAAGAGGAAGCGAAGGGACAGCGATGTGCCTGTGAAGGAGGGATACAGGGAGGGCTTGTTGAAGCTGGAAACTGCTGATCCCTACGGGGAGACCCCCACAAGTCCCACCCTGCAAGATAGCCCCCAGGCTCCTGGTGATCCCTGCTCCGGCTGGGATTCTGACACTCCCTCAAGTGGGTCTTGTGCCGCTGTGTCACCTGATCAGGTCAAAGAAATAAAAACTGAAGGAAAACGGACTATTGTCCGGCAGGGAAAGCAGGTGGTGTTCCGAGATGAGGACAGCACTGGCAACGATGAGGACATCATGGTGGACTCAGGTGAGTGGTCCCCAAGGGTAGCTGGCTGAGGGTAGAGGGGAGTGGTTGGAGCAGAAAGTCTTGGCCCATGGAGTGGAATTAGAGCATACCCCACAACCTCAGGAGGAAATAGTGCAGGAAGGCATGAGTCACTTGGGAAGGGGTCCCTTGCCACTACCAACAATCATGTAAAATCATGTAGCCCATGAGTGCACTCCTTATGGGTTGTACTTGTTCCTGCCTCACCTCTGCCATTTGGGTGTGCTTAATGGATGTTCAGAGAGGAGGGTTAGCATTGTGTCAAGTTGGAATTGTGGCTTTGGTTACGCTCAGTGGCTCTGTCCATCAGACCTGTAGCTTCCATGGAGAGAAGAGCTCTGAGAAGTTCTTTCCCCTTTACCAGTTCTGCTTCCTTCCCTTCCAGATGATGATTCTTGGGACCTTGTCACCTGCTTCTGCATGAAGCCGTTTGCTGGCCGCCCCATGATAGAGTGTAACGAGTGCCACACTTGGATCCACCTGTCCTGTGCCAAGATCCGGAAATCGAATGTTCCAGAAGTGTTTGTCTGCCAAAAGTGCCGGGACTCCAAGTTTGATATCCGTCGTTCCAACCGTTCCCGAATGGGGTCCCGGAAGCTGTTTCTGGACTGACTGCGAGCTAGCGAGGACACAACAGGCGAGGGACTGGAAGGGATGGGGGCTCTGGCCCTCCTTAGTTGAGCACAGAACTCCCAGCTCTGGTGCAGGCTGAGCCTGCTATTCAGGTGCCTAAGCAAAAGGACAGGCTGTCCAAGGTCGAGACTGTTCCCAGGCAGCGAGTGAATAAAACCTTGTTGGCCAAAGTGCTGCCAGAGCTGTGTTCTCCGCAGCAGAGGTGGACAGAGTCATCCGCTTCTTTCTGAGGTTGCTTTGGCTGAGAGTGAGGGCACATAGTCCTTGTGACATTTCACTTTCATTAACCAGTTCTCACCACTGGGAGCCAGTGCTAGCTGTTCATCCTGCTCCCATGGTGAACAGCCATACATGTGAGTCTTCATTGTTAGTCTCTCATCAGTGTGTCTACCCGTCCAAGTTGCCCTGTCCACTGTGGTACACATTTGACTTGCCTCAGTTATACCTGCTGGGCTCGGGAACTGTTGTAGGAGCCCTGTGGTGGTGGTGAGAGGAACCTTGGGTGGTGGGTGAGCTGATACTGGTTTCCCCATTAAAAGGGACAGTACTTGGCCACTTCTGTGGGAAGAGGGTTGGTTGGGGGTGCAGGTGGCCTATGTTCATGACTCAGTTTCCTGTTTTGCACGATATAAAAATCTAACTTCTCAAGATACAGCCAAAAGTATTGGTCAGGTTCTGGTGAAGCCCTTCTCTCTGGTTGGTATATGTCAGGCTGCTTTGCAGCGTGGGAGCACTGGGTTCTCTTGTCTTTTCTTCACCTGTCCCAGTAGCAACCTAGGTGAGGTGGTGCTTGGGACATGTGCTCTGTTCTTTAGAATAATGGGGTAAGAATAGGGGGAGGGGTCTCTCCTACAGTGTCCTCCATTCAGGCTGGTCAGATTCCCCAGGACTTGGAATCCTTTTTGTTTGGATTGGTGAGTGGTGTGGTAACACTGGCATGAATAAAGACGCTGGTCTAGGGACCCCAATGAAGGCCAGCTCTGAAGCCAGGGAGTTTGCACAGGAACCCCTGCATCTTGGGGCTCGGAGGAAGACCAGAAGGCTTTGTTTGGCTCGCTCTGAAAGTGTTAATGCTCTTCAGCAGTTCCAGTTTGGCAAAGTGATGGGTATGTTCATAGTTATTGTTTGTTAGGCATGGAAAGGGAAAAACGCTCAAGTTGGTCATCATACTTAATTTGCATGTTATTAGTGGCAGATAGGCTGCAGTCTCCCCGCTCGGGGCTACCCCTTCCTGTGGCACCTTTGCTGGGCCACCAGACATTCTTACATATAAAACACCAAGGGGCTTGGACTGTAGTTTGGCTAATCAGAGCCCTTTTAATTTTATTTCTGGTCCTGGTATCTTTCAAACTTGTCCAGTTAACTGTCTTTAGTTTTTAAAAGTCCCGTTGCTTCTATTAAAGTACAAAAGTACAGCTAAATAGTTTTGAAACTCAATTTTTTTTTGTGAAGATCTTGAGGGAGGATTCTACTATAAAAACCCTAGGCTGTTGTCTGGCTGTGACTGGGGCAAACGTTCAGGGCAAGTTGGGGAGAAATTTGCCAAAGATCTGCCCCATGACAATATTTGTCCAGTGTCTTCGCCACGAGACCAAAGCTCCAAAGTGTGTTTCCTTTTTATTACCAGCTCCATAGGTGTTATAACTGCACCCAGGAATGGGTGTGCTTTAGTGGAACTGCCATCTCTGCTCTGTACTTGATACTCATCTCAGTTTTGTTTGCTTGATTTTCTTTCTGTTTGAGCAGATCTATCCCAGTGGATTGGTTGGGGGTAGATAGAGTTGGGCAGCAGCAATCAGCTTCTTATGCAACTGAGGCATGACCCATCCACGGGCTCCTGGTTGGTGGCTAATGAATCGAGGAGGGAAAGGTGTCACCCCCAAAGTAGATCCCTCCCTTGGCTTTGGCAGGCCAGACACTCAACATCGTTTACTGTGGTTCTGTTTGACACAAAAGTTGATGTGTATAAAGCCAGCCGTTTCTGTGAAACTGTATATTCTGTAAATAAAGATGTTGCTACTTTGAGGTTGTCTGACTCCCAGTGTTCTGTGATGAGCGTACAGGTGGTCTTCACCACCACCTCCCCAAACCACGATGACAGGTAGGCTCTGGCAAGGTCTAGTCCAAGTTGGCATTTAGCTGGATGAAGATGCCAGTGTCTGGATATACTTGTGATTTCTTTAGAGAGAAATCCTCTAATGTGAGCCTGTATGGGAATTTAGCTCATGTTTCACGGGGGGCAGAACTTGTATTGTGAGAGCTGCAGCCTCTTGAGATTGAAGCATAGTTTTGGAACCTCTGCTGGGTCCTCATTCCATCCTTACACTGAGTCCCCGAGGCCTAGCTTTTTTTGTTCATTAGACCACCAGTGGTCAACTGTTACCTCTAGTGATGTCAATGGGATAAAAAAAATTCCTTATCTGGGAGGCTGAGGCAGGAGGATCATGAGTTCCTGGCTAGCTTAGAACAACCGTAACAAACACCTCTGAAGCTTATCCTCTTCCAGATTTCCAAGGCGGATGGTGTGCGCCTTGAGAGGCTTCTAAGCAAGGAGGTCATGGGCTTTATCAAACCGGGTAATGCTTGCACGGCCCCCAAGGTTATGGTTTGAGGTTTCAGAGTGGAGTTGGGATCCCAGAGTGCCCCATGCCCAACTCTGGCCGGCCTGTACACTCCGCCCCCGCTAGCCCCGCCTACTGCCACTCACCTCCATGTCTCTGCTGCCGCCATCTTTGTTAGGGGCAGCCGCCCAGTTCAGAGATGCCGAAGTCGTGCGCTGCACGGCAGTGCTGCAATCGCTACAGCAGCTGCAAGAAGCAGCTCACCTTCCACCGGTGAGGAGTGGGGCGCGGGAGGCACGGACCCCAAGTCTTCGCGGAGGTCTCCGGGTCGGTGACGCTGCAAGGCCCGAGGGCGGAGAGAGGGGACGGCTGGAGAGGGTGAGCGGCCCGTCCGTAGCTGCACAGCTCCTCCTGGAGACATTGGTGTTGGTTCACCTTGCCTGGGACGCAGCAGGTGCCCGCATTCACTGAGCCAGTGTAGGTCGCGTTTGGCCATGCCCGGCTCTGCCCTGCATCACCTCCAGGGGAGCCCGGGCGCGGGCTGGAGAAATGAGTGCCCTCCAGGGTGGCCCGGCCGGCTGGCAGTAACATCGTGGTGGATACTTGAGTCTGTCCTGCAGTTCATCCTTTCCTAAAGCGCCACGTGCCAGGCCCTGCGGGTAGCAGCCCGCCCCTCTAGAGTACAGCTTGCATCTTGGGAACTCTCCGTACGGGTTACATTGGGTGTCCATGCTTTATGGATGGGTAACAAGGTAAAGAAAAGTGCAGTCGGTACGCAGCACCTCCCCTCGTCCCCCCAAAGAACTGCACGCTCTTTCAGTTCTTCCTCCCTGTGGCTCACAGGGATGTATCTTGCCTGTCAGTGGATTGTTGGGCAGCAACGGAATTACACCATGTACTTTTCCTGTCTGTGAGAGTCATCCTTGCTACACTCAACAGCTAAACTGGTGCCTTTTCACCAGTACATAGTACTCCACCAAACACATGTAATACTAGAATTTATCTGTTCTGCAATAGAATAATGTTCAGGGCCTGTGGAACGTGTATTCTGATATTTCCACTGAGCAGGTACTCATGGATAGATACCATATTCATTCCCTCTGCCCTCTCTCCTTTTGAAACAAGGCTTTGTTCTGTCTGTAGTCTTGGTGGAACTAGAACTCACTGTAGCCCAGGCCAGCCTTGAATTTCCAGCATTCCTCCTGCTTCTGTCGACCAAGTGCTAGGATTACAACATGCCTGGCAAACCCTTGTTTTTTTCAATACTGGGAATGGAACTCAAGGCCTCCTGAAGGGTAGGCAAGTCCTCTGCCTCTACCACTGAGTTGTACACACACCTCTAGCCCTTTCCTTTCCTTTCCTTTCCTTTCCTTTCCTTTCCTTTCCTTTCCTTTCCTTTCCTTTCCTTTCCTTTCCTTTCCTTTCCTTTCCTTTCCTTTCCTTTCCTTTCCTTTCCTTCTTTCCCTTCCCCTTTCTTTTTCCCCTTCCTTCCTTCCTTTTTGGTTTTTGAGGTAAGGTCTCACCCAGGCTGACCTGGAATTTACTGTGTAGTCTTAGGCTGGTCTTCAACTCACAGTGCTCCTCCTACCTCAGACTCCTGAGGGCTGCTATTAAAAGTGTGTGCTATTGGGCTGGAGAGATGGCTTAGTGCTTAAGTGCTTGCCTGTGAAGCCTAAGGACTCCGGTTTAAGGCTCAATTTCCCCAGGACACACGTTAGCCGGACGTACACATTCTCTCTCTCTATCTGCCTCTTTCTCTCTGTCTGTAACTCTCAAATAAATAAATAAAAAATAAACAAAAAAAAAATTAAAAAAGAAAGTGTGTGCTATCACCATGGCCTCCAGCCCCTGCAAATAAACTCCAGATGCATGCACCACTTTGTGTATCTATCTGGCTCTATGTGGGTACTGGGGAATTAAATTCAGGTCATTAGGCTTTACAGACAAGCGCCTTAACCGCTGAGCCATCTCTCCAACCCCTTGTCTTATTTATTTATTTGACAGAGAGTGAGAGAAAGAGAAGAAAGGGTACATCAGGTACAAGGTACATCTAGCTACTGCAAAGGAACTCCAGACACATGTGCCACTTTGTACATCTGGCTTTACATAAGTATTGGGGAATCAAAATTGGGTCCATAGCTTTGCAGTCAAGCACATTAACCACTGAGCCATCTCTTCAGCCCCTCTTGCCTTTTTCATTTTTGTTTGGTTTTTCAAGGTAGGTTCTTGCTGTAGCCCAGGCTGACCTAGAATTAGTCTCAGGTTGGCCTTGAACTCATAGCAATCCTCTTACCTCAGCCTTCCAGATGCTGGGATTAAAGGTGTATACCACTGGGCTGGAGAGATGGCTTAGTGGTTAAGCGCTTGCCTGTGAAGCCTAAGGACCCCGGTTCAAGGCTCGGTTCCCCAGGTCCCACGTTAGCCAGATGCACAAGGGGGCGCACGCATCTGGAGTTCGTTTGCAGAGGCTGGAAGCCCTGGCGCGCCCATTCTCTCTCTCTCCCTCTATCTGTCTTTCTGTCTGTGTCTGTTGCTCTCAAATAAATAAATAAATTAAAAAAATTAAAAAAAAAAAAGGTGTATACCACTATGCCTGGCCCCCTTGTCTTTTTTGTTTGTTTGTTTTTCAAGGTAAGGTCTTGCTCTCGCCCAGGCTGACCTGGAATTCACTATGTAGTTTCATGGTGGTCTCGAACTTACGATCCTGCTACCTCTGTCTCCCGAGTGCTGGGATTAAAGGCATGTGCCACCAAACCCAGCCCAGATAATTATTTATTTTATTATTATTTTTTTTTACTTTAGAGAGACAGAGAGAGAGAGAGAGAAAAAGAGAGAGGTGAGACTTGGCATATCAGGGCCTTAGCCACTGCAATCAAACTCCAGATGCCTGTTCTACCTAGTGGGCATGTGTGACCTTGTGCTTGCCTTACCTTTTGTGTGTCTGACTTATGTGGGATCTGGAGAGTCGAACATAGTTCTTTAGGCTTTGCAGGTAAATGCCTTAACCACTAAGCCATCTTTCCAGTCCTAAAAAAATTAAAACAAACAAACAAACATTATCTGGGGGCTGGAGAGGTAGCTTAGTGGTTAAGGATCTTGCCTGCAAAGCCTAAGGTCCTAGGTTTGATTCTCCAGGTCTCATGTAAGCCGGATGCATGTGGTGGCACATGAGTCTGGAGTTTGTTTGTAGTGGCTGGAGGCCCTGGCGTGCCCATTCTCCCTTTCTCCCTTTCTCTGTCTCTAATAAATGAAAATGAATCTTTTTTTTTTTTTTTTAAGTTTTTTCAGGCTAACCTGGAAATCACTATGTAGTCTTGTGGTGGCCCTTGAACTCATGGTGATCCTCCTACCTCTGCCTATAGAGTGCTGGGATTAAAGGTATATGCCATCATGCCTGGCTAAAAATAAATCTTTAAAAAATATTATTTTTATTAATTTGCAGGGTAAGTGGGAGAAAACAAGAGGGAGGAGGGAAGCAGGGAGGACATGCTAGGACCTCTAGCCACTGCAAACTAACTCCAGATGCATGCACCACTTTGTGTATCTGGTTTTATGTGGGTACTGGGGAATTGAACCGGGCCATAGGCTTTACAAGCAAGTGCCTTTAACTTTTGAGCCATCTTTACAGCCCCTCCCAGATAATTTTGTTTCTCCTTTCCCCTCTCCTTTGGAGACAGGGTCTCCTGTACCCCAGGATGGCTTTGAACTTGCTATATAGTCAAGACTGGTCTTTAACTCTCTAACCACTAAGCTATCTCTCCAGCCCTGGCCTTTAACTCTTAATCTGCCTGCTTCCACTTCCCAAGTGCTGGGTTTCTGGGTGCCTTTTATTTTCATGTCACCTAGAGGTTCTCACTCTAGCCCAGGCGGACCTGGATTTCACTATGTCGTTGCAGTGTGGCATTGAACTCCATGATGGTCCTCCATGCCCGGCTCACTTCTAGATGTTTTATGTGGTGTACAAAGTTTCTAGAACTGTCCCATAATCTGCTGTGCTCACAGGTTCCCATTTAGCCGCCCGGAGCTGCTGAAGGAATGGGTGCTGAATATTGGCCGGGCCAACTTCAAGCCCAAGCAGCACACAGTCATCTGCTCAGAGCATTTCCGGCCTGAGTGCTTCAGTGCTTTTGGAAATCGCAAGAACCTGAAGCATAATGCTGTGCCCACCGTGTTTGCCTTTCAGGACCCAACACAGGTAGGACGGTGTTCTCATGCAGCACATGCTGTTTTGTCATATGGGGGTGGAGGCAGCATGTCAAAGGGGAACATAGGTTTATGGTGAGGGGGGAGGCTTCCAAAGAAATTGTAGGTGCTGGAGAGTTGGCTTAGCAGTTAAGGCATTTGCCTGCAAAGCCTAAGAACCCTGGTTCAATTCCCCAGGACCCACGTAAGCCAGATACACAAGGGGGCCCATGCATCTGGAATTTATTCTCTATATTATCTGTATCTCTCTTCCTCTCTCTTTCAAATAAATAAATAAATAAAATACTAAAAAGAAAAAAGAAATTATAGGCTGGGAGTGCTGGGGCAGACCTTTAATCCCAGCACTCAGGAGGCTGAGGTAGTAGGATAGCTGTGAGTTTGAGGCCAGCCTGAGATTACAGAGTGAATTTCAGGTCAGCTTGCGCCAAAGTGAGACCCTACCTCAGAAAACTGAAAATAAATTAATTAAATAAATGAATAAAAATTTTAAGAGAGGGCTGGAACTAGGTATGTTAGTGAATGCCTTTAATCCCAGCACTTGGGAGGTAGAGGTAGGAGGATTGTCATGAGTTCAAGGCCACCCTGTGAATACATAGTGAATTCCAAGCCAGCCTGAGCTAGGGTGAGACCCTACTTTGAAAAAAAAGGGAGGAGGGCTGGAGAGATGGCGTAGTGGTTAAGGCACTTGCCTGTGAAGCCTAAGGACCCAGGTTCTATTCTCTAGGTCCCAAGTAAGACAGATGCACATGGTGGCACATGTGTGTGGAGTTCGTTTTCAGTGGCTAGAGGCCCTGGCACACATTCATTCTCTCTCTCTCTTTCACTCCTCCACCCTCTAATAAATAAATAAATCTTAAAAAAAGAAAGAGGAGCTGGAGAGATGGCTTAGCGGTTAATGGACTTCCTTGCACAGCCAAGGGACCTTGGTTCGATTCCCTAGAACCCATGTAAGCCAGATGCACAAGGTGGTGCATGCATCTGGAGTTTGTTTGCAGTGGCTGGAGGTCCTGGTACTCCTGTTCTCTCCCTCTCTTTCTCTCTGCCTCTCTCTTAAATAAATAAATAAAAATTTAAAAAAGAAAGAAACATTTACCATACTAATAACTGGGGGCTAACTCCACAATGCACGACCCATTTTCAATAATAAGGAGGGTCTAATGGGAGGGGGTAGATCACAGATGAGCCTAAATAATGGTACCAAACTGCCTGTATTTACTGAAAAGAAAACTAATAAATTAAATTAAAAAAAAAATAAAAAAAATAAAAAAAATAAAAAAGAAAGAAAAAAGAAAAAGGGCTGGGGAGGTGACTCAGTGGGTAAGGTGCTTGTACAGGGATTAGAATTGGAGTTAGGATCCTCAGCACACAGGTAAAATCCAGGTATAGTGGCTCTTTGTTGCCAGTAATTCTAGCACTGGGGAGGGAGAAGCTAGTGTAGTCTAGTCAGTGAGTGTCAGGTTCAGTGAGAGACCCTGTCTCAAAGAATAGAGTGATCAAGGAAGACATCTGATGTCCACTCTGGCCTCTCCATGCATGTGCCCCTATCTGCTCCCACATATGTGAGCACACACACAGATACCACATGCACATGTACATACATATGGAGAAAGAAGAAAGAAAGAAGCCATCACTTTGTAACAGGAAGCCTCTCCTGGTAGATGTGCTTGGAGTGTGGCCATGTACATCTTATCCTGGCTGGTCATGAAACTTTCCAGCCCAACAGCAGCTCAGTGTTGTTTTCTGATCCTGTGTTCCTGTCCTGGAAGCCAGCTAGGCCTGTCACTGTGTGCTTTGTGAGGTCCTTACATAGTAGGAGAACAGCTTGGTCAGGAGAGTGAAGTGCATAGCAGAGGCTGGAAGAGATATATGGGCAGGCTTTGAGATTCAGGAGCGTGAATTAGGCTGGAGGGTCATTGAGAGCTGGAGGGTTGAATA
Source organism: Jaculus jaculus (assembly GCF_020740685.1). Taxonomy (NCBI): domain Eukaryota; kingdom Metazoa; phylum Chordata; class Mammalia; order Rodentia; family Dipodidae; genus Jaculus; species Jaculus jaculus. The sequence goes on from NC_059106.1 coordinate 41,372,161, forward strand.
GTGCCAGATGGTGAGAGGTGGGGATAAGTAGTGACGTTTTAGGGTGTCTTAGTTGGCTTAGGCTGCTGTAACAGGCATTTTTGTTTGTTTTTGTTTTTCAAGGTAGGGTTTCACTCTAGCTCAGGCTGACCTGGAATTCACTATGTAGTTTCAGGGTGGCCTCAAACTCATGGTGATCTTCCTACCTCTGCCTCCTGAGTGCTGGGATTAAAGGCGTGCATCACCACGCCCAACAAAATATTTGATTTTATTTTTTTAACATTTTTATTTTTATTTATTTGAGAGAGAGAGAGAGAGAGAGAGAGAGAGAGGGAGAGAGGGAAAGTGGCAGAGAGAGAGTGGGTGTGCCAGGGCCTCTAACCACTGCAAATTAATTCCAGAGGCATGTACCACCATGTGCATCTGTCTTATGTGGGTACTAGGGAATTGAACCTGGGTCTTTGCAGGGAAGCACCTTAACTGCTAAGCCTTCTCTCCAGCCCAGAAGGTTAAAATACAAAGACAAAAACTTTTATTGACAATTTCTATAAATATAGACAATAAAGCATGATAATTCCCTCCCCTCCTCCACTTTGCCCTTCACAAATCTACTCTCCATCATATCCCCTTCCTCTTTCAGTTTCTCTTTTATTTTTATTTATTTATTTATTTATTTATTTAAATTTTTTATTTGAGAGTGACAGACACAGAGAGAAAGACAGATAGAGGGAGAGAGAGAGAATGGGCGCGCCAGGGCTTCCAGCCTCTGCAAACGAACTCCAGACGCGTGCGCCCCCTTGTGCATCTGGCTAACGTGGGACCTGGGGAACCGAGATTCGAACCGGGGTCCTTAGGCTTCACAGGCAAGTGTTTAACTGCTAAGCCATCTCTCCAGCCCTTCTTTTATTTTGATGTTATCATCTTTTCTTCCTATTATGAGGGTCTTGTATGAGGCACTGCAAGGTCATGGATATCAAGGCCATTTTGTGTCTGGAGTCTTGCAATGTTAGCAGTCCCATTCTTCCTCTGGCTCTTACATTCTTACACCTCTTCCACAATGGACCCTGAGCCTTGAAGGGTGTGATAAAGATGTTTCCGTGCTAAGCTCTCCTCTGTCACTTCTTCTCAGCACTCTGGTGCCTTCTGAGTCATCCCAGTGGTCATTGCCACCTGAAAAGAGAAGCTTCTCTAACCAAAAGTGAGAGTGGCATTAGTATATGGGTATGAACATTAAGAGAAGTGCTCACAGGGCAGTTTGGTGAGTGTCATATACGCATTTAGCCATATAACAGCAGGTGTTGCTCTTCTAGGACTCATCACCTCCCCTGCCATAGGCTTTTGATTAGGTTTTTAGTACCAGGCATATATTCCCTCCCATGGAGTGGTCCTCCAGTTTAGTTACAGAGCAGTTGGTTTCCCCCATAACAGACATGCTACTATTGCATCCACTGGCTCATTTGGCCTGGATGGGCAAACTTAAGGCTGGCAGAGTCCACTGCTGTTTATCACTGTTGATGACTTTTCCCTCCCATAGGGCTGCATGCAGCGTAGCTTTTCCCAGCTTTCTGTCAGCTGTCCACAGGGAGGAGGTTTTCAGCTCAGCCCCAGCTTGATTTCTCAGTGATCTTGCAGCCAAACATGTGGAATTTTCAGCAATACGGTCTTTATTTCTGGTGGGAAACCAAAGTCCTTGGCAGTCAATGGCTTACAATGTTTTGGGGGGCTCAGAGGCACTTTGTGTATGGGTGTGCATGCATGCATTTTTGAAAGTGCCCAGATATGCACAGTGGAGCCCAGAGACACCTGCCACATGTCCTTAATTGTACTTTTGCTTGTTTCCTTGAGATAGGGAGTCTCTGAATCCAGAGCTGCAGGTTTTTTTTTTTTTTTTTTTTTTGAGGTAGGGTCTCACTCTGGCCTAGGCTGACCTGGAATTCATGGTGTAGTCTTGAACTCATGCTGATCCTCCTACCTCTGCCTCCCAAGTGCTGGGATTAAAGGCATGTGCCACCAAACCCATCTAGAGCTGCAGTTTTTTTTTTTTTTTTTTTTTTTAGAGCTGCAGTTTTTAAATGTATTTATTTATTTGAGGAAGAGAGAAAGAGGCAGACAGAGAGAAAGAGAAAATGGGCACTTCAGGGCCTCTAGCCACTGCAAATGAACTCCAGACACATGCGCCCCCTTGTGTATAGGGCTTACGTGGGCCCTGGGGAATTGAACCATGGTCTTTAGGCTTCACAGGCAAACGCCTTAATCACTAAGCCATTGCCCCAGCCTGAGCTGCAATTAAAAAACAAAAAAACAAAAAAACAGTATTTAGTTTTTTTGTTTGCAAACATAGAGAGAGAGAATGGGTGCACGTGAGATTCCTGCCACTACAAATGCACTCCAGATGCATGTGCATCCACTTTGGGCACCTGGGTACTGGGGAATTGAACCCTGGGCTGTGAGGCCTTAAAAGCAAGTACCTTAACCACTAAGCCATCTCTCCAGCCCAGAAGTACTTTTTTGGTCAGACTGACAGATGAGTGAGCCCCACCCACTCACATGTCTCCCCTCTCCACAGAACAGGGTTAGAGGTGTGTTTGGAAATACCCAGCTGATTATATGGTTGCTTGGGAATTGTAACTCTGGAGGCTTCAGGCCCTCATGCTGTGTAACACTCAAGCTTCTGTAGCACCAGGCCCTTGTGCTTGTGTAATGAGCTCTTTACTACCCAGGTTCTACCTGGCTGGACTCACACTGACAGAGATCCTTCAATCTCAGCCTCCCAAGTACTGGGATTAAAGCTGTGCACTACCACCTCAGGGTCTCCCCATCACTTTTGTTTTGTTTTCTTTTTTTTTTGGTTTTTCGAGGTAGGTAGCCCAGGCTGACCTGGAATTCACTATGGAGTCTCAGGGTGGCCTCAAACTCACAAAAATTCTCCTACCTCTCTACCTCCCAGTGCTGGGATTAAAGGCGTGTGCCACCACACCCAGCTTGTTTTGTTTTCTTGAGATATGATCTCACTCTATCTAGCCCAGGCACACACACACGCACACACATATATATTTATTTATTTTTTTTTAAATATTTTTTGTTCAATTTTTATTTATTTATTTGAGAGTGACAGACAGAGAGAAAGACAGATAGAGGGAGAGAGAGAGAATGGGCGCGCCAGGGCTTCCAGCCACTGCAAACGAACTCCAGACGTGTGCGCCCCCTTGTGCATCTGGCTAACGTGGGACCTGGGGAACCGAGCCTCGAACTGGGGTCCTTAGGCTTCACAGGCAAGCGCTTAACCGCTACGCCATCTCTCCAGCCCTATTTATTTATTTTTAAAGAAAACAGCCGGGTGTGGTGGCTCACACCTTTAACCCATCAGTTGGGAGGCAGGGGCTGGAGGACTTCCTTGAGTTCAAGGCCACCCTGAGACTACAGAGTGAATCCTAGGTTAGCCTGGACTAGAACGAGACCCTATGTTGGAAAAAAACCAGAAAAAAGAAAAAGGCCTGTATGTATAAGGCTCATGTCTTTAATTCCAGTACTTGGGAGGCAGAAGTAGGATTGCTGTGAGTTTGGGGCCACCCTGAGACCATGCAGTGAATTCCACGTCAACCTAGAGCAAAGTGAATCCCTACCTTGAAAAACTTAAAAAAAAAAAAAATATCTACCATTTAGCTGGGTGTGGTGGCACAAGTCTTTAATTCCAGACCTTGGGAGGCAGAGGTAGGAGGATCATCATGAGTTTGAGGCCACCCCGAGACTGCATAGTGAGACCTTACCTCAAAACACCCCTCCCCCAAAGTGTCTATCATCTATCTACTCATTTGCACAAGAGGTGAGAAGATTTTTAAAAAAATTTTAATTTTTTTTATTTGAGAGCAACAGACAGAGAAAGAGGTAGATAGATAGAGAGAGAATGGGTGTACCAGGACCTCCAGCCACTGCAAACGAAGTCCAGATGCATGTGCCACCTTGTGCATATGGCTTACATGGGTCCTGGAGAATCAAGCCATGAACCGTGGTTCTTAGGCATCACAGGCAAGTGCTTAACCCCTAAGCCATCTCTCCAGCCCAAAAATTATTTTGGCTTTTCAAGGTAGGGTCTTGCTCTAGCCCACGCTAACCTGGAATTCACTATGTAGTCTCAGGGTGGCCTCAAATTCATGGCAATCCTCCTACTTCTGCCTTCCAAGTGCTGGGATTAAAGATGTGCACCACCATGCCCGGCTTATGTGTTATTTGAGCCAGTGTCTCTTGCTCATCCTGGGGCTCCAGCCCCTGCTGCCCTACAGGATGGGGTTACAGATGTGCATGGCTATGCCCAACTGTTTATGTGGTGTCTGAGGATGGAACTCTTAGGCCTCCTCAGGCCCTCATCACTAGCACAGGAAGTGCTGTGAACTGGTGAGCCATAGTTCGTCTTTTAAGAACTGTCATAGCCCAACGAGTGACTGTGGCCGAGGGACATGGATTCATGTTGCCTACATAGCATCTTTTCTGAAGACAAGTATTTCTCAGGGTCATGGAGTCTGAACTCCAAGGTCAGGATGGCAATATGGGCATGTCTTGGTGAGGCACATGCAAAGAGGGAGCATACTTTCTACTATGTATTCCTGTGAGGCCACTGATGTCATGAGGGCCCTACCCTCATGACCTAGTTAACTCCCTAGGCTTCTAGACATGGCTTCAGAAGGTTGTAGGAAGACACATAGCTTTGGAAGGCTCCTTCTGGCTATGGGCAAATGGCTTGGAAGTAAGAAGCTCACAGCGAAGGAGGCCATATCCTGGGTGAGTGGACTGAGCTGAGTCTAGAAAGCAGGGGAAAGTCAGGAAGAGCAGAGCGTGCTGGGACATGGTTCAGACTACCTATTGGGTTTTGTGCATGTGGGCTTTGATGTGTTGATGGGACATGGAGGTGGTATGACTTGGGTTTGCACTCAGTTATTGCCATGGAAACCCAGGTGAATTTCATCAAGCTTAATGGTTTGGTTCACCAAGTCCCAGAGGAAGTGTGGGCCTCGGGGGTTCGCTCACTTTTACTGGAAGGCACAGTGGTGGTGGGACAAACACAAGGCTGACCTGCTTGATTTTTATGGGGAGAGAGTGAAGGGAGCCATGAGCAGAGCAGCAGTGGACTAGAGTGGAGGAGGAGGGCGAGGAAGGGCCTCTCACCTGTGGTCTCTCCACATGCTCTCTCGGTTACTCTCCTTTGAGTCTGCGCCTCTAGTGCCATCACCCACTCCTCTGCTGGCTCCCCAGAGAGCCCTTCTTTGTACCACCCACTGGTCTTACTTTGCATTTCCTTCATCTTATCTTCTCTCTTGAAGTGAGAGCACAAAGTGGGCCACTAGGTGTATGTTTTTTTTTAAGAACAGGGTCTCATGTAGCTCCAGTTGGCCTTGAACTCACCATGTGGCTGAAGAGGCTAGCCTTGACCCAAGTGTCCTGCTTCCACCTTCCAAGGAGTGTATCACTATATCTGGCTTTAGTGTATTTGTGAGTTGTTAGACATTTTGTCCTGTTTAGCAATTTATGTTAAGATGTCTGCCTCTGAAATAAGAGCTGAGCATTGTACTTTGCTATTCCTAGTGTTCCTGTGCCAGGTTGGTGGTGAGAAGCTGTTTATGACCCCTATGGACTCCATCAACACCTGGTAGGACTTCAGACTGTCTGGACCTTGGAGCAGTGACAGAGGCTTCCCGTTGTGTACTGTCACTCGGCACACACTGAGGAAGATGCAGGGTCGTTGGCTCTCTAGGGATCTGTTCAGGGACTGCTGACCCAGGATTTAAAAGAAAGGGATCTGGGCTGGTCCAAATTTTTTTTTTTCTCAAGGTAGGGTCTCATTCTAGCCCAGGCTGACCTGGAATTCACTATGGAGTCTCAGGGTGGCCTTTCACAGCAATCCTCCTACCTTTGCCTCTCAAGTGCTGGGATTAAAGGTGTGTGCCACCACGCCCGGCTTACCTAATTTTTAAAAATATTTATTTTTATTTATTTGACAGAGAAAGAGGGAGAGAGAGAGAAAATGGGCGTGCCAGGGCCTCCAGCCACTGCAAACAAACTCCAGATGTATGCACCCTCTGTGCATCTGCCTAACATGGGTCTTGGGGAATCGAACCTGGGTCCTTTGGCTTTGCAGGAAAACACCTTAATTGCTAAGCCATCCTCCCAGTCCTGTATGTATGTGTGTGTGTGTGTGTGTATGTATATATACGTATATATATATTGAGACAGGGTCTTGCTCTAGCCCAGGCTGATCTGGAATTCACTATGTAGTCTCAGGGTGGCTTCGAACTCACAGTGATCCTCCTACCTCTGCCTCCCAAGTGCTGGGATTCAAGGCTTGTGAGACCATGCCCCGTTCTTCCCCTCCCCCCAGGCAGGGTCTCACTCTAGCTTAGACTGACCTGGAATTCACTTTGTAGTGTCAGGCTGGCCTTGAACTCATGGCAATCCTCCTAACTCTACCTCCCAAATGCTGAGATTAAAGGCATGTGCCACACACCTGGCTGACCTGGAACTCTTTAACTGTAGTCTGACCTCAAAACTCACAGCAACCCTACCTACCTCAGTCTCCCAAGTGCTGGAACTAAAGGCATGTATGACCATGCCCATCTTATTTTTTGGAGATGGAGTCTCTTGTAGCCCAGGCTGGCCTCAGACTTCATATGTAGAGGAAGACAATGTTGAACTTTGGCTCCTCCTGCCTCTACCTCTCAATCTCTGGGATTAACAGCCCTTTCTATGCAGTGGTGGGGATGGAACCTATGGCTTTGGGCAGGATGGACAAGTAGACAAGCAATCTACCACTTGAGCCGCCTGCCAACAAGTATTTGTTAGGTGTGTCCCACAAGGGGATGCAGGTGTTTTGCAGCCAGGGGAGGCACCTTTTTTGGGGAGAGGCAGGTTGGCTACCATATCATCTGCACAGCTCTGTCTTGACTTGCAGCCGGTGAGAGAGAACACAGACCCTGCTGGCGAGAGAGAGGCTGCTTCAGAGAGAGAGGTGAGCCTGTCCTGGGTGTTCCCCACACATCTGTGATGCCATGGGGCAGAGACAGCATGCACGGGCAGCAGCTTCGTTGCCAGGCTGCCTGTGAACTTTGTCCCATGTGAATTTAGGATGCTGTCTTTTCTGGAGGGAAGCCTCAGTGGCTCAGAGCTCAGTAGGTAACAGGCTGATAGCCGATTCCTGAAGGCTCCTAAGTTGGTGGAGGTGGTGTGTGTGGGGGGGTGGGATGGGATGTCGCGGCATTGGCACAGGCCCTGTGGCAGTGCCTGGCTGCAGCCCCCTGGGTAGAGATAACTTTTGGATGGACAGTGGCAGGTGTGGGAGGATCCAGTGTCTCTCAGCTCAGCTAGCTTGACCGTGTGTCCCGTTTCAGGTCTGCCATGACACAGTGACTGGGGAGTATAGCTCAACAAGGAACATGGCTGTCTCACTTGAGGAGCTTCAGCTGGTCCCCGACGGCCCTGTGAGACAGGTAAGACCTGGGCTTTGAGGCAGTCTTATCACAAGATGGGTTTTGCTCAAACAAAACAGAAATGGAACGGCAGGGTAGGTGGTCTTGAATTTCACGGCTTCCTAGTAAGCAACCTGAGCCTTGGGCATTTCTCAGGACAGCAGAGTAAATGGGTCCAGCTGTCCAGGGCTGGGCTGAACCAGTCCAGTGATTTGCTGAAGGGCTTCTTGCAGAACCCTTCCTGCTGGGGACACAGGGCCATCCAGGTCCTTTGACTCTGACCAGCTCCTAGCTCATTCACTTCTGTCCTCAGGTCTTACCACAGAGACCAGAAACAATGGAGGTCCCTGGTCGGCCAACCAACCCTCTGGGGCCGGGAAGATCCCTTCCTGGACAGCCATCTGATCACAGCTATGCCCTTTTGGACTTGGATGCCCTAAAAAGAAAACTCTTCCTTACGTTGAAGGAAAATGAGAAGTTGCGAAAGCGCTTGAAGGCCCAGAGGCTGATGATACAGAGGATGTGCAGCCACCTCCGAGCCCGTAGACAGGGACAGGGGGGGCTGCGGGCCAGGCACCGGCCAGTGCAGCGCAGCTGAGACTGAGCTGGCTCCAGGATGTTGGTGGCAGTAACACTCCAGTTGGTTGGGTGCTGTGTTGTGGGTATTTCCATCTGCTGCCAATGCTGGCGAAGTGACCTTGCTACTTGAGGCCATCAGGTAGGCCCATGTGCTGGGGAGTTGAGTGGCCTCAGGTCAGGAGAGCAGGTTGTGAGGACAAGCTCAGGTCTCCTGGACCCCAGGCTGAGGCTGGCGGCAATGACCGAAGAGTAGTTCACATCTTGGCACGAGGAGCTGTCCCCGGTGTCAGATGCTCCCTGAGGGCACAGTGCATCTCCGGAGCAATGACAGTAGCATGGTGATGGGGCCCTTCATCAGCCTGTGGCTCAGGTGGCCATTTTCCAGGTGACTCCTTCCTCGGCCTGGTTTACACTAATATGGAATAAAGTACAGCAGGCTTTTCTCCCATTTAGTGTTTTTGGTTTGCTGCTGCTAAGGCTAACTTCCACCAACAAAGGGTAGGAAGTTTGTTAGTACCATGACTATAGAAAAAATGGTTTAAAATAAAAAAAGGAGTTGGGTGTGGTGGTGCACGCCTTTAATCCCAGCACTCGGGAGGCAGAGGTGGGAGGATCGCTGTGAGTTCAAGGCCACCCTGAGACTTCGTAGTGAATTCCAGGTCAGCCTGGGCTAGAGTGAGACCCTACCTCAAAAAACAAAACAAAACAGAACAAAAAAGAAAAAAAAAAAAAGAGAAAATACCTGTGGTGGTACACATCTCTAGTCCCAGCACTCAAGAGGGTGAAGCAGGAGGATTACATGTTTTGGGTTGTGTGTGCATACACACACACACACACACACACACACACACACACAAAATGTTAGGCTAACTAGTTTCCTAAGATGTGGATCTAGTTCTTAGGCAAAGGAAATGGAAGCAGTTTTCCCTTCCATCTCATAGTTCAAAATGTCCAAACAGTGAGGAACAAAGGCATTTGGGAAAGGGTACCTGCTTACTGCTCACTTCTGAAATGCGCACAGATGACAGAAGCAGCAGCCTGGGCTTTCAGGACAGGTTTATTGTGGGCAGTGCTGCCATACAGTCGGCTTCAGGCTAACGAGGAGCAGCACCGTGGGAACTGAGGCTCATGCAACATGGTGTGAACTGGTCAGTCCATGGGGCAAAGAAACATTCTCTTTGAAAATGGAAATTAAATATTACAGAATTGGACAATCTGAACTCCTTTTAGAAACTGGAGAATAGGGTCATTACAGTTAGCTGGTAAACCAGCACTGGTTTTAACAATGGCTGCAAGGGCGCTCAGGCCCACACCACGTCCCAAGCAGCATGTGCTTGGGGGTGTGTGTGAGCAGTGACTATTCCAGGACCTGTGCAACATGTCTCTTGCTCACCAAACAGCAAGTGGGCAAGAGAAGGAATCTCGGAGGTGAGACACCCCTCAAGTTGCCCTTTGAGGAGGCCCTAGTGAGTACCAGTGTCACCTGCTGGACACTCACCAGAGGCACAGTCACCAGCCTGGGTCCACACTTAAGGGCTTGGCACGTCTGGCCCTGGGCTTTGTTGCCCTTTTGCTTGTAAAGCTCCCTTCATTCCAACCCCATCCTCTAGTGGGGTGAGAAAGGGACAGCAGGACCTCTTCTCACAGACAGCACACCATGACAGGGCCAGCCATGGGACCTGGGGTTATACCACTCTGTCCCAAGCCCAGGGCCACAGGAATGATTTGAGAAGCTCTGGAATTAGGGAAAAAAGAGACCAGTTTCCAAACATGTTTGTTCTCAGATAAAAAGCAGTTTTATAAACCCACAGTCCTCTCCAGTTCACTCAGTAATATTTCAGCAGAGGAAAGGTGGCTTGTGGCAAGTCGGCTGAGCAGTGGCCCCGGCAGATGACACCCTTTACTCCTTTCTTTCGGCGTTTCCCAACTGCAGCGTGGGCTTCAGGAAAGCAGTCCTGTGTGTGAGGGCAGGATGTTCACCGACACCTCTACACAACTGAGAAGGAGCTGTTGGGCTCAGGCACGTGTGCTGAGGACCCAGGGTGTGGGGAATTCCCAAGAGCTGGCCTGGGCCCTGCCCTCAGGAACATGATCTTTGGGGAAAGACATGGCTGTGCTGTGGTCTGGCCTGGTGGGGCTTCTCAGTCCTACCCACAGCACCCATGAGTGTCTGCATGTCCCTTCACATAATTGATATGGTGCCACCTTCTTGAAGAATAAACTAAAAACATCTGAGTCTGGGTTTTCCCTGCTTCCAAATTTAAAGACTCCCAGGAAAAGTTTTTTTTTTTGCAGCCTCTTTTAATCAGGTTCCTAGGCAGTTCTTTATCCATCTGTATCGATCCTGTGAGCTGGGAAAGAAAAGAACAAGTTGAGCTACCAAAAGCAGTGGTTCCAAAGCTGCCTTCTGCCTGAGGGTTCAGCAATGCGACAGGCTGCTGAGAAGCACCTGCTTCTGTGGCCTGGGTGTGAGGCTCACACTGGCAGCTGCCAACCAAGAGCAGTGTGTGTGTGTGTGTGTGTGTGTGTGGGGGGGGGGTTGTGTGTTTTGAGATGGGATCTCATAGATCCTTGGCTGGCCTCAAACTCTCTGCAGTGAAGAATGACCTTGAACTTTTGACCCTTCTGGTCTCTCCTGATTGAGTGCTGAGATCAGAGGACCAGGTTATGTGGTGCTTCATGTATGCCAGGCAAACATTCTACCAACTGGGCTATGTTCTCTCTTTTCTTCACCCTTTTTTGTTTGTTTTTGAGATGAATCTCAGTACCTAGGCTGGCTCAGAACTTATGATCCTATTGCCTTGTTCTCTTAAGTGCTGGAGGCATGAGACACCACTCTGACCAAAAAGTGTGATCTAACTGCATCTGTGACACAGCTCATCCTGCTTTCTGGGGCTCCAGACAAGCCCCTGGGACCCTAGTGGAAAGGTGACTGTCATGCCACATGCCGAGAAGTCACCAACAACCTTCCTGTGCACAAGAAATGCGACACAAAGGGGTAGCCACTCACATTGCTTTGGTATCCTCAGGGCCTCGCTGTCAGGCACCATCACCTGGTGCAGCACGCCTCGGAACTGGTAAAGCACTCGCAGGTTCTTTTCCTCCCCCACACATGGATCATAGAACCCTGGCAGCCCTGCCTGCAACGTACCAAGGGTCAGTCACTCAAGTCCATGCTGTTCCACCTGGGAACACTGTGGAGACAGATGCACACTTGGGGGCTTGGAGAAGTGAGAATCCCAAAGAGCTGCCTGGGCAGTGCTAGACTTGCTCCTCCCCTCCACACATCTCTTCGCCACCCCATCCTCATGGGAAATCCACCCAGACACAGCTCTGGTAGACTGTTGATGTCTTGGGGAGCCAGGACTTCTGGAGAGTCCTCACTGAGGCTCTGGAACACGGAAGAGATAAACTGAATGCAAGCGTTGGGAAGGCAGGCAGTGGCTCCAGCATGGATGTCAACAGGTACCGTCCATATAGCGGATGCTGGCAATATGGAGGCCACTGCCAGGCCAGGTTGTCTTGGCCTCAAATGGCCTTTCCCTGTTAATCCTATGAACACATGGCAAGGTGCCCAGGCAGCTGTACCTTGGAGGCCTCAGTGAGGATGAGCTTTGAGTCCTTCACCAGACATTGCAGGGGTACTGTCACGTCGATCACCTTCACCTTTTCACTCTTCTTGCTCCTGTCATTGACAAACTTTCCATACCAGGCGTTCACAATGATGAGCCCTGAGAAGAGATGCGACAGCCAGGCTGGCAGAGGGTGCTTCAAACAGTTCTTTTCCAAGCTTTGAGAACCCTAGTGCCCTCCCCAATCTAGCCTAGCCCAGTAGAGGATAATCTCACCCATTCTAGACTCCTCTGCTTCAATTATTCTTCGGACAGACTCCTGCATCAACCGAACCTGGGAGAGAACAAGATGACAGTGTTCACAGAACGTGCTGGGCTTATTCTGGTCAGAGGGCCACAACATGAAGTCTGTGTGCAGGCCAAGGCACTGCTCATGGTCTAGCAGGGAGGAAGCAGGTACCCTGAGCTCAGCTCTGCAATAGGGAGGCCTGAAGCCTACAACCTTTGAGAAGGCACAGCTGGCGCAGTCTCCTGACATGGCATGACCCCACAGACCCCAGTGGGAGAGCAGTACCTCTCTGTTTCCTAAACTGATGAGAAACTACTAAACACACTGTCAGGATTTAACAATGAGACAAGAGACCTGACTGGGCTACATAGTGAGTTTGGGACAGTATGGATTAAATAGTAAGAATGTCTGAAAAAAAGCAGCTGGACGTCCAACCCCTCCTGGAAAGAACCCGTATCCTCTGTGGCACCATTCAGCTAGCCTGCGTGCCTCCTTGCAAATAAGCACGTGCTTGCCTGGCACACACAGCCACCAGTATGCTTCCAACTGCATACATGGCCACAAGGAGCCATGTGGTACCCTGCTGTTTACCCAGGATGCTTCTCCTCCCTCATGTCCCACTGAAGGCAGGATGTAAAGAGGACAGTACCCACCAATTTAAAACCTTGTTATGCCTCTGGAGGGTTGAATTCATTTTATAGGTGGAGACTGAATTCTCCTGAATTGCATCCCACAGGCCACAGAAAGGCCAAAAGATGAATGAGGTTGTTGGGGAAGAAAAAAAGTAAGGCACGTAGCCTAATGCAGGGAGGAAGCAGCTGCCTTCCTAGACCCCACATGAGCAGGGAGTCCAGAGAAGAGCTCTGAGCTTCGCAGAGCCAAGGAGGCACATGTGGGGTGGGCCCATGTGTGGCACTTACAGCAGCTTCTGCCTCTTGCTTCTTCTGCAGGATGTCACTGGCGGTGCTCTCCCTTTGCTTTTCCAGTTCCCTTTCATAGAGAAGCACAGCCACTGTCACAGGCAGTGAGTCAATGGGGCCCCCTGGTGGACCTGAGCCTAATGTACAATCTGATCTTAAATTTCTACTCTAGAATTTTACTTTATTATTATTATTATTATTATTATTTTTTTTTTCCAAGGTAGGATCTTGCTCTAGCCCAGGCTGACCTGGAATTCACTACGAAGTCTCAGAGTGGCCTCAAATTCACAAGAAGACTCCTGCCTCTTCCTCCTGAGTGCTGGGATTACGATCCTGCCTGGCTTACTCTAAAATTTTACAAGATATTTCCTGAGCTGCATGGGCGAACTTCAGGAGATTCTGCCAATCTTCCGGCATCATTAGAGTCCACTTTGGGCAGGAACAGTTCACACCACTTTAGATACACACAAATATACTTTCTTGTATTAAGAACAGAGACTTGGGTCAGCTTCACCAGCCTTGTCAGAAGACCTGATCTGAAACATCCCAAGCCTCAATTCCACAGGGAAACAGGAGCCCTGGGCTTCAGTAATGTCAGAGATCATAGTTGGTCAGAGGAGGCACATCCTTCCCTTCACCTAAACTTACTTAGATGTTTGCACAGGCACCTACACTATCCTGGCTTTTGAGGGGTGCTCACATTCAGAGTTTAAGCTCAGTGGTGGGCCTCAATAGGTTACCTACAGGAAACTGCAAAGTAAATTCCTTCCTGCGGCTTCCATGACTATGGTTAGTGCATGAAAAAATTTTTTTTTCTGGTGGCCCTGGTTTGGAGCATTGATTTTATAAATGGCATCAGTGTTGGAAAGCAGGACTGGCCAATGAAGAGACAACAATTTTGTTGCCTGTTCTGCTAGTTAATACTATCTGTGTTCTGTAGGACCTGATGCCATGCTAAGCACTTTACTGGCATTGACTAGTATAGTTTTCCCAGGAAATAGCTCCTTCCATAGTCTCCTGCTTAAAGAGGAGTCTGAGGTAGAGGTTGTTCAGAGATATCTCCATGACACTTTAAACTCACTTCTCTTTTTGAGCCCTGAGGTATGGTTTGATGATCAGACGGTGCATAGCAAAGTAGATGACGAGAGGCCCCACGGTGGCGTAGAACACGGCACTGGGGAGAAGCTGATCCGTCAAGTGAATAGGGAAGAAGTAGGTCTGACTGGCCCTGTTCAGCCTGAGAGAAAGCAGAGGATGAAACACCTGAGATAATAAGCAGGTTTTTGAAGAAGGGTCTTGGGTCCTCACCTAAGGGACATCTCTCAAACACCAGTTCCAAGAAACCTGGGGCCTGCTAGTTTGACACATCACTCACTCTCTTTCCTGGTTCCCCGTTCAATAATTTAGCTGCAGGAGTTGGTGTGTGTGATAGAAGAAAGGGACCCCTACGTTCCTTCTCTATCTGCCTCTTTCTCCCAAATAAATAAATACAAAAACAAGTAACAAAAGAAAAAAAGATAAGTACTCTAGGCAGACTGTGAAAGAGATGAAAAGGAAACATTGCCAGTATCTGGAATGGAAGAGTCCTTTATCAAGGTAAAGAGGCCCAGCAGATGCTATGAGCAAATTTATGTTGGCAATTTTGACAGATACATACTTTTTTTTTTTTGAGGTAGGGTCTCACTCTGGTCCAGGCTGACCTGGAATTCACTATGTAGTCTCAGGGTGACCCTGAACTCATGGCAATCCTACCTCTGCCTCCCGAGTGCTGGGATTAAAGGCATGCGCCACTACACCTAGCTCTTGTTTTGTTTTTTTCAAGGTACAGTCTAGCTCCTGGAATTCATTATGTAGGCTCAGGGTGGCCTTGAACTCACAGTGATCCTCCTACCTCTACCTCCTGAGTGCTGGGATTAAAAGCGAGCACCACCATGCCCAGCTTTTTACATTTCAGTTTTTTGAGGTAGGGTCTTACTCTAACTCAGACTGACCTGGAATTCACTATGTAGTCTCTGGGTGGCCTTGAACTCATGGTGATCCTCCTACCTCCTGCATCCCGAGTGGTGGGATAAAAGGTGTGCACCACCATGCTCAGTTTACTTTTGTTTTTTGAAAAACACAAAATAGCAAAGTTGACATACGATAAAACAAGTTTGAGAAGGGCTCTCTCTATATATATATCCACACATGCGCGCGCGCGCGCGCACACACACACACACACACACACACACACACTTTTTTTGTTGCTTTGAGGTAGGGTCCTCATGCACAAGTGTGATACACAGAAGTCATATCCTTGGTAAAAAGTGTGGCTTCAGCAGGCCTTGAAAGTTTTTTTTTTTTTTTTTTTTTTTTTTTTGAGGTAGGGTCTCACTCTAGCCCAGGCTGACCTGGAATTCACTATGGAGTCTCAGGCTGGATTTGATCTCATGGCGATCCTCCTACCACTGCCTCCTGAGTGCTGGGATTAAAGGCGCGCACCAATACAGCAGGCAAAGCTCTGTATTCATAAAGGAAACTGAATTCCTTGAGACTTGGGTCCACTCCCAAAATACCTATGATATAGACAAAACTATCCCAAACATGGAAAGATCTGGAGTCCAAAGCACAAGCTTTATGGACAAAGGACATACAGTGTAAAAAATGTGGACAGTTTAACAACTGTCTCAGCAAACTCAGATAACATCCTCGAGACAAGCATTCAAGTTGTCTTTCTACCACTGCACGGAAGTGTTGGAGCACAGCCTGAATCACAGGCCCTTCGCCTCAGTGACTTACACACCTCACCAGAGCTAGGTTCCACTTACTTGACTTTGAGAGACACTCCCTGAGGGACTCCAATGCTGACAGCTGCGCCCAGAACGCTATGCCTGGAGATCTTCCTCTCAGCTCCATATTCCACCACTGTCCCAAAGAAGCCTGCCCTGTGGGAGTGGAGCACAGCAGTCAGTACACTAGGCCCTCACCCATGGGAGCAGTCATGATGCTGGCCCCGGGTAACAACAGCACCAGGATGCCCTGATGTGTGGCTCCTAAGGTGGGCCACAGAGCAGCAAATCTACCACTTAGCAAGAGGCACTCAGGTAGCATCATGGGTATAAAGAGGTCACAGAGGTACCCCACATCTAGAGAACCCTCCACACTTCCATGTCAGCAAGGCTGAGACTTACTTGAGGGACCCTTTCACGCGTGTCTGGTCATCATCCTGGAACTTGTGTTGATAGCTGATCAGGGCAAAGGAGTGAGGGATCCCCAGCTGAGGAGACACGTAAAAGGATGTGGTTTAACTTCACCACTCTGGGAAGGTGGTGCCCATCCTTTTCCTAGCTGCTGGGGGCCTGCTTTGCACAGGTGGGTGAACATTTACCAGGAGCCAGTATAGACACAAGTCATGTGATGGTACATGGAGAAACAGTGATTCTGCCACTGTGCAGGCCTCAGCAAACCTGCAAACTACAGGATTGCTAAGAAGTCATTAGGAGGTATGATCTTCCGTGACACAGCTATATGTGGTACACTGTCAACATAAATAGACTGTAAAAACAAGGATTGGCTGGAGACATGGCTTACTGGTTAAGTGCCTGCCTGTGAAGCCTAAGGATCCTGGTTCGAGGCTCGACTCCCCAGGACCCACATTAGCCAGATGCATAAGGTGGCGCACGCGTCTGGAGTTCATTTGCAGTGTCTGGAAGCCCTGGCGCGCCCATTCTCTCTATCTATCTGCCTCTTTCTCTCTGTCTGTCACTCTCAAATAAATAAATAAAAATATAAAAAAAACAAAACAAAACTAAAGTATTTACCTTGCCATGCCTGGTACTACCTACACTGGACCCTCATAATAGGAGGAAAAGGGCTGGAGAGATGGCGTAGTGGTTAAGGCACTTGCCTGCGAACCCATAGGTTCAATTCCCCAAGACCCAAATAAGCCAGATGCACAAGGGTGCATGCCCCTGGAGTTTATTTGCAGTGGTTGAAGGCCCTAGAGTATCACTCCTCTCTCTCTCTGCCTCTTTCTCTCTCTCTCTTTTTTTTTAAAGAGGAAAAGTTGATGGCATCAAACTAAAAGAGACTGGTTGTGAGGGGGAGGGAATATTATGGAGAATGTATTTGTGAAGGAAGAGTAGGGGAAAAGACAGAATTATCATGGCTTATTATCTATAATTATGAAGTTGTCAATAAAAACAAACAAACAAATAGATACCACTAAGGTATTGTGGCTTGGCAGATGGCTGCTCAGTGGTTCAAGGTGCTTGCCTGTGAAGATTACTGGTCTGGGTTTGATTCCCCAGTACTCATGCAAAGCCAGATGCATCAAGTGAAACATGTATGTGGAGTTCATCTTCAGCAGAGGAGGTTAAAATGCCATTCTACTTTAGGGTGCTCTGAGCATGCTGCCTGGTGCAGCCCAAAGGTCACTGCCAAATGTAGAGCTGCCCGGCAGGGCCGTGGGTTGCTTCTTCCGGAGGCTGCGGCTCCTTGGCTCACCTGCAGGGCTACAGTGAAGTGGCTGGTCTTAGTGTCCCGCACAATGCTGGTGTTCATGGCTGACTGGATACCCCATCGCCACTGCAGGTAGCCCACAGTGTTCTTGTCCAGGTTTCGAGCTAGGACAGTGGTGAGGCCAGGTCGGATCCCACGGGAAGAAAACTGCAGAGCACAGTTTGTCGTCACAAAGCTGTGGGGACACAGACAGAAATGGTGGGGATGACACTGTTTTCAGCTGCTGTCAACTTCTCTCTGCCTTGCTCACTATCACTCCCACACCACTCCAGCCAGCTCTCAGCAAGGAAAGGGAGGCAACCAATTTAGGCCCCTCCCCCATCCATCCTAACTCAGGCACCTGCATGTTGTACTCCTAAGCTACTATAGCAATCTAGCATAAGCTGGCACCACCCTCTAAAAAGTGGCCCACGACAGCGGTTCCCAAACTGCACTGCACTGCATTCAAGTCACTCACTTGATCTGCAGCTCCCATACAGGCATCCTGGCTTCTTAGCACAGGCTTTGCACATGAACAGCCCTCTCAGATGACGCTAGTGTGCATTAGAACCACACACATCAAGCATATCCCAGGGCCAATTAAGCTAGAACTCTGGGGTGGGACCCCCTTCACCAGCATGAATAAGTTTTTAAAACTACCCAGATGATTCTGGTGTACTGATGTACTGACTACAAAGCCACCTGCCACAAATGGCTCAGAAGTTGGCTTCTGTGGGAGCACAGCCCCACCTTCTGGCTACAGTGTGTATTTCACTTCACCAGCTCAGCTTGCTTCTGTAGGATTCAATCCAAATACATGCACTAAACTACATTGCCTATATGTTTCTTTCTTGCCTTCTTTCGGAGGCCCTGGCACACCCATTCTCTGTCTCTCTCTCTCTATCTGCCTCTTCCTCTCTCTGTCTGTTGCTGTCAAATAAATAAAAAATTAAAAAAAATTATTGCTAATTTTAAGTTTATTAATTAACTAATTTACTTGACAGAGAAAGAGGGTGAGAGAAAGAGAGAGAGAATGGGCGCCCCAAGGTCTCCAGCCACTGCAAATGAACTCTAGATGTGTGCACCCCCTTATGCATCTGACTAATGTGGGTCCTGGGAGAATCAAACTTGGGTTTTTTAGCTTTGCAGGCAAACACCTTAACTGCTAAGCCATCCCTCCAGCCATAAATGAATATTTTTTTTTAAAAAGGGGTCACCTGGGCCTGACAACTAGATTCCTAGCTTCCTCCCTGACAGAAGACCCAGTTAGCTTTTCACTAGTAACGGAGGTTGCTGTATTTGACACTACTGACATCTATATACAGGGAATCACTCAGCATGCCAGTAACGTGTTTGTGTGCCAGCCCTTAGAGCAGACTCGCAGGAGGGCTCGAGCATACCTAGGTGAGCAGCAACCTTCATTTTCCCTTTCCTGCCTGGAAGAGCTGCTCATGCTGTTTAAGCCGAGGGCTCTGCTGTGTCTCCTTCTGTGCTGACACTGCTTCTCATTAAGCCACCCTAACCACTCCACTGGATTTAAGGACCAGCCTGGTGGGCAGGGACTACATGGCATGCAGATATGTAGACATATGCATTTTGGAAGTGAAATAGCTTTTTTTTTTTTTTTTAAATGAGAAACTATGAGAGCAAGAGAGAGAGAGAGAGGGGGGGGGGAGGGAGAGAGAATTGGTGTGCCAGGGCCTCCAGACACTGTAGTAGAACTCCAGATGCGTGTGCTACTTTGTGTGCCTGTGTGACCTTGTACATCTGGCTTATGTGGGATCTGAAGAGTCGAACATAGGTCCTTAAGCTTCGCAGGCAAGCACCTTAACCTTTAAGCCATCTCTCCAGCCCTGAAATAGCTTATCAACATACATCCCACTGAGGACCCCTCAGCTTTACACCCCCCTCAGTTCTTTAACTATTTTATTTATATAGTTACTCGCAAGGAGATGGGGGGAGAGAGAGAGAGAGAGAAAATGAGTGTTCCAGCACATCTAGCCACTGCAAACAAACTGCAGATGCACGTGTTTCTTTATGAATCTGGCTTTACGCAGGTACAGGGGAATTGAGCCTGGGTCCTTAGGCTTTGTAAGCAAGCCCCTTCCCTTAATGGCTAAGCCATCTCTCCAGACCACCTCCCCTCCAGTTCTTTGATCTGGGCTCACACAGACCCTGGCTCCCATAATGGAAAAGACATTGTTATTGCTTTAGAAGGGACAGTGACATAGTCCTGGGAGCGTGACATCACTGCAGCAGCAGAGAGGAGAGGCAAGCTCTGATGTGGGTAAGCCTACCTGCCCCAGGCGAACCACATTTTCCACAGGTTTGTAAACACTACAGACCATTGTCTAGTGTGCTCACAAAGGCACTTTCCCTCCATGGTCCCCACACGACTACATGAGGCAGACAACACCCATGTAGGAAATGTCTCAGTACAGAGGTGAGGCCTGGCAGGGTGGGTTCCAGAGTCAGCCCTGCTTCTCAAGGCAGAGTTCTCCCCAGCCTGCTCATGCCACGTGCCCCATCGTGCTCAGTGACCTTGGTCACAATCATCCCTAGGCTCCAGGCTCCAAGCCAACATAGACCACTGAAGAGGATGCTTTACCTACCATCTTGGTGTGAGATTTCGGAACAGCTTGAGACCAAGCAAAGGCCCTTGGAGGTCTCCTGCTCCAAACTCCAACTGTTGGAGAAAGAAACAGAGAAGGTATCAATGGCTCAGAGGTAGGAGGATTGTTGTTAGTTCGAGGCCACCCTGAAACTACATAGTGAATTCCAGGTCAGCTTGGACTAGTGTGAGACCCTACCTTCAAAAACCAAAAACCACTACCAACAAAAAAGAAAGCCATGAAGCTGGGTGTGGTGGTGCACGCCTTTAATCCCAGCACTCGGGAGGCAGAGGTAGGAGGATCACCATGAGTTTGAGGCCACCCTGAGACTCCATAGTGAATTCCAGGTCAGCCTGGGTTAGAGTGAAACCCTACCTCGAAAAACAAACAACAACAAAAAACCCCAAAAACAAAAAACAAACAAACAAAAAAAGAAAGCCATGTATAGTGATTGATGTGGCTTCATCTGCTGTGCAGAGTCAGCTCTTCATGACCACCAGTGTGGACCAGGGCACCAAGATCAGAGCCGTGACCACCAACATGGACCAGGGCACTGAGATCAGCACCATCTTTCACATGTGCCGGAAATGGCAGCCCAGGGAACGAAAGCTGTTGACTTTCCAGACATTGGATTTCTGGAGTTGATATTAAGGACATCTAATCCTGACGATCAACTGTTCAGAAGAGTGACAGGACCCCTCAGGTATGAGACATTTTGTTTGAGGCCAGTCAGGGTCTGGAAATTCGTAATTTGTAGTAGTCTCATTGGGAGATGGCCATCCCTGTTATTGAGAGGGTCAGTGTTCAGAAATAAGATTGCCCACAGACAACAGGAAACCACCCATGAGTCTTACCTCTCCCCACCCCTTTGCAGAAGTGACTCGCCGGAGAGCAAAGTTAATGGAACCACCTCCATTGCCATTCTGGGTTGAGAGGCTTCCAGAGAGGATGGCTGTGTCTGTTGCTGTCAGGGGTGCCTAGGAAAAGACAAGGGCTAATAAGAAGTGAACAGAATGGGCTGGAGAGATGGCTTAGCGGTTAAGCGCTTGTCTGTGAAGCCTAAGGACCCCGGTTCGAGGCTCGGTTCCCCAGGTCCCACGTTAGCCAGATGCACAAGGGGGCGCACACGTCTGGAGTTCGTTTGCAGAGGCTGGAAGCCCTGGCGCGCCCATTCTCTCTCTCTCCCTCTATCTGTCTTTCTCTCTGTGTCTGTCGCTCTCAAATAAATAAAGAAAAAAAAAATTAAAAAAAAAAAAAAGAAGTGAACAGAAGCAAGAGGAAGTGCCAGTCAGCAGCCTCATAAACATACCAGAGGTACAGGGTGCAGGAGAGCCCAAGTCAGCAGCCTCACAGATATACCACGGTACAGGAGGCAGCCACCCACCTCAAATGGCCCTTCCTTCCTCCCTCTTTTTGAGGCAGGGTCTCACTCTAGCCCAGGCGGCTGGCCTCAAAATCATGGTGATCTTACCTGAGCCTTCTGAGTGCTGGGATTATACATGTGATCTTGGCCTAAAAACCTTTCTCTTTTTTGCTGGGTGTGGTGGTGCATGACAACACTCGGGAGGCAGAGGTAGGAGGACCACCATGAGTTTAAGGCTAGTCTGAGACTACATTATGAATTCCAGGTCAGCCTGGGTTACAGTGAGACCCTACCTCAAAACAACAAGAGTGGGGCAAGTTTCTGCTAGTTAACACCATGCTGTCATTAGACTTAGGCATCTGATAATGAATGTGCTGTGAAGGGGAGACCTGCGGTCCCCAGAAGAATGGCCTGACTGTGCTGCTTCTCAATAGTGGGCAGAAAGGTGACCCAGAACTTTTCTTTACATAAATGAGCAGGCCTTAGAACTAAAACAGGTATCAAGGACTGTCCACAGAGGTCTGCCTTCACTCTTAAAATCACCATGACCTTGGACTTCTTCTCTCAGACCATTAACACTTACTAATTGGCAAGATCTGGGACCTTGGGAGCTGAATGCCTGCACTCCTGCTGGCTTGCATGTGGGCAGAGCAATAACAAACAAGGCAGTGACTGGAGCTCGCTTTCTTTTTCAAAAAGTGGCTAATTGCAGTCTTTCATAAATAAAGATGAGGAGAAACCCTAAGCAGACGCATTCCAGCTGCTCTGGTGCTGTGCCTCATTAACTTGAGCCCAAGCTGAATGTGGAGAGGTTATGTGCTTTACCTCGATAGACTGGGATATGTGCATTTTATTAATTTCAATCTGTGGAAATCCACTTCCAGATACATCTTCATATTCCTCATCATAGCGATCAAAAAGGTCAGTGGCATCTACTCCAACACTGATGGTTCCCTGGGGTAGAAAAAGCAGCAGTCAGCACAAGCCGTGGTATTTGTGGAATGAAAAACAACAGTACATTTAAGCCCATGCTCAGTTTAACTCAAGCAGGCATCTGACTTCATGGTCCCTGGGCTCAGGAAGGACACTCCACCATGAAGCCCATGCAGCATGAATGTCATAGTTCAAATGAAAG
The DNA here is from genome assembly GCF_020740685.1 of Jaculus jaculus. Lineage (NCBI taxonomy): Eukaryota > Metazoa > Chordata > Mammalia > Rodentia > Dipodidae > Jaculus > Jaculus jaculus. The sequence continues at coordinate 41,394,543 of NC_059106.1, forward strand.
AGCTGCAGAGCGCCAGATTGCCAGAGCTAGGCAGCATCAATCTGACCACAGGAGACAGCTGCACACCTACACAAGAATGACACACCAGAGAAAAGGGGCAGGAATGAGGCCCACATTTTGGTCTACAGGGAATAAAACAGGACCTCAGGATGCATCACTTAGAAACCTGCCTAGTGAATCAATTATTTTTCTCTATACATGTATGTATGTGAAAAAAAAAAAATATATATATTTTTTTCGAGATAGGGTTTGACCTAGAACTCACTCTATAGTCCCAGGCTGGTCTCGAACTCATGGCAATCATTCTACCCCTGCCTCCTGAGTGCTGGATTATTTATTTACAAGAGAGAGTGTGTGTGTGGGGGAGAGAGAATGGGCATGCCAGGACCTCTAGCCACTGCAAATGAACGTGGGTCCCTAGGCTTCGCAGGCAAGCACTTTAAACACTAAGCTATCTTTCCTGCCTGCAAGTGCTGGATTAAAGGCATGTGCCACCGGACCCAGTGTACATTCTTTTTTTTTTTTTTTTGGTTTTTCGAGGTAGGGTCTCACTCTAGCCCAGGCTGACCTGGAATTAACTATGTAGTCTCAGGGTGGCCTCGAACTCATGGAGATCCTCCTACTTCTGCCTCCCAAGTGCTGGGATTAAAGGCGTGCGCCACCACGCCCGGCTCCCCCAGTGTACATTCTTATATTATAAACTACTTCAAAACAGTATAGAACATAAAAATACCTGCCAAGACAAAGCAGCCCAGATAAAAGAAGATGAACACACAAGAGATATTGAAGTGGCTTGCCTTCTAAAATTAACATGAGAATTGAGTTATGAAAAACAAGAGATTATATTTTTTTCAAGAAACACTAAACTAAAATTTTGCTGACTGGTAAAATGTTCCTTGCTCAGAAAAATCAGTGTTTATCATTTTCTTTCATAGTTCTAGGATTTTTCTCATAGGCATGTATCTTAACCCAAATGTATAAAAATGAGTATATACATTTTCATTCAGCTCTCTATAATCCTTTTTCATTTTATTGTTTTTAATATTTCATATACTTTAGAGAGAGAGAGAAAGAAAAAGAGGCAAAGAGAGAACAGGTGTGCCAGGGCCTTCAGCCCCTGCAAACTAATTCCAGATGCATGTGCCATCTTGTGCATCTGGCCTTATGTGGGCACTAGGGAATCAAACCTGGGTCCTTGGCTTTGCAGGCAAGCGCCTTAACCATTAAGACATCTCTATAGCCCTTATTATTTATATATTTTTGGTTTTGAGTTTTTCAAGGTAAGGTCTCACTCTAGCTCACGCTGACCTGGATTTCACTATGTAGTCTCAGTGTGGCCTTGAAGTCATGGTGATTCTCCTACCTCTGCCTCCTGAGTGCTGGGATTAAAGGCATGAGCCACCACGCCTGGCTCTTATTATTTATTTATTTATTTTAGAGGTAGGGTCTCACTCTAGTTCAGGCTGACCTGGAATTCACTATGTATTCTCAGGGTGGCCTCGAACTTGTGGTGATCCTCCTACCTCTGCCTCCCAAGTGCTGAGATTAAAGGCATGTGCCACCATGCCCGGCTTATTTATTTTTGAGGTAAGGCTTACTTTGTAGCTCAGGGTAGACTTGTTCCTGAGACATGCTTCCTGCCTTGCCTCCTAAGTGCTGGGATCAAGCATAAACCCACACATCTGACTCTGCAGTTCTCCCCCCTTTTCTTTGAGGCAAGCCCAACAGACTGGCTATTTTAAAACAAGTGTCCTTAGGCTTCTCAGGCAAGTATCTTAACTGCTAAGCCATCTCTCCAGTCCCAGTTCCCCCTTTTTGTGAGGGGAGAGGGTGGTGCTGAGATAGGATATCACAGGATGCCTTGAACTATCTGTTCTCCCTCACCTCCCAAACTCTGGAGTTACGGGTACGTCCCACTACGTTTGCCACAATGTGCCTGTTCTGTCAGATGAACATACTAACCCCTCCCAAGTCACACTCCAAGTAACTGTGGGTAACTTTGAGAAGGGGATGTGTGAATGAAGCTTTGTGACAGAATGAGCAATGGTCCTCAGGAAAGAGCCAAAAGGCCACTAGGGCCACTGGAGAGGGGCAGGCTAAAGAGAAGTCCTACCGTTTAAGTCTGGTGCCAAGGCACACATACACCACCAGTGTCCCACCTACTTCCAAGACTGAGGCAGGAATGTTTGAGCCCCAGAGTCAAGGCTGGTTTAGGCAACATGGTGAGTCTTCCTTGATGCTCCCCCCAGAAGAATTGGCCTCAGCTTTGTGCTGTTAGAAGGTGGTAGAAATTAGGGGCACTGTGGGACCCAGTTCTTCCTTCCTTATTCTGGCCACAAGGTGGGGCAGTTTTGCTATACTTCAAATCATGATGTGCTGCTCCCAAGCTTTCCTAAGAAGCCATTTCCTTCCAACTAAAACTTTCCATCCTGGAGGGATGGTTCTTAGTAAGTTCCACATTCCCGCACAATATCCTTAAGACTCAGGCAGTTCCCAACCTTGCAAGATCCAGGAGGCTCCTCTCTAAGGTTACACCAAGACTGCTGGGGAGGAGACTCCCAGCCAGCTGCCTGTAGGCCATACAATGCCTCCGGAGATGAGCTTCTGTGAGCGGATATTTTTGCTGGGGTGGGCATTTTGGTGATGCACCTGCCTGTGAGTCAACGATGTTACTGTAAATAACCCCATTAAACTCTGCTTCCCCAAGTTAGATTTGTGTCTCACTCTTACCTAGGCCCACCTGGCACTATAGCCCCAGGCTAGCCTCAAACTTAGCCTCTGGGGGGATGGGATTATAGGCATGAACCATCATGCGCAGTTCCAAGTTGTGACTTTGGTCTGTCACCTGTGTTTTATCTGAGATGGAATAAGCACCTGTTTATGTCTCCTAGGAAAAGCTGATATAACAGGCCTGAAGCAACTGGGCCAACCAACCATGGACTGAAGCCTCCCAAAGTATGAGCCAGAAAAAAAATTATTTTCTTTGCTTTTTAGATTTTTAAAATTTTAAATATATTTTATTTATTTATTAGAGATGGAGAGGGGAGAGAATGGGTGCGCTAGGGCCTCTAGCCACTGCAAACTAACTCCAGATGCATGTGCCACCATGTGCATCTGGCTTACATGGGACCTGGAGAATTGAATCTGGGGCTTTAGGCTTCGCAGACATGTGCTTTAACCACTAAACCATCTCTCCAGCCCTAATTTTTTTAAATAAAAGATTGCTTCTTATTGTTGAACCTTATATTGTACATCTGGGCCACATTTTCTTCATCCATTCATATATCAGTGTATGCTTAGGTTGATTCTTGTCTACTGTGAACAATGCTATAGTGAACATGGGATGCAGACAGATCTTCAGAATCCTCATTTCATTTCCTCTTGACATGGATCCAAAAGTGGGATTATTGCATTATTATTGGCAGTGCTATCTTTTTTTTGTTTAATTTTTTATTTTTACTTATTTATTTAACAGAGAATGGATGGGTCAGGGCCTCCAGCCACTGGAAAAGAATTCCAGACACATGCGACCCCTTGTGCATCTGGCTAACCTGGGTCCTTTGGCCTTACAAGCAAATGCCTTAGTCACTCATTCAGCCCTACTTTTTTTCTTTGAGAGACAAAGAGAGAGAGAGAATAATGGTGTGCCAGGGACTCAGCCACTGAAATTGCACTCAAGACGCTAGTGCCACCTAGTGGGCATGTGTGATCTTATGCTTGCTTGCCTCACCTTTGTGTGTCTGGCTTATGTGGAATCTGGAGCATCAAACATGGGTCCTTAGGCTTTGCAGGCAAGCACCTTAACCACTAAGCAATTTCTCAAGCCCTCTCTTTTTGCCTTTTTTTTTTTTTTTAAGGAAGAGTCTCACTCTAGCCCAGGCCGACTTGAAATTCATTACGTAGTCTCAAGGTGGCCTTGAACTCACAGTGATTCTCCTACCTCTGCCTCTGGAGTGCTGGGATTAAAGGAGTGCACCACCATAACTGGCCTTCTCTCTCTCTCTTTTTTTTCTTTTTCATTGTAGGGTCTCATTCTAGTTCAGGCTGACCTGGAATTAACTATGTTGTCTCAGGATGGTCTCGAACTCCTAGTGATCTTCCTACCATGCCACAATGCTCGGCTTCTCTTTACTTTGCTTTTTTTTTTTTGAGGTAGGGTCTCACTCTAGCCCAGGCTGACCTGGAATTCACTAGGTAGTCTCAGGGTGGCCTTGAACTCATGGCGATCCTCCTACCTTTGCTTCCTGAGTGCTGGGATTAAAGGCGTGTGCCACCATGCCTAGCTTCCTTTTCTTTCTTTCTTTTTTTTTTGTTTGTTTTTTGAGGTAGGGTCTCAGTCTAGCCCAGGCTGACCTGCAATTCACTGTGGAGTCTCAGGGTGGCCTCAAACTCATGGCGATCCTCCTACTTCTGTCTCCTGAGTGCTGGGATAAAGGCATGCGCCACCACTCCTGGTTTCTCTGTGCTTTTTAAAAAGAATACTTTATTTATTTACAAGGAGCGGAGAGAGAATGGGTGCACCAGGGCTTCTAGCCACTGCAAATGAACTCCAGACGCATGTATCACTTTGTGCATATGGCTTTACATGGGTACTGCTCATTAGGCACTGCAGGCAAACATCTTAACTACGGAGCCTCTCTACAGACCTCCTTTTTTGTAAAAAAATTATTTTTGTTTATTTATTTAGAGAGAGAGAGGGGCAGAGAGAGGGAGAGAGAATGGATGCACCAGGGCCTCCAGCCACTGCAAACGAACTCCAGATGTATGCGCCCCCTGTGCATCTGGCTTATGTGGATCCTGGGGAGTTGAACCAAGGTCCTTTGGCTTTGTGGGCAAATGCCTTAACCATCTCTCCAGGACTGCCCCCCCCTTTTGTTTTTTTCCAAGGCAGGGTCTCACTTTGGTCCAGGTTGACCTGGAATTCACTATGTAATCTCAGGGTGGCCTTGAACTCACAGTGATCCTCCTACCTCTGCCTCCTGAGTGCTGGGACTAAAGGTGTGCGCCACCACACCCAGCATTTTTTTTGAGTCAGTTTCCTTGAGCCAACCCTCCTGCTTCCTACATACTATGATTACAGTACACTTGTACTATATCCTGGCTTTTTTGTACAAGGTTACTATGTAACAGCTGTCTTCAAACTTGCTATGTAGCCAAGGATGACCTTGAATTTCTGATCTTCCTGCCTCCACCTCCTGCGTCTTGGGATTACAGGAGTATACCACCATGCCCCGTTTATGTGGTGCTAGGGACTGAACTCAGTTGCTTGTGCATGCTAGGTGGGCACTCTACCTACCAAGCCTGTTGTTTTTGTGGGCTTGGCAGTTAGCCTAGATTTTTCATTTTTTTTTTCTTTCTAGTTTATCATCAGCAATAGGTGCCTTAAATGGAGATACCAGAGTAGATTTAACAGATCACACATCCCTCTGCACTTCCAGCATCTGCAATATTTCATTCATGTCAGGGAGTGAGGCCCACAGGGCACGAGACACCCAGCAAGCCCACTTCTTCTCTGCCATCTCCTTTAGGATGAAAGGCAGCAGCATGTCCTAGGATGGCTCATGTGCTTCATATTGACAAGATGACAAAGCCAGCTCCTTCCATGTTCAATGAGCGGTGGAGCCATCTTACACATGCTGTTGCAGGTGGGAAGTGTGCTGGCTGTGGGGTGCAGGAAGCTATCAAGCTACTGCCAGCCACAATCACAGGACACTGGCTACGTGTGACAACTGGAGGGAAACAGGTGGGTGTGTTGCGTAGCAGAACCCGAGTGTTCTAAGTGTTGTTGCTACCAGTCTTTGTCACTCAGTGGGTGATGTAAATCAGGAATGGTCATTTTCACAGAGCCACAGGGCAAATTTTGGTGATGCAGGCCATATGGTTTCTGTCCCACCTGTCCAACAGTGCTACATTGAGGGAGAACGGTGGATATTATCAAACACCCGGGCATGAAACCTGAATTGCACGTGACCTTCACATGTCACTACGTAGAAGTCTTGATGTTTTCTGACTGTTTCCTAGCTCACAGGCTGCACATGAGGCACTAGCTGTAAATGGCTGTCCCTGAGCCATCCAGTCTTGTTGTCTGGCAGTGCCTGCTTTCACAACAGACTCTCAGGCAAGCTTCACTTTCTCTGAGAAAGTTGAACTCCCTCCTCTCTTCCTTCCCTCTTTCCTAATACACGTAGGCAAGTATTCTACCACTGAGCTATATCCCTAGCCTGTTTTGTATTAAGAGTCAGGGATTTGGATGTGAGGACGGTCTGGCTGACTGGGCGGGTGTCCCCTTCTTCCCTCACTGTTTCATGTGTAACCCTCCCAAAGCTGCACACTTGGTCAAAGAGGATGACCTCCCCTGAATAGAGGAGGAGTGGTCTTTGGCCAAGGGTATACAAGCAGCTGTGCTCTCCTGCTAGAACCTCCAAACAAGCTCTCAAGAGTCAGGGTCTTACTAAGTTGCACAACAGGCCTTGAGCTTTCTGTCCCCTGCTCAGCCTCCCAAGAGGCCTGCGCTACAAATGCTACAAAGCCTGATCATAATTCCTTTCTTTTTTTTTGGTGGGCATGTTTATGTGTATGGGTACACTGGTGTCAGTATGCATGTATGTATGTGTGTTACGTGCAAACCAGAAGTCAATGTCTGGGATCTTCCTCAGCGGCTCTTGCTTTATTCTTTCAGAAAGGTCTCAATGAATCTAGCTAGACTAGCTAGCCAGAGGACCCCAGGGAACTTTCTGTCACTGCCTCCCCAGTGTTGGAATTTACAGGCCCATGGCAGCAGTGTCTGGTTTTACGTGGGCACTGGAGAGCCCTACTCAGGTCCTCATACTTGTGCAGGAAGCACCTTACTGAATGAGCCAACTTCCCATTTCTCAGCATTCTCTTTTAAACATTTGTTTACTATTTTTTATTTTTCAGGTTTTTGTTTCCAGTGTCTTATTATATGTACCCATAGTAGCCTCAAATTTGCATTGATCCTCCTGTTTCTGCTTCTTGAATACTGGGATTAGAGGTGCATGCCACCATACCTGACTTATTATTCTTAAATTTAATTTAATTTTAGACATTTTATTTATTTGTAAGGAGAGAATGAGTGAGTATGGGCAGGCCAAGGCCTCTAGCCACTGCAACCGAATTCCAGATGCATGTGCCACTTTGTGCATTAGGCTTTACACAGGTACTGGGGTATCGAACCCAGGTTGTTAGTCTTTGCAGTTAAGTGCCTTAACCGCTAAGCAACCTCTCTAGCCCTCATTATTATTATTTTGGTTTTTCAAGGTAGGGTCTCACTCTATCTCAGGCTGACCTGGAATTCACTATGTAGTCTCAGGCTGGCCTTGAACTCATGGCAATCTTCCTACCTCTGCTTCCAGAGTGCTGGGATTAAAGGTGTGCGCCATCATGCCTGGCAATTATATTTGAGATGAGGGTCCCATTGTATTGCTTAAACTGGCCTCAATCTCCTGGGTTCAACCAATATTCCCACCTCAGAATCCTAGAATCACAAGTGTATGCCACTATGCTTAGTTCTCAGAAATACAAATTCCAGTCTTAAAAACACTTAAGGAGGGCTGGAGAGATGGCTTAGTGGTTAAGCGCTTGCCTGTGAAGCCTAAGGGACCCCGGTTTGACACTTGATTCCCAAGGATCAACGTAAGTCAGATGCACAAGGTGGTGCATGCATCTGGAGTTCGTTTGTAGTGGCTGGAGGCCCTGGTGTGCCCATTCTCTCTATATGTATCTCTTTCTCTCTGTCACTCTCATATAAATAAATAAATAAATAAAAACATTAAACAAATACTTAAGGAGAGCTAGGTGTGGTGGCACATGCCTTTGATTCCAGCACTAGGGAGGCAGAGGTAGGAGGATCCTCAAGTTCAAGGCCACCCTGAGACTATACAGTGAATTCCAGGCCAGTCTGGACTACAGGAAGACCCTACCTTGAAAAACCAAACAAACAAAACTTATGGAGGGCTAGAGAGATGGCTTAATGGTTAAGGTACTTGCCTGCAAAGCTTAACAACCCAGGTTTAGTTCCCAGTACTATGTAAGTCAGATGCACAAGGTGGCACATGCATTTGGAGTTCATGTGCAGTGGCTGGAGGCCCTAGCATACCCATTCTCTCTGTCTATCTTCTCTCTCTCTTTCGGCTTGAAAATAACTAAAAATATTTAAATATATATATATATTTAAGGAAAGAAGATAAGGGCAAGTGCCTCACACTAGACAAGTCATTCCTATTATATCTGCCAGGATCTAGAAACATTTCAGAGGAAATGGTGGATTAAATAAGAGTTTTAGCCGGGCGTGGTGGCGCACGCCTTTAATCCCAGCACTGGGAAGGCAGAGGCAGGAGGATCATTGTGAGTTTGAGGCCACCCTGAGACTCCATAGTGAATTCCAGGTCAGCCTGGGCTACAGTGAGACCCTACCTCAAAAAACCAAAAAGAGTGTTTAGTGTTTACCACTTGCTTGTGTTTGTTGAACTGATGTACAAAGACTTAAAGACAGGTGCAAAAATAAACCTTCTATTTCAACCCAGAGCTCACTGTTGAGTTCCATTCCAGCCACCACTGATGAGCATATGGTGAGCCCATACCACATACACAAGAAAAAAAAACAAACAAACGGAAACCAAACAAAAAACCCTCTCAGCCGGGCATGGTGGCGCATGCCTTTAATCCCAGCACTCGGGAGGTAGAGGTAGGAGAATCACCATGGGTTCAAGGCCACCCTGAGACTATATAGTGAATTCCAGATCAGCCTAGGCTAGAGCAAGACCTTACCACAAAACAAAACAAAAAAACACACAAACAAAAACACCAAAAACAAAATACTCTCACAGGTTTGCAATTACTGAAAATAAAGTACTATTTTGAAATGCTCAGATGGTCTGTGAAATAGATTTGAAATCCCGTGGCATTTTAGCATGTCCATTTTTGGTGAAACTGACCTCCATCCTGGGGTGGAATATAAAGGCCACAGTTCTATAGTACCTATAGTCATGGCTCATTCAAAAGACTATTTAAAAATCATCAAAGAGTATTCTAAACAAAGATCTTCTTGTAAACATTAAACAAAATATTTTAAGGCCAGTGTGGTGGTGCATGCCTTTAATCTCAGCATTTGGGAGGCAGAGGTAGGAGGATTGTTGTGCGTTTGAGGCCAGCCTGAAACTACATAGTGAATTCCAGGTCAGCCAGAGTGAGAGCATGATCCTACCTTGAAAAAAGCAGAGAGAAATACATAACCAAAGATAAAGGGATACTCCAAGTATTATATAAATGGCCTATCAAGTACACAACAAAAGCTTTCCAAAAGAGGAAACAAACAAGGCCTTAAGGCATGTTAACTCCTAATAGTTCTAATTCTACAATAAAAAATCATAGATATCAAAATAGTTATTAAAAAATATATATGTGGACAACTCTAAGGGTCGCTTAATTCAAAAGACTTCCTTAGTGCTCGAGAGATGGCTTGGTGGTTAAGGAGCTTGCCTGGGCAGCCTAAGGACCCATGTTTGATTCTCCAGATCCCATGTTGGCCAGATGTACAAAGGTGATGCAAGCGCAAGGTTCCACATGCCCACTAGGTGGCACAAGCAAATGGAATTTGACTGCATGGCTGAGGCCCTGGTGTGCCAATTCCTTCTCTCTCTACCAAACTAAACCAAACCAAACAGCAGAGGTAGGAGGATCACTGTGAGTACATGGCTACCATGAGACAACATAGTGAATTCTAGGTTAGCCTGGGCTACAGTGAGACCCTATCTCAAAAAAAAAAAAAAAAAAAAAAATCAACCCCCGCCCAGAAAACCCCCAAAACAACAATAACAACAAAACCATGATATGCAGGTGCTAAGGAGACAGGTCAGGTCAGTCAATAAAGTTCTTGCCTTGCTGAATGTGGTAGTGCACACTTGACATCCCAGCACTGGGGAGGTGGAGACAGGAGGATCCCTGGAGCTCACTGGATAGTAATCTGGTCTACTTGACAAGCTCCAGGCCAAGGAGAGCCTGTCTAACAAAGAGGTCGACCTTGTACCTGAGGAATAACATACAAGATTGTCCTCTGGGCCAGATGAGGTGGCGCACGTCTTTAAACCCAGCACTTGGCAGGCAGAGGTAGGAGGATCGCTTTGAGTCTGAGGCCACCCTGAGACCACAGGTTAGCCTGAGATAGAGTGAGACCTTACCCCAAACAAACCAACCAACCAAACAAACAAAGATTGTCTTCTGGCCTCCATATGCATGCACACTTGTACACTTATACACATACACTCACACAAAGTGATAAAAAATGCTGAGCATGGTGATGCATGCCTTTAATCCTAGCACTCGGGAGACAGTGAGAGAAGGAGCACCATGAGGCAGCCCAAAACTGCATAGTGTATTCCAGGTCAGCCTGTGCCAGAGTGAGACCCTACCTCAAAAAACCAAAAATAAATAATATAAATAAATAAATAATAATAAAAAATATGCAAAGCCTATGGACCCAAGTTCATTTCCCCAGTACCCATGTAATGCCAGATATATAAGGTGATACATGCATCTGGGATGGCTAGAGGCCCTGGTGCACTCAATATCTCTCTTTCTACCTTTCTCTCAAATAAATAAATAAATGGGCTGGAGAGATGGCTCAATGGTTAAAAGTACTTGCCTGCAAAGCCTAAGGACCCAGATCTGATTCTCTAGTACCCATGTAAAGTCTATGTAAAACCTATGTAAAGGTTAGCTGTGTAATAACTACCCAGAGGCTGATGTGCTGAGAGGACTTCCCAGGTGGCCAGGAAGAGCTATGTGTCAAAGCCGATGTCAAAATAGGGCATGGTGCTAAACACTTTAATATAGCGTTCAGGAGGCTGAGGCAGGAGGATTGCTCCAAGTTTGAGGCTAATCTGGGCTAACTAGGAAGACCTTTCTCAGCAAAGCAAGCCAAACAAGCTTTCTTCAACATCTGACTATAGCTAAGCAGCAGATGCCATCCAGAGCCAGCCAGTAGAGTTCAATCAATCCCAGAACCAGAACTTTTTAGCAGTTACCTTCTTGTTGCTGGGATACAAGAGCTCATCAGAAGCAGCTTATGGGAGGAAAGCACCGAATTCAGTCTTACAGTTTCAAGGGCAAGTGTCATCATGGTGGAGAAAAGCAACTGGCTTACCACATTACACATCCATAGCAGAAAGAGAAAAGAAAGCACTGTTTCTCTTGGAACACACAGTAGCCTAGATCTGCCCCCAGGGACGTGCCTCCTCCAGCAGGGCTCCGTCTACTGGAGACTAAAGTAGAAAGTTCAATCAAAAATACCTTACAGCCGGGCGTGGTGGTGCACACCTTTAATCCCAGCACTTGGGAGGCAGAGGTAGGAGGAATGCCATGAGTTCGAGGCCACCCTGAGACTCCATAGTGAATTCCAGGTTAGCCTGGGCTAGAGCGAGACTCTACCTCAACCCCCCCTTCCAAAAAAAAAAAACCTTGCAGAGGGCTGGAGAGATGGCTTAGCGGTTAAGCGCTTGCCTGTGAAGCCTAAGCACCCCGGTTCGAGGCTCAATTCCCCAGGACCCACATTAGTCAGATGCACAAGGGGGCACATGTGTCTGGAGTTTGTTTGCAGTGGCTGGAGGCCCTGGCGTGCACATTCTTTCTCTCTCTCTGCCCCTCTTTCTCTGTCTGTCTCTTTCAAATAAATAAATCAACATTAAAAAAAAAAAAAAAACTTGCAGAGGGACTGGAGAGATGGCTTAGGGGTTAAGCGCTTGCCTTTGAAGCCTAAGGACCTGTTTTGAGGCTCGATTCCCAGTGTTCCTTGGAGTTTGAGATCATCTGCAATGCCAGGTAGGCCCTGGCATGCATAGTCTCTCTTTCTCTCCAAAAAAAAAAAAAAAAAAAAAGACATCAATAAAAGAGAGACTAATTGATGGGGGGGGGTATGATGGAGAGTGGATATGTGAAGGGGAAAGTGGGGCAAGGGAGGGAATTATCATGGTTTATTGTCTATAATTATGGAAGCTATCAATTAAAAAAAGCTAAAAAATACATTCAAACCAGCACAAACTCTAACTGCTGCTGTAGGCTGAGGATGTAGTTCTGAGATAGAACACCAAAAACACCAACAAAAACCAGGTTTTCAAGAATATGTATTTTTTTTCTTTTTAAAGATTTTATTTTTATTTATTTGAGACAGAGAGAAGGCGGGGGGGGGGGGAGAGAGAGAGAGAGAGAGAGAGAGAGAGAGAGAGAGAGAGAGAGAGAGGAGGAGAGAGAGAAAAAGAGGGAGGGAGAATGGGTGTGCCAGGGCCTCTAGCCACTGCAAACGAACTCTAGACGCATGCGCCCCCTTATGCATCTGGCTAACGTGGGACCTGAAGAGTCAAACCGGGGTCCTTAGGCTTCACAGGCATGTGCTTTAACCGCTAAGCCATCTCTCCAGCCCAAGAACATGCTTTTATACTAGTACTCTGGAGGTGGAGGCAGGAGGAACAGGAGTTCAAGGTCCTCCTTAGCAGGTCAAGTTTGAGGCCAGCCTGAGCCACATAAGATCCATCTCAAAAAACAAACAAAAGCCTCAACTATCAAAAAGAAAAACATGGCTAAAAGAAGAATTATATGCATCAACTGACTTCACTCTCCATTGGAGAATCTGTTCCTTTTCAAAAGGTATGAGATCTGACGAGGAGATAAACTACTCTTCTCACTTCAGCAAACCACGCTGAATCCACATAGAAGGGGGAGACAAGGAAGAGCGCTGCTTCCATGCTGGCCCTGATAATCAGAGCCAGGGCGTAGGAGACAGACCCTGAGGATACTTAACATAACACCTACTAAAGCAGAGTTCCAAAGGTTCCTAAGAGCTCATCACTGAAGTACACTTAAAACATACTTAGCACAGCTCAGTGAATTTTGCGTAAGTGGGGGCAGAAAGAGCCACAGGTTATGACATCATGCCCAGAGGCATTCCTTCCCCCCAAAATAACTGCTGCTCCCACTACCCCATAGAAAATACCTGCAACCCCATTGAAGAGGGTCTCCAATGGGATGGGGGCAGGGACAAGGGAAAAAGGGCACAACACATGACCCATATGAAATATATGTTAATAATAATAATAAAAAGATTTAAATAAAAAAGAAAAAGAAATAGTTGCTGTCATAAGATACTGTCTTGGGATGGTCTGTTACACAATAACACTACATAGAATCAGAACAGTAATATTAGCCAGGTGTGGTGGTACATGCCTTTAATCTTAGCACTTGGAGGCAGAGGTAGGAGGATTGCCATGAGTTTGAGGCCACCCTGAGTCTCCATAGTGAATTCCAGGTCAGCCTGGGCTAGAGTCTACTTCGAAAAACCAAAAAAAAAAAAAAAAAAAGGCTGACCTAGAATTCACTATGCTGAGATTAAAGGTGTGCTCCACCACGCCCAGCTGTTTATGCTTTTTATATTTACATAATTAGTGTAATTTCCTGGGGCTGGAGAGATGGCTCAGCAGTTAAAAGGTGCTTGCTTGCAAAGCCTGATGGCCAGGGTTTGATTCCCCAATACACACATAAAGCCAGATGCACAAAGTGGCACATGTGTTTGGAGTTCATCTGCAGTGGTAATAGGCATCAGTGTGTCCAATTTCTACTTGCAAATAGTGAGTTCCAGGTCAGCCTGGGCTCGAGTGAAATCCTAACTCAAACAACAAAATTTTTTTTTTTTTTTTTTTTTTTTGGTTTTTCAAGGTAGGGTCTCACTTGAGCTCAGGCTGACCTAGAATTCACTTGTAGTCTCAGGGTGGCCTCAAACTCACAGTGGTCCTCCTATCTCTGTCTCCCGAGTGCTGGTATTAAAGGCATGTGCCACCATGCCCAGCTTAAAAATTTCTGATATAGGCTTTTGCTGTGCACTAGGGTCCAGGCTAGCCTTCAACTTGTGGCAATCCTTCTGCCTCAGCCTTTTGAGGCTTTACCATATCTGTCTCAGAAAGTTTTTGAAATAGGTATTCAGGGGGCCATCGTGGTATATCCCTGTAATCGTAGCTCTTGGTAAGCTGAGGCAGGAGAATCACAAGTTTCAGGATAGCCTAGACCCTGTCAAAAAGAAACAAGCGAACAAATAGGCACCCACACAAACAAAAACATACGCATTCATACTAACCCCATGCTGGCAGACAAGTGACTACCAGGGGCTGGAGTAGCCCAGTCATCAGTTTTCAACCACACTGTTGTTTCTTCTTCTTTTTGTTCCCAATAATTTATTTATTTGAGAGAGAGAGGGAGGAAGAGGCAGAGAGAATGGATGCGCCAGGGCCTCCGCTTCGCAGGCAAACACCTTAACCGCTAAGCCATTTCCCCAGCCCACACTGTTGTATCTTTAAACAAGCCACGATAATTGAAAATTCCAACGAGCTGGTGAGTCTTGACTCAACAGCCTTTGGTGCTGACCCAAATCTATGGAAAACAACTAAACCGGAACAGTAACAGTGAGAGAGGAGAATGTTAGGCTCAAAGTGCCAACTCGCTTGATGAAATTAACTGTCCTGGAAAATGACTGGTCAGGTCATTTTGAGTTGACGAGGACATTTCTTTATTTTAGAGAGTGGCCTAGATGTTCCCTTCTGCGCCATTTCAGGGAAATAACCTTTTGAAAATGGCATGGTCACAACCCAGAATAGATGGATTTCTTCTCTATGTGCCAAACAGGGAGAGGTGGGACTGCAGCTTACCATTCACTTTCAAGACAAGATGCTTTTATATAATGAAAAACCACAAGTATGAGAGGAATGAAAAGTTAAGATTTGAATTCTGACATACTCCAACATAGAAAGCAAAATAAAGATGGGACTCTAACATTGGATAAGCCAAATGGGTTAGAAGTTTGCCAATAGCTTCTAATTAAATCTATGTAGGATCATCTCATTAAACTGTTACTCAATCACTTTTTTTTTCTTCGAGGAAGGGTCTCACTCTGGTTCAGGCTGACCTGGAATTCACTATATAGCCTCAGGCTGGCCTTAAACTCAAGTGCTGGGATTAAAGACATGTGCCACCACTACTGGCAATCACACTTACATTTTTTTTGAAACTAAATACATTTTAATAGAAAACAAAATACAAAATAACTCTTCAGAAAACAGAAATATTTAATCCATTTCCACACATTAGAGCTTGCTTTGTCCTTAGAGCATGGTTAAATTTCTTTTTAAAAATATTTTATTTATTTACTTGAGAGAGAGACAGGCAGATAGAGAATGGGCATGCCAGGGCCTCTAACCACTGCAAATGAACTCCCGATGCATGTGTCTCCTTGTGCATCTGGCTTTATGTGGGTCCTGGGATATCAAACCTGGATCCTTTGGCTTTGCTGGCAAGTGCCTTAACTCCTAAGCCATCTCCCCAGCCCTAAATCATATTTTCACATTCATCTCAAACTTATCAGTGATCTTCCTACCTCTGCCTCTCTATAGGATTAAAGGCATGTGCCACCATGCCCAGCTTCCTTAACTTTTTTAAAGATATTTTTATTCATTTGAGGGGGGTGGGAGGGAGAGAATGGGCACTCCAGGGCCTCCAACCACTGCAAACAAAGACCAGATGTATGTGCCCCCTTGTGCATCTGGCTTACATGGGTTCTGGAGAGTTGAACCAGGATCCTTTGGCTTTGCAGGCAAATGCCATAACCTCTAAGCCATCTCTCCAGCCCAATTCCTCCCTCTCTACCCCCAGGTTGGGTTTCACTCTAGCCCAGGCTGACCTGGAATTCACTATGTAGTCTCAGGGTGGCCTTGAACTCACGGTGATCCTCCTCCTTCTGCCTCCCGAGTGCTGGGATTAAAGGCATGCACCATCATGCTCAGCTACCTTAATTATTTTTTAAACAGAATTTTTATTTGTGTGAATGTGTATGTATGTGAGGGGCATGTACAGAGGTCAAAATTATTTTTAAAAATTTTTTCAAGTTTTTACATTTTTTTAGATTTTTACTTTTTATTTATTAATTAGAGACAGAGAGAGGGAAACAGAGAGAGAAAGAGAGAAAATGGGCATGCCAGGGTCTCTAGCCACCACAAACGAACTCCAGACACATGTGTCATCTTGTGCTTCTGGCTTACTTGGGACCTGGAGAATTAAACCTGGGTCCTTAAGCTTTGCAGACAAGTGCCTTTACCGCTCACTCTCCAGCCCTTATTTCTTTCTTTCTTTCTTTTTTTTTTGGTCTTTTGAGGTAGGATCTCACTCTAGCTCAGGCTGACCTGGAATTCACTGTGTAGTCTTCAGGGTGGCCTTGAACTCATGGCGATCCTCCTACCTCTGCCTCCTGAATGCTGGGATTAAAGGCATGTACCACCATGCCTGGCTTCAAATCTTTAAAAAAAACATAGCTGGGCTGGAGAGACGGCTTAGCAGTTAAGGTGCTTCCAGCAAAACCTAAAAACTCATGTTTGAATCTCTAGGTCCCACGTAAGCCAGATGCACAGTGATGCAAACACGGAATGTTGCACATGCACATAAGGGGGTGCACACGTCTGGAGTTTGTTTGCAGCAGCTGAAGGCCCTGGTGAGCCCATTCTCTCTCTCGACAGTAACCAACTTATTTGAAAGAGAAGAGACAATGGGTGCACCAGGGCTTCCTGCCACTACAAGTCAACTCTAGATGCACGCGTCGCTTTGTGCATCTACCTTCACATGAGTACTGGGGGAACTGAACCTGGGCCATCAGGTTTTGCAAGCAACTGCCTTAACCAGTGAGCCATCTGTCCATCCTTGATTATCAAGATATTTTGTTGTGCTAGGGAGATGGCTTAGTGGTTAAGGTGTTTGCCTGCAAAACTTAAGGCCCCAAGTTTGATTCCTCAGAACCCTTGTAACCATGGTGGCACATGTCTGGAGTTTGTTTATAGTGGCTAAGGCCCTGGTGTGCCATTCTCTCTCTAATAAGTAAATAAGTATTAAAATTGTTGATAAAAACTATATGTAAATAAAGATTGCAGTAGGACAGTCTGATTCGCATGAGAATTCAATGCCCCATCTCTACCCCCAATCTGCTGAATTGTTTTCAAGCTTGTGTTTCTGCTTCTGGCCTTAAGGAGAATACGAGAAATTTCTATCAAATGTCATCTCAGCAATGACTTTAATAACTGAATAATTTCCCCCAAAGGCAACAAAGAGCAGAGTGAAATTTGCCTGCTTTTCCGCCAAGGAGCCCAGGACAGCTCTTGCTATGATGGCCACAGGATCATTTTATCGCATATGAAAGTCAGGACCATACTCTCTAATTTTAGGGGAGGATCAAACTCAAATTTACTAATGGTTTAAGAACAATCTGGCCCAAACACCACTTGCTCTCCTCTTGGCCTTGCCCCACAGCAGTCTTCAATTCCCAAGTCTGTTGATAAGGGACTATGAAGATGCAATGGGGAAACAGCTTTCTCTCTGAATCCCATTCTACATTACAGCACATTCCCAGACTGGGTCAGCTAGGCTCTGTCCCTTCTCCTTACATGACAGGGTCTCATTTTCAGTGGCTGCCCATGTCTGCTACTGAGTACAGCAAACATATGGGTTCCAACGGTTCTTCTCCCACACTATTATCCTGCAGTCAAACGAGTCAGTTTATGACACCAGAAGCATTTCACGGAACAGACTGAAGCCATAACCACAAGCTCATTCTGATAGCTGTGCTCAGACTGGCCACCAAAAACAAATCTTTAAAAAACAAGTGAGTCAAGTCCTCATATATCTTTTTGAAAACATTCTTGGATTTAAAACATGAGCATGGTCACATACATTCTTTGCTACAGAATTCAATTGTTTTTCTGATAAAGCTGAATAAGCTATTATGTGTGCAAAGGCAGTGGAGCTTCTCAATAAGAAACACAGCTCTTACTTCAAAGACAATATAGATTTATTCTGAAGGCAAATATGAGTGACCATTGCCTGGCAACACAGATTCAGGAGGCCCCAAACACCATGTTCCAATGTGTTAACAAAAAAAGGCATGGGCTAGGGAGATGGCTTAGCTGTTAAAGCGTTGCCTGCAATTCCCCAGGACCCATAAGCCAGAAGCACAAGGGGTACATGTGTCTGGAGTTCTTTTGCAGTGGCTAGAGGCCCTGGGGCGCACATTCTCTTCTTCCCTCCCTCTCCCTGCCCTTTTCTCTCTCAAATAAATAAAATATATTAAAAAAATAAAGTCATAAACCAAGGCACTTTTCAAATATATTAATGGAAACATGAATTAGGCAGGTTACAACAAAGTAGGGAAATCTCTGCTACAGGCCTCAGATGTTATCTGATGCCATTCTTACTTAGACTTTGAATTGATGAAAACTGGTGGTCTATTAGTGTATTCCAAAAAGGTTTCACCTGATAGTCATAAGGAAACGATGTTAGGCCAGACATAGTGGTGGGCAGTAAGTGGCAAGTAAGAGGCTAAAGACAGCCTAAAGTAATTCAGGCTTGATCAGGGCAGATACAACTGCATTTCAGGAATTCTAGTTCATAAGCTGTTCTAAACTCACAAAGTTTATATCAACCATGGAACATGGGGAAAATGCAATAGACCAGGAAACAATTTAACAGTCTCCCTTAACTGTGTAGTCATCTCAGGGTGGCCCTGAACTCTCAGCGATCCCCCTACTTGTGCTTTCTGAGTGTTGGGATTCAAGGTGTGCACCACCACCACACCTGGAGACAGTTAAGCCCTGCAAGCCACTGCACCCCTATGTAGGCTTGTAAAGGAGGCAGTAGAAAGCCAACAAGATGCTTGGGACCAGATCTTCAAAGAAGCAAGGCTGCTGTCTACTCAGAGAGATTTATGGACACCCCCCAAAAAAGCAGTGAAACTGGTCCAGTGGGAGTGAGCACAGCACCGAGCAATCCTGTTTCAGGATCTCAGCCTATAAAGGCAAGACCTGTGGACTTTTCATGGAAGTCATATGGAGGGAGGGGGCCAACAGTATCATCTCTGCCTCCCAGCCACCAATGCCCTCTTCCACAATGCTCACTGTGGTGGGACCTTGAGATAACAGCAACTGAGCTTCAAGTTTCTTAGCAGGAAACACAGACATAAGTCTCTTTGAACAGGGCAGAGTGATGGTAGAAGAGAGGCAGTGAAAACTGGGGATTGTGGGGTCCAAAGATAGAGACCCATGGGGTAGGGTTGGAGCAAATATATTTCACATAGAGAAAAGCCACCTGAGGCTGGAAAGGAGACCTGACCAAGCAAAGACTGGAAGGTGGAATCTGAGTCCAAGCCCAAAACTCTACCTTCAGTATCTAAATGTGTGCATCCTCCAGCACTGCTGGCCCCACAGAAACTTCTTACAGGTCAGGTCCTGTCCACAAAAGGAGGCTGAGGGCCATATCCAAGTGACAGGTAACATCTAATGCAGTCTCCATAGGCAAAGGGATTATCTGAGCTAAACACCCCAAATTAGGCTCTGAAGCTCAACTTGGTACCAGTATCGTTTGGCATCTATAGAGCAGGATTATCTTCCTGTGAATTAACATCTATTTTGTGTCTATTCCATCCTTCAATAGCTTGGTGTGGTAGGTTGGACAGCTATCCTAATTTCACACATGAGAAACTAAACATAGAGCAAACAGCTTGCCCTGTGCCCTGCCCTTCTTATGGCAGTCATTATTTTTTTTTCTTGTTTTCTTGTTTTGTTTTTTTGAGGCAGGGTCTCGCTCTAGCTCAGGCTGATCTGGAATTCACTCTGTAGTCTCAGGGTGGCCCCTTGAACTCATGGCAATCCTCCTACCTCTGCTAGGATTAAAGGTGTGCACCACCATGCCCAGGGCAGTCATTATTCAAGGAATTTTTTAAAATTTTATTTATTTATTTATTTGAGAGCGACAGACAGAGAGAAAGACAGATAGGGGGAGAGAGAAAATGGGCGCGCCAGGGCTTCCAGCCTCTGCAAATGAACTCCAGACGCGTGCGCCCCCTTGTGCATCTGGCTAACGTGGGACCTGGGGAACCGAGCCTCGAACCGGGGTCCTTAGGCTTCACAGGCAAGCGCTTAACCGCTAAGCCATCTCTCCAGCCCAACGGCAGTCATTATTTCTTACCTATACTACTAAAGCCTTTCTGCTCAGTACATACACCCACTGCAGAATCCTCTCTAACAACTTTTTTTGTTTGTTTGTTCTTTTTTTTTTTTTTTTTTTTTGAGGTAGGGTCTCACTCTAGCCCAGGCTGACCTGGAATTCACTATTTGGCCTCAGGGAGGCCTTGAGCTCACAGTGATCCTCCTATGTCTGCCTCTGGAGTGCAGGGTTTAAAGGCATGCGCAAGCACATCCAGCTTCCCACTAGAGGGAATGGGAGAGCAGTTGACAAGCTATTATTCTTGTGGTCTTTTTATTTTATTTTATTTTTTAAATCTTGGTCAGCCTGGGAGTGAAACCCTACGGGGAAAACTCAAAAAACCCAGAAAAAAAAATCTTTTGAAACAAAGTCTTGTTACATAGCCCAAACTACCCTTAAAATCCAAGATCCTTCTGTCTCTGCATCCCAAATTCTGGGATTACAAACATGTGCCACTGTGCCTGGCTTCCTTGTGGTCTTATCAAGAGGAGGAGACTCTTCTTAGGAAAAGGATATTCCAAGCCTTCCTGCTTATAAGCTCCTTGGACATGGCACAAAAGATCCAGCTCATACCCAGTCCTCAAAATGCTGCAGAGCCAACATCTGGTTATTACTCAGTATTTCTGGTTAGAAAATGTTTTTATTTATTTGAAAGCAGTTTATAGAAGTAATAAAATGTTGGAAATTTAAAAAGATCTTGTATGACTGTAGGAAATGGTCCCAGCTGTGCTCTGTTCATTGCCCAAAGCCATGGCCAGCAGACACATTTGCAGAATAGTGTTAGCAACTACTACACACACCCAGATGGTCACTTCACTGCAGGACACAGGTCAAGACGAGTGTCTCTTTCCCTGCAGCTTCACTGCTTGGGTGCAGCAAAACCACAGACAAAACAGGCAGGCTAACAACACAACGGTCTGCCCAACCCACCCCCATGTGCCAACACTGACTTTCAAAGTAGCTCTTTCCAGTGTCCTGACCAAAAGATCCCTGTGGGGAACCACTGGCACAGCTGGTGTACCCTAGACCCTGGTCAGTTTTGCATTTTGGCTCCACCTCCTTCTGACCAAACTAAAATGCTACATAAATAGCTGAGTGTGGTGGCACACATCTTTAATCCCAGCACTGGGAGGCAGAGGTAGGAGGACTGCTGTGAGTTTGAGGCCACCCTGAGACTACACAGTAAATTCCAGGTCAGCCTGGGCTAAAGCAAAACCCTACCTCACAAAAAAAAAAAAAAAAAAAAAAAAAAACAAAAACAAAAACAAAAAAAACTCCTTGTTTTCTTTGTCATTATTCCTCAAACAATACTTATCCTCCACTGATGATGTGGGGGTGTGCTAGGGAATTAATTCTAGGCAAATGTTTTAGCCACTGAGCTGTAACCCTGTCCCTACAGATGATTTTAATTTTAAGTCTATAGGAAGATGAGTTTAGGTTATGAGTACATGCCATACCATTTTATATAAGGGACCAGAGTATCTGTGGCACTGGGCATCTTTAGAAGTCCTCAAACCAATCACTCTGTAGTACTGACAACAACTGCATACACTTGTTTTTCAGTGCTGGGGACTGAACCCAAGGCCTCACACATGCTAGTCAAGTGTTCTACCTATTATTGAACTATATTCCCAGTGGCCTCTATGCCCAGTTTTAAGAAAATTTTGAGACGGGGATCTCAGTAAGCTGTCCAGGCTAGTCTTGAATTTGCTATATAGCTCAGATAGCCCTTAAATGTGTAATCTTGCTCCTTGGTTCCTAAGGAGCTGGGATAGCAGGCCTGTGGTACTAGGTCCAGTGACTATGTATCATCTTTTTTTCCCCTTTTTCCCCAAGGTAGGGTAACCTAGCCCAGGCTGACCTAGAATTCACAATGTAGTTTCAGGGTGACCTCGAACTCATGGTGATCCTCCTACCTGTGCCTCCCAAGTGCTGGGATTAAAGGTGTGTGCCACCATGCCCGGCTTATATCATCTTTCTTTTTTTTTTTTTCCTTCAAGGTGCTAGGGCTCAAACTGAGGGTTTTGCACATGTTAGGCACTTTACCACTGACATATGCTGAGGCCTAAACAGTATACACTTAAAAAAAATTGTGTGTGTGTGTGTGTGTGTGTGTGTGTGTGTGTGTATGTGTGTCAGAGCACATGTATGGAGGCATAAGAAGACTGGGGGATATTGGTCCTCTTCCTCCACCCTGATTGAGGCAGAATTTCCCTTGCCATTTTGTTTTTGCCACTTCACTTTGTTGAGTGCCAGTTAGCTGGCCTGTGAGCATCTGGATTCTCCTGGCTCTGCCTCCTGTTGCCATAGGCACACTGGAATCACAGATGCATGTGCCAGCACGGGTACTGAAGAGTTGAATCTGGGCCAGCAGGCTTAAAAGCAAGCACTTTTAACTGCTGAGCCACTGTCCCAGCTGACTATATAAAGTTTAATTATTGGTTTTAAAACATTTTTATTTATTTGCAAGCAGAGAAGGAGAGAGAGAGAGAGAGAAAAGAGAGACAGAGAGAATGGGCACACCAAGGCCTCCAGGCACTGCAAATGAGCTACAGATGCATGGGACACTTTATACATCTGGCTTTATATGGATACTGGGGAATCAAACCTGTGTCCTTTGGCTTTGCAGGAAAGTACCTTAACAGCTAAGCCATCTCTCCAGCCCTAATTATTGTCCCCCCCGCCCCAGATAGGGTCTCATTCTAGCTCCTGGAATTCACTATGTAGTCTCAGGGTTGCCTTGAACTCATGGTGATCCTTCTGGCTCTGCCTCCCAAGTGCTGGAACTAAAGGCGTGCGCCATGATGCCTGGCTGGTTTTGTTTTTGAAACAGGGTCTTGCCCAGACTGGCCTCAAGCTTACAGTGATACTCCTCCCTCCACCTCTCAAATGTTGAGACTACAGGTGTGAGTTACTACATTCAGCTGATACATACTTTGAAATGAAAAATTCAAATAGGTAGTTCCATTGTGAAAACAAGGTCCTTTAAGTGCTATAGGGGCTTAAAAACACTCTAGAATAAATTTGATCACTGTATTGTACTTTTGAGTTTAAGCTGGCACTGTTCTTTTAAGACGTAAAGATGCTGCTTGCATGGCTTCACCTTTCCTTCCAACAACATCGTTGAGTGAACGCAGATCCTGGCACCCTTCAGGAAGAGGCAATGGAAGGGTGGAGCAAGGCTACTAGCTCCTTATCAGGACAGGTACCAGATGCCTGCCAGGCCCTCCTGGCCACACTGATAGGGCCAGGAACTGAGTCTTCTCACTCACCAAGGCTGAACAGGCCACCAAGCCACAGTCTATTAGCTATAGTACAATGGGCTCCTCAAACTTACTGAGATATCCATCTGCTACCTGGCTGGGCACAGCAAATGGGAAAAAGATACCGTACAAGGGGCCAATTCTGTAGAGTCACTGGGTTAAACAACTTCACTCCATTGGGGACTCCAGTCACCTTGTGGCTGCTGAGACAATCAAGTGACTAGGGTTCATGGCACTGACATCCTGGGGTGAGGAAAGCAGAGGCCCCTGCTCAATGAAACTTGGAAATGCCCTCAATCCTCTGCATTACCAGGCCTCCATACCATAGCCACGGCCCCAATGCTAAAGCTGCTAGCTGGCTGACCTTTCCCGATACTGCCTCTCAATGACTTTCGATGCTAAGGACTTGGGCAGCTTAACTGGAGAAGGTCTTAGAGAACTAGCACGAGTTTCTGCTTGGGAAAGCCTGACTTCTGGGTAAACCAGTGGTTTTGTCTTCCCCACAGGGATTAAAATGCTTGCCTTTGGGTCACCAACATCAGTTCTGCTGATAGCTACTGGGGTGTAACAGTGAAGTCTTGTCTGCCTAGTTTTGGACATGGTTGGTTAAAAAGTCCACCCCATTTAATGAGTGTCAATGTGGCTTTTAACAGGTCTCACTGAGATGGTGCTGGCTACCTTGGGGTTGGTTCGCTGCTGCAGTCTCCTCTCTTCCCGTTCTCTCTGTAGCCGCTCAAACTCTTCTCTGATCTCGGCTGGAGTTCTCCTCCTTTCCACCACCTGTGAACAGAAGTGAGTGAGACAGCTGAGGACCTGGGAGGTGAGGAAAACTCACAGAGTGCTGAAAGCAATCATTTGGTATACATGTACTGATGCCCGGGTTCCACTCAGGTCTCTCTGTAGACTCTACGACATCAGCACTGTGAAAGGATCAAAACTCTGTTCCCCTGGAGGCCATTCCTGGCTTGTGTGGTCCCTTGATTCAGTAACCTCCCTCCAACTGCAGGAAACTCACAAAGAACCCCACAGTTCAAATGACCTCTGATTCTAGACCGTAAGAGGAAGTCACTAGACTCAAGAGATCTTCGGCTGTGAGGGCTGCGTGCTCTAGAGTCAGCCTTTCTCCTACAGTATAATGTGAATCTTAGCACAGAGCATGCCACAACACTTTAGTCTTAGTCCCGCAGCCCTCAGTAGTCAAACAGCAGACCACATGAAGTTCAGGGATGCACAGGGAGGTCAAGTCTGAGGTGCTAGGGCACTCACTCCATGAGTCTTTCTTAGTTCACCATGAAGAAGACAAACTCATTAGGACTTCAAAGAGGGGGAGGTTGTAAGAAACATGTGAGGGCAAGACCACTATGAGCCTCAGGTACCCCACCTGTACGAAGACACTGTACCACAGGATCTTTTTTTTTAAGTGAAATGGTTGAACATTTTATTTTAAAAGCTTTATTAAAAACAAAAATACAGAACACTTCACAATTTGTGTGTCATCCTTGTGCAAGAGCCATGCTAATCTTCTCTGTATCATCCCAATTTTAGTATATGTGCTGCCAAAGTCAGCACAGGACTTCTAAGGGTCCTGTTTACAACTGTACAGTTCTAGGTACTTGTGAGAGCATGGGAGATCAGCAAAAGTACGGTACTGGGGATCAAATTATGGCAGTCTGAATTTATAGCTGCAAATTTATAGCTGCTCCAGTCTGTGATAAGCTACTTAGAAAGTCATGTGAAGGTGCCAGGTCCTTCCATTTCTAGTCATACTTCACATAGTCTGCACACAGCTGGTACATTAATCAGAGCCACTTGCTAAGGTAAAATGGCTAGTACACCCAGAATGGGAAGGCCATTTCCTGGACTGAACTTCTCTCCTGGCTCCCTCTGACCTCTGCCACCAGTATGATTCACTTTTGCTGAGTGGTGTTTCAGAATGAGGGTGGCTGCAAGCCACTCCCAGCCTTTTTGTTTTTGCTTTCAAGGTAGGGTCTCCCTCTAGCCCAGGCTGACCTGGAATTCATTATGTAGTCTCAGGGTGGCCTTGAACTCAGGGGGATCCTCCTATCTCTACCTCCCAAGTACTGGGATTAAAGGTATACTGAGCATTAATTTCTTAAGGGAGGGAGGGAGAGGGAGTGGGGGGCAGGCAAAAAGAGAGAGAGAGAGACAGAACCCAAGACCAAAAAAAGCCCCATTTTATATCTACCAGTGTGGAAGTGATACTGCACACTAAAGCTGGGACTGAGTACTTTGAGACTGTTGAGTTAAAGGCACTTTAGACACTCATGATATTAACAGTGACCTTCATCCATCACCGACTACCCATATGTTTATCATAATCAACAGGCTGTAAATAGATACCATTCAGCAGCTGGCAAAGACTGATGGTCTGAAAACACTAGCAACACAATGAAAAGATGGCCTGGAGTAAAAGCTACTGTGGCAGGAGAGTCCAACCTACTGTAGTGATTCCTTGAAGGACTGTGTTCAGGAACCATGTGTCAACAATGGGCACTGGATTCCTACTGTAGATTAAAAATGGGGGGCTTCTTTATTTATTTACTTGAGAGAGACAAAGAGAGAGAGAGAGAGAGAGAGAACAAGACAGAGAGCATGGGTGCATTAGGGTTTCCAGCCACTGTAAATGAACTCCAGATGCATGCACCACCTTGTGCACCTGGCTTACGTGGGTCCTGGGGAATCAAACCTGGGTCCTTTGGCTTTGCAGGCAAGCGCCTTAACTACTAAGCCATCACCTCCAGCCCTCCTACCGTAGATTAAGCACTAATCATCAGAGGTGGCTTTTTTTTTTTTTTTTAACATTTTCTTTTTTTTATTCTTTTTATTTATTTGAGAGCGACAGACACAGAGAGAAAGACAGATAGAGGGAGAGAGAGAGAATGGGCACGCCAGGGCTTCCAGCCTCTGCAAACGAACTCCAGACGCGGGCGCCCCCTTGTGCATCTGGCTAACGTGGGACCTGGGGAACCGAGCCTCGAACCGGGGTCCTTAGGCTTCACAGGCAAGCGCTTAACCGCTGAGCCGTCTCTCCAGCCCCAGAGGTGGCTTTTTATCATTTTGCTTATTTAACTGTATGCTTTTCTGAGATAGCATTGCATATCGATAGGAATCAGGCTAGCCTAGAACTCAATATATAGCTTAGGTTGTGGGATTATATGAGTGGACGTCACACCTGGCTGGCTTTATTTCATAGACTTATTAGAGAAAAAAAAAAAAAAAAAAAAGCCAATTCTGACCCATAAGAACCCTTTGAAGTGGGGCTATGTAACAGGTGCCCAGAGCTTTTAGTGCCCCTGACTGCTGCCTCCAACACTGTTAACTAATCCATGTCTTAACAATCAAAGGAGATGGGTGTGGTTGAGCACGCCTTTAACCCTAGCACTTGGGAGGCAGAGGCAGGAGGATCACTGTAAGTTTAAAACCAGCCTGGGAGCCAGGCGTGGTGGCGCACGCCTTTAATCCCAGCACTCGGGAGGCAGAGGTAGGAGGATCGCCATGTGTTCAAGGCCACCCTGAGACTACAGAGTTAATTCCAGGTCAGCCTGGACCAGAGTGAGACCCTACTTGGAAAAAAACCAAAAAAAAAACCAAAAACCAGCCTGGGACTATGGAATGAGTGTCAGGTCATCCTGGGCTACAATGAGATCCTACATTAGTTTAAAAAAAAAAAAAAGCGGGCTGGAGAGATGGCTTAGCGGTTAAGTGCTTGCCTGTGAAGCCTAAGGACCCCGGTTCGAGGCTCAATTCCCCAGGACCCACGTTAACCAGATGTACAAGGGGGTGCACATATCTGGAGTTCGCTTGCAGTGGCTGGAAGCCCTTGCACGCCCATTCTCTCTCTCTCTGCCTCTTTCTCTGTCTGTCGCTCTCAAATAAATAAATAAATAAAATTTATTAAAAAAAAAAACAAAACGGAAAGCCAGGCATGGTGGCTTATACTTTTATTACCAATATTTGGTATTGTGTTGTAAGTTGTAATAGGAAGGTCACCATGAGTTTGAGGCTAGAGTGGGACTGCTCAAAGTAGCAAAACAACAAAAGCGAGAGAACTTTAAATCATATATAAAGTATGAAGAGAAATTCTGTAAACAGAACAGGAGATAGCACAGCAGTTAAGAGTGTTTGCTTGGGAGGCAGAGGTAGGAGGTTGGCTGTGAGTTGGGAGCCAGCCTGAGACTACATAGTGAATTCCAGGTAAGCTTGGGATAGACAGTGACTCTACCTTGAAAAACCAAAGAGTGCTGGCTATGCAAGCATGAGGGCCAGTTAGATTCCCTAGCACCTACATAAACAACCAGGTATGGCACACACACCTGTAAAGCCTGCTCTGCAGGGAGCAGAGGGAGAACCACTGAGGCTTGACTATAGCATGAGGCATTGCTATTTCAAGCCACACGTTACAAATCAATTGCCTACCAGAACCACATGGAGGAGTGGAAGGTCTGATGACGTAATCAGGGGTGGGGACTGGGACTAGGTACAAGCTTGGCCCTCTCTACAGGGCAGTGCTGCCCACAAGGACATTCAGATCCAATGCTTACTTCTTCTGGTGCTTTAACAAAAGACAGCTGACTGGACACTTGCCTACACAAAATCTCCTGGGCTTTGAACATTAGCAACCATAATTCACTGTGTGTGGCAATCAAGGCTACTGGTGGAATGTGGCCCACAAAACACCAATGTCAGGCAAAAAGGAAAGAGGATCAGTTCTGAATCTCTTCCATCCTATGCCCACAGGCCTTTAGTAAGGGTTCCTGATAGGATCTGAAGAGACACATGCTTGAGGTCAAACACCAAAAGAATTTAAAAACTGATGTTAACAACTTGTCAAAATGTCATGAGAACTCGAGGAAATCAAGTAATAATACCTATATACTTCTGTTGTAATTTGTTTTCATGTTTATTTTTCTACTCATTCATGTGTATTTTTCAGTATAAAATGGGAGAATGCCTTGCCCATTTCTCTGCTAGTCAGCTGTGCAGAGGGAAGGAACAAAATCAGAGGCACCAGAGTTTTTGTGGCTCTTCTCACACAGCAGGACTGCCAAGGGCAGCCAGATTCATAGAAACTGGCCAGCTGTTTGGTTTCCTCACTATACTGACAGCACTCTTATAGTGCTTTATAGCTGGATGGATTGTCATAGATGATGTAATCTAGCAGGTTTAAAAAAATTAATTTATTTGAGGGGGTAGAATGGGTGTGCCAGAGCCTCTTGCCACTGTAAGTGAACTTCAGATGCACATGCCACTTTGTATATCTGGCCGTCTGTGGGTACTGGGGAACTGAACCTGGGCTGGCAGGTTTTGCTAGCAAATGCCTTTACCCACTGAGCCATCTCCCCCAGCTGCTATAATCTAGTAGTTCTAACTTTCCAGTGCCTTACAGCTGCAAGGGTCATCACAAATGACGTGATCTAGTAGCCCTCAGCTGTTTTCAACTTCCCTTTTGCTTACACATGTAACACTCCCACAGAAATGTAGCCTTCACATCAAAGATGGTGTGACAGGCATCAACAGTGGGGGGAGGAGTTTGTGGAGAAAACTGCACCCTTGAAGCAGTCACCACCAGCAGTCCCACCTCTGCGCCTGGGCTAAGCATCACTGGCACTATCATTCCTCTTCCTTTGCACTGGCAGGTTAGGGTGCCATGAACAAATTAGACGACAGACTTGTCCAAATCCTAGAGTTACAAAGTGGCAAAGTCATGTCTAGAATTCAACCTCTGAACTTAAAAGGCAAGGAAGAGGGCCTAGGGTCTCCAATATTCTCAAAGACCTTATCACAGGTCCTTAAAGGATAATTGTGAGGTGAAGCTGTTTCACGTGTTTTCTGGTCACCAGATTCAATTTCTCTTACCTCCCATCCTTCCATTTCCAGTCCTCTCTTCCCATATATGTCATAGATGGCCCTGGTCTGGGGGTCACTAAGCACTGTAATTAAAACAAACAAACAAACAAACATGTTTATATAATACGCACTTTACCTTTCAGTCCTTTCTGAAAACTCTGGCTGTGATGTCATTAGGTAAGCCCATCTCTCATCTCCCTTGTCTGACCATAATCTTCTTGGAGATGCTCTTCATTTCCTTTGCCTCTGTCCTCCTAAGTGCTTTTATGAACTAACCTATGATGTGTTCCAAGGAGGCTACAGATTAAGAAAAATGGATTTTCCCAGGTTCCAACCTTCTCTTAACTAGAGGGCCAAAGTGCAAGGTCTAAGGAAGTCATCTTGGCTCTAAGCACTAAAGAATGAGTGCTTTTGTTTTACATTTTTTTTTGAGACAGGGTCTCATGTATCCAAGGCTGACCTTGAACTCCCTCCTGATTCTCTTGCCCCTACTTCTCAAGTATTGGGATCACTGGCATGTGCCTCTAGGCCTGGCATTGTGAATCATTTTATTTTTTAATTTTTTTGGTTTTTTGAGGTAGGGTCTCGCTCTAGATCAGGCTGACCTGGAATTCACTATGTAGTCTCAGGGTGGCCTTGAACTCATGGTGATCCTCCTACCTCTGCCTCCCAAGTGCTGTGATTAAAGGCACGTGCCACCATGCCCAGCTTGTAAATCATTTTAAAAGACATGAATATAGGGGCTGGGGAGATGGCTCCCTGGGTAAGAGCACAGGACCCAAGTTTGAACCCCAGAACCATGTAAAAGGCAGGGCTAGTGGGGATGGATACTGGGGTGCCTTGATCAGCAAATCTACTAAAAAAATGGCAAGCTCCAGGTTTAGGAGAGGCCTTGTCTCAGGAAAATAAGATAGAAGAGCGATAGAGGAGGACAAAGATGCATCCCATGCACAACACCCCCCCCCCCCATGAATACCTTTCACAGAGTTGTTGACCACATCATCTAATCAGAAAAGGATTCCTCAGCAAGGGTGACAATTAATTCACAGGCTGCCTACCCCTGAGCTGGACCAGCAGTGAGGCCAAGTCATTACTTCCTTCCTGTGCTGCATGCATTGCATCTTTCCTCCTGAGAGTTTCCCATATATTTTTAGGACCAATTAAAAACGATACAAACCAGTCTATCCATATTCAAATCTAGCGAGGAAGAAAGAAATGCTGACCCCTGTAAAACATGTGAGCCAACTTCTTGAGTTGGACTCTAGGACTTACTGAGGACATGTTGCTTACTATGAAGCATGGCAGGTCTGCAGCTGCAGCGTTTCACAAGCACACAAGCTTTTCTACTGACTTGTCCCCTCAAACAACACAAGCAAGGGGGGGGGGGGTTAACTAGACAACCGTGAAGTTGCTGCAGCCTTTAAACAACAGAATACAATGAGAAGCCAAAGTTTTTGTCATAACTAGTAAATGAAGTGGTCTGAACAGTTACAATTCAGTCATGACACACTACCTACCCACCCCTCATCTATCATGCTCTAGTCCTTGGTTTTACTGTCATTAAGATCTAACTTATGCCATTATGCCACAACGAGACATCACTATTATTTTGTAAGAAACACATTATGTGTTAGCCTCAGGTTAAGGAGCTCACAAAGGATTGTTGAATGAATAACTGACTTCACTTGGTATGTCATAAGAGTGATTTAATATAGTTTTAGTCTTTATTTTTTAAATTTTTTTTTAAACTTATTTAGTTGAGAATGACAGAGAGAAGCAGAGAGAGAGAGAGATGGGCGTGCCAGGGCCTCCAGCCACTGCAAATGAACTCCAGACATGTGCGCCACCTTGTGCATCTGGCTAATGTGGGTCCTGGGTAATCGAGCTTCGAACTGGACTCCTTAGGCTTCGCAGGCAAATGCTTAACTGCTAAGCTATCTCTCCAGCCCTAGTTTTTATTTTTAAATTGTGGTAAAATGCACAAATAGAATTGACTTTTTGTTTTTCAAGGTAAGGTTTCGTTCTAGCCAGGCTGATCTCACTGGGGCCTTGAACTCATGGCACTCCTCCGACCTCTGCCTCCCAAGAGTAGAATGATCATTTTAACCTTTATTCATTTTTAGGTAGGTAGGGTCTCACTTTAGCCCAGGATGACCTGGACTTCATTATGTAGTCTCTGGGTGACCTCAAACTCGCAGTGATGATCCTATCTCTGCCTCCTGAGTGCTAGGATTAAAGGTGTGTGCTACCACGCCGGGCCATTTCAACTTTTTTGAAATGTGCCACTGAGTGGCATGAAGCACATTCCTGGTGTCAGGAAACCACCTTCACCATCACCGTCAGAGCCTTTTGTCACCCCAGAGAAGCTCTCTAACTCTCACACTGAGAAATGTATCAAAGGCTTTTTTTCTTTCCTGTTACCCATAAGCTGTAGGTATGAAAATCTGAATTACTAGGTTCTGTGTCCTGTCAGCCTTCTTAACCCATCTTCTTTCTTTTGTTAGACCCTTTCTTTCACTGAATGCTTCAGAACCAATAAAATCACTATCGGATAAAAAAGAAAGTCCTTGTAGCTTCTCAAAAAAAAAAAAAAAAAAAAAAAAAAAAAAAAAAAAGAACAAAAATAAAAAAGAAAGCAACGCAACCACCAGCCCTTTCCCTCCACGAGCTCCCTTTAGAAGACACTGGTAAGCGATTCAGAACTTGAGTGTTCCCATGCAATTCCGAGCCTGGCCCATTATTTCACCCGGACTCTCATTTTCTACTTACTGGACACATATTGATTTCCAAAGCAAAATACTACTCTTTCAAAGGACACTGCCAGTAAAAAGTACTGAACTAACCCACCTCTTTTATACATCTCTAAGGACTCTCTTTCTCTATCCTCTACAAATCAAGTCTCTTAAAAATCGAGTACCTGCTACCTGAGTGTTCCTGTGAAGCTGAGCCCTTCACTGACCTTCATAAGCCTGGTGAACAAGGTTAAACAGCCGTTCCGCTTGTGATTTGAGCTCCGGGTCTCTGTGCTTATCTGGGTGGTAAAGCATACACAGCCTCCGGTAGGCAGCCTTTAGCTCTTCAGAAGAGGCCTAAAGAAAGAAAAATTCAATTAGAGGACAATCAATGGTACTTAAACACTATCATTATCAGAATCAGCTTGGAAATGGGAACCTGTCAGCCACACTCCACCATGTTTGCCCTCTGCATACAGGATATAATGAAGTTATGCTTTATTACCCCAGAAAGACTGCTTCTTTCACAGTTAATAAGGTAATCAACTATGTACATCAGCAGAGACTGTTTGGCTGAGGAACACTGCTCTCAAAAGGAATAGAAGCTTCTGTCTCTACTGGCTCAATATGCTCCAAGCCAAATGCCAGAGAGCTGCTCCTCCCAACCCACCTAGGCTATGTGAAGTACACCGAACCAGAAAGAACATTCAGAGAGAAAAACGCTACATGTCATTAGGCAGAAATGACATCCATTCAACCAGTTTGTTACAAAGACAACATGTATTCTTTTTTTTTTTTTTGAGGTAGGGTCTCACTCTAGCTCAGGCTGACCTGGAATTCACTATGTAGTCTCACGGTGGCCTCGAACTCACGGTGATCCTCCTACCTCTGCCTCCCGAGTGCACCACTACGCCTGGCTACATACTAACTCTTCAAAACAAAAGACAAATAAAACCAATGCACACCTCTATCTCAGCCTCTAATTATAATAGTGACAACAACAGAACTGGGGAGATGGCTCAACAGTTAAGAGTGCCTACTTGCAAAGCCTCCTAGCCTGGGTTCAATTTCTCAGAACCTTTGTGAGGCTGGATGCAAAGTGCCACATGCATCTGTGATCCCAAGATGCTTATGATAATGGGAGGTGGAGCCAGGAGAATTTGAAGAGCAAAGCCCAACTAGGCTGACCTTTATTTGAAATCTGGTAGTTTGCAGTGATAAGAGACTGGTGCATGCCTTTAATCCCAGCACTCGGGAGGAAGAGGTAGGAGGATCGCTGTGAGTTCCAGGGCACCCTGAGACTACATAGTGAATTCCAGGTCAGTCTGGACTACAGTGATACCCTATCTCGAAAAAAATAAGAAAGTGAAAAAGGGCTAGAGAGATGGCTTAGCAGTTAAGGTGCTTGCCTGAGAAGCTTATGCATCCATGTTTGACTCGCCTCGTACGCCAGATGCACAAGGTGATGCATGCACAAGGTTGCACATGTGCACAAGGTTGCACTCACATCTGGAGTTCGTAGTGCAGTAGCTGGAGGCCCTGGCATTCCAATTTTCTCTCTCTCTTGCTTGTTCTCACTCATTAAAAAAAAAAAGAAATTAAGAAAAGAAGAAAAAAGAAAGAAAAGAAAAAAAAAAAAAAAAAAAGAAAAGAAAAAAAGAAAGAAGGAAAAAGCCAGCCCTTGGGCTTGCCTCAAAAAGAAAAATGGAAAAAAGTTGTGCCAATGCTTTCCTACTTGCAGTAACCAGGTTAATGAAGCCCCCTTCCCCTGCCCCCAGGGGCTTAGAAGCATCCTTGACTCACAACTCTCCACTCTCCTGGGTGGTACACAGCACTGACTACAGTAACCATACCTCACAACCACTAAGAAGGTTCAACCCAGAGTCCCTAGGAGCCCTGTCCAGTCTGGCTAGTTGGCCCATGGGTCTATCTGTGGGAAGATTCTAGCACTGGACTCTGAGACCACTGTGATCTATCAAACGTGGTGCTGAAGGGATAGCTACACCAGTCTGGTAAGTGAAGCACACTTTTGGGTCATGGACAATACAGCAGAGGGGCCTCAGAAATCAGCCATCTGGGGCTGGAGAGATGGCTTAGCGTTTAAGGCGCTTGCCCATGATGTCTAAGGACTCATGTTCAACTCTCCAGGTCCCACGTAAGCCAGAGATGCACAGTGACACAAGTGCACAAGGTTGCACATGTGCACAGCAGGGCACACGCACCTGGCATTTGATTAAGTGGCTGGAGACCCTGGCATGCCAATTCTCTCCCCTGCGTGTGCATTTAAAAAAAAAAAGGCAGACCGTTGGGCTTGCCTAAAATAAATAAATAAATAAATAAATAAATAAATAAATAAATAAATAAATATTCTATCTAGGCAAAGATGGACCCAGATCTGCATAGGGGCAACCAAGGCCTGAGAGTGCCTTAGGGTCACATCCTGGACACCATAACCCCTCAAGGAGGTCACAAGGAGATGGTGACCTCAGGGTTTGAGGATAGAAAGGAACATGCTACCTTGTATTTTTCTCTGACTTCTACAACTTCAATTCCAGAACTAAGCAACCTTTTTCATCCAAAAAAATTAAGACTCTGCTTTGCTTAGCAATAATTTCTGATGTGACATTTCCATATTCCTACAGAACTACCTTGTTCAGATATTGAAAGCCAGAAAGAGTGCACAAGCTTGATAGAGGTCGACAGAAGAAGTGCTGGGGCAATAAATGTGACTAGAAGACATGTGACCAACACAGGACTGTTGGTCACCATGTCCTTTCCTCCCCACCAGGATAGTCCTGCATCTGAGCAGGGGCTGGGCAGCTGATCTCTTGGGAAAAGCAACAGCTGGGCTGGGTGACGACAGCACCACCACAGACTGACTCAACTCACACCAAAAGAACAGGGCCAGGCTCTGAGCCTGAGCTCCCACGCCTCCAAGAAGAGGGGGACTTCTTCCCTGTGACCACTAGTCTTGGTCCTTCACCAGCTCTTTGGGGAAGCCTTGGGAATGATGCTGGGAATCAATTTTTAGCTGGCTTCTTCCCCATCTGGTTATTTGTGTGACTTACTGATTGTTCTACAGTGGCCTTCCATAATGTGGGTGTTGAAGTCAAATACCCTATGTCTGGACATAGGACCTATCACTTCCAAACTCTGAGATGCTGGGAAGTGAGCTTTCTGATGTTTCTTTCTCCCCTGAAAAGGGAGAACACACCTCCCAGGAACTGTAAGAATGCAAGAAGATAGGGGCTATAACAGCTCACATGGTGGACACCACACACAAAGTCACACATTGTGGCTTCCTGACCTGAAGGCTGTATACAGGATTGTCCCTCCCAGGTAGTTCCTGGGTGAGGCTCAGCATGCATAGGCATCGCTGTTTAGGACAACAGGGACATGAGAGGGCTCTGCACCCTGGTACATGGACAGCAGGGGCACTACTTGGTGAAACTGTCCTGCATGACATCACTGAGCTGAAGACACAAACCTCCTTCTACTTCACCAGCAGCACAGGTGCCTCGGGGACAGGCGCCCACACCCACATCTCTCTGCTTCTTTTCTTCTTCCTGCCATAGACGCTTTCACCACCAGCATTAATTATGCAGGACATTTCTTGCCATGCTCTGCAACATGTCATCTGTACTAACCCCTGGTGGTTCAGGTATGAGCAACAGTAAGTAATGGGGAAACAAGACATTGCTCCTGGTTGCTTACTTATGTGGTAATGTTAAAGGAGCGATTATTGTCTCAATAGCCAGTACATAGGCTTTTCTGTACTTTTTATTTATTTATTTATTTTGACAAAGTCTTGCCATATAGCCCAGGCTGCCCTCAGATTTATCTGCTTTAATCTCCCTGGTGCTGGGATTATAGTATGAGTCACCATGCTTGGCTTTCTTCCTGAAAATTTTGTTATTTTACAAATTTTTTATTTTATTATTTTTTTCAGGTTCCCCCCTTTAGGATTTATTTCTATTTTTTATATTTTTATTGACAACTTCCATAATTGTAAACAATATCTCATGGTAATTCCTTCCCTCCCCCCACTTTCCCCTTTGAAATTCCATTCTCCATCATATCTCCTCTCCCTCTCAAGCAGTCTCTTTTATTTTGATGTCATCATCTTTTCCTCCTATTATGATGGTCTTGTGTAGGTAGTGTCAGACACTGCAAGGTCATGGATATCCAGGCCATGTTGTGTCTGGAGGAGTCTTCTGCAAATTTTTTTTTTTAAATTTTATTTATTTATTTATTTATTTGAAAGCAACAGACACAGAGAGAAAGACAGATAGAGGGAGAGAGAGAGAATGGGCGTACCAGGGCTTCCAGCCTCTGCAAAGGAACTCCAGACGCGTGTGCCCCCTTGTGCATCTGGCTAACGTGGGACCTGGGGAACCGAGCCTTGAACCAGGGTCCTTAGGCTTCACAGGCAAGTGCTTAACCACTAAGCCATCTCTCCAGCCCATCTTCTGCAAATTTTAATTGTTCTTTCTGGTCTTATAAAAGTTACAAATACAGGATTAGATGAATTTGACTGGCTCTAGGCTAGAATGCCACTTCCTGATTATTAAAATTAAAGTAGATGACTGGGGAGCAGAATATCTTCTCTGCAATGCCGCTTTTAATCATATTAATAAATGGCTTAATATGCTATTGATTAAGTAATGGAAATGAGAGTTTCATTTTTAATAAATATCACATTCAATAAAAGGTTAGATTGGGTCTTTCATCACAAGTGAATAGCTAAGGTCACTGGTTCGATACTTCATAAATGATAACCTCTTTCACAACTGTAAAACTACTAATATCATTTCAAAATGTAATGAGATATCATTAAGAATGATATCTAAAGTTACACATTTTATTTCTAAATTTCTGTAATAAAATTAAGAAATGTCTCATGCTTTAAATCTGAAATCTGGTTATATATTCATGGGACAGACTGACTATATGTTAGGCTAAGACTCAATGGCAGGCTGGGTGTGGTGGTGCACGCCTTTAATCAGACACTTGGGAGGCAGAGGTAGGAGGATCAGGACCTCTGTGAGTTCGAGGCCACCCTGAGACTACAGAGTGAGTTCTAGGTCAGCCTGAGCTAGGAGACCCTGCCTCGAAAATAAAAAACAAACAAACAAAAAGACTGAATGGGTAGGAAGACTGATGTCATACAAAGCACAGCAGCAAGTTAGAACTCGGACACAGAAGACTGCAAACCAAACTCAAGGGATGAAACAAAGGCAGTGCTGAGAAACAAGGAGCCAGGCATGGTGGCACATGCCCGTAATCTCAGTACTTGGGAGTCAAATGCAGGAGGATTGATGCAAATTCAAGACTGCCTGACCTATATCACAATTTCCAGGCCAGACTGAGTTACATTGTGTGATCCTATGTATCAAAAACCCAAAGTGGTGGTGGTGATGGTGGGGAATGGAGAGATGGATTAGTGGTTAAGGCATTTGCCTGTGAAGCCTAGGGACCCAAGTATGATTTTCCAGGACCCATGTAAGCCAGATGCACAAGGTGGCACATGCATCTGGAGTTCATTTGCAGTGGCTGAAGTCTTGGTGTGCCCATTCTCTCTCTCTGCAAAGCAAAACAAACGGAAAAACCAAAGGGGGCTGGGATAGTAGTACAGTTAGTAGAGTGCATGCTTAGCATACCTGAGGCTCTGGGTTTGATCCCTTGCACAGCATAAACCATAAACGTAAACCATAAACCAGTGGCACATGCCTAGATTCTTAACACTGGGAAGATGTGGAGACAGGAGGGTCAGAAGTTAAGGTAACTGGCTACATAAAGAGTTTGAGGCCAGGGCTGGAGAGACGGCTTAGCGGTTAAGCGCTTGCCTGTGAAGCTTAAGGACCCCGGTTCGAGGCTTGGTTCCCCAGGTCCCACGTTAGCCAGATGCACAAGGGGGTGCACGCATCTGGAGTTTGTTTGCAGAGGCTGGAAGCCCTGGCGCGCCCATTCTCTCTCTTTCTCCCTCTATCTGTCTTTCTCTCTGTGTCTGTCGCTGTCAAATAAATAAACTAAAAATTAAAAAAAAATTATAAAAAAAAAAAAGAGTTTGAGGCCAGCTTTAGCTAAAAAAAAAAACCTGCCTATAAAACCAACTAATGGGTGGAGAAAAGTCTCAGCAGTTAAAAGAGTTTGTTTACAAAGCCTAATGGCCTTATTTTGAATCCCCAGTTCCCACACCAGATGCACAAAGTGGCACATGCATCTGAAGTTCGTTTGTAGTGGCACAAGGCCCTGGCATGCCCATATACTCACTCACTCATTCTCACACACACACTGTCTCAAATAAATAACTATTTAAAAAAAAATCAACCAACCAATTAGTTAACCAGTTATCCAGCCCAACAGAGGTCTGGGGACTTAGTTCAGAGCATGCACAAGGCTTGGGGGCAATCCTTCACACCACAAAACAACAGCAACAATAGCAAGAAAGATGTCACACCAACAATCCAACTAACTCCAGGAGTGCTATAGTCCGGACATGGCTTCAAGTGTGTTCCCTAAAGGTTCATGCATTAGAAGCTTGGTTCCCAGAATTAATGTGACAGGGAGTGGGACCTTTAAGAATGGGATCTGGTGGGAGGTCATTAGGTCATGGTGCGCATATCCTTAGATTAACAGTTCTCATAAATGATCCCTCTCCTCATATACATGTGCCAGGCACTGTGGTACCTACCATTTACCACAGTCCTTTACCAGACATGAACAGAAGGCAGTGCCATGACCCTTGAACCACCCAAGCCTTTCTTTCCTTTTTATGGGGGCATGGCTTCACTGGGGAGTCTACCAATCACTGTGTGTGTGGAGGCCAGAGGTTGACATTGTGGATCTCTCTCCCTCTATCACTTTCCACCTTATTTTTTAAAGACAGGGTGTCTTACCTGAACCCAGAGTTCACCAACTCGTCTAGACAAGGTAGTTATCAAGTCCTGGGGACCCTACAGTGGCCCCTAACCCCAGAACTGGGATTGCAAACATGTACTACCATGTCTGGCATGTGATGTGGGTGCTGGGGATCCTCATGTTTGTGCAGCAAGCACTTTACCCATTGACCTGGCTCCCTAGCCCCTCTATCAAACATCTGAAAAAGAACAAATAGTAGGGCTGGAGAGATGGCTTAGCGGTTAAGCACTTGCCTGTGAAGCCTAAGGACCCCGGTTTGAGGCTTGGTTCCCCAGGTCCCACGTTAGCCAGATGCACAAGGGGGTGCACGCGTCTGGAGTTCATTTGCAGAGGCTGGAAGCCCTGGCGTGCCCATTCTCTCTCTCCCTCTATCTGTCTTTCTCTATCTGTCTGTTGCTCTCAAATAAGTTAAAAAAAATTAAAAAAAAAAAAGAACAAATAGTAATTCTCAAAAATTTTCAAATTCATTCTCTAAGGCTCTGATGCAAAAACCAGACACAAAGATTTATGATTAATGATACAAAAATCCTCAAGAAAATGCTAGCAAACAAAATCCAACAGCAGAACAGTCTGTTTTTGTTATCTCTATTCAATACAGTACTGCAGTCCTTGCTACAGCAATTAGGCATGAAAAGGAAATAAAAATATCTAAATTGAGAAGGAAAAAATTTAAATGAACTCTGTCCTCAAGTGATGTACTTATATATAGACTGTCCTAAAGATTACACATGCATGTGCAAACACAACCTATTAAAGAGAGAAAATATGAATTTAGCAAAGTACAGAATATGTAGCCAACCTCCCCCACACAAAATCACTGGCATTTTTACCCACTAACAGTGAATCATTTGAAAAAAGAAATTAAGAAAACATAAATAAATGAAAAGAGACCCCAACTCTCTAACTAACCACTGACAATAGACTGGCTAGTCAGAGAGCAGCAAGGATCCTTCTGTCATTGAATCTACACTGCTAGGATTATAACATGCAAGTTTTATGTGGATACTAGGGACTGAGCTCAGGACCTCAAGTTTACAAGACAAACATTTTGCCACGGAACTACCTCTCTTTCTAGTCTGGTTTCTTACTTTTAAAGAATCAAATCTCTTTTATGATTTCTGATGGCATCCTTACTAAGTCTCCAAAGACCAACTTCACCGTATCTGCTTCCATAAAGCACCAGGCAAGTGTAGATGCTACATCTTTACTTGGCTATGTGTTAGGAATGGAGACAATGCTGCAGTCACCCTTATGTCACATTCAGTCTATGGCCACTGCCGCCGCCTCCTCACGGTACAAAGTGGACCTCATGCCACATTCAGTCTATGGACACTGACACCTCCTCCTCACTTCTCACAGTGCACAGAGGACCTCTTGACACATTCAATCTATGGACACTGACACCTCCTACTCATTTCTGCCCAGTAGAGTTTTCTTTAGGATCCACAGCAGGTGGTAACATTTTTGTTCTAAAGGTGAATGGCGTGCATATGTTTATCCTACATTTTCTGGAAGTTCTAATGTGGTAGGGATTAATTTGGATTTGTCTATTTACAAGCTTACAGTGGTCATTTAATTTTAGGCTATAAATTTAAAAATATTCAGACATCAACTGAGCTTATTCTCAGCTTTTCTACTGTGTTCTTTCTATTGTGGGTTGTACTTGCAGTGACATCTACATTTGTATAACCCCATGGTCACAACCTGACGGCAGTATTTGGCAGTCTTCCATTCTTTGTTACCTGCACTGACATATAAGAAGTGGACTTGTGGCCTGGAGAAATGGCTCAGTGGTTAAGACACATGCCTGCAAAACCAAAGGACCCAGTTTCAATTCCCCAGGACCCACGTAAGCCAGATGCACAAATCTGGAGTTTGTTTGCAGTGGTTGGAGGCCGGGGTATGCCCATTCTCTCTCCCTGCCTATTTCTCTCTCTCAAATAAAGAAAAATAGAATATTTAAAAGAAGAAGTGGACATGTATTTGTGTTTCTTTTCTAAGAAACAATTTATTTATTTACTTGAAAGAGGAGAGAAAGAGGCAGATGGGGGGATAGGCATACTGGGACCTCTAGCCACCACAAACAATCTCTAGACTCATGTGCAACCTTGTGCATCTGGCTTTACGTGGGTACTGGGGAATCAAACCTGGGTCCTTTGGCTTCAACTTGTATTTGTGTTTTCCAACAACACTTCATACCTACTCGGCTTTAATTTCTAGCTGAGTATCAAAAGCCACATTTCAGCCAGGCATAGTGGCACACACCTTTAATCCCAAGGCTTGGGACGCAGAGATAAGAAGATCACCATGAGTTTGAGGCCAGCCTGGGCTAGAGTGAGACCCTACCCTGAAAAACATAAAAACAAAACAAACAAAAAATAAAGCCATATTCTACACTTAGCAATTCCCAGTAACTGAAAAACATAAAGGGTCCTAATGCTTCAAAGGCTTGTGAAGTGCTGGGCTGGTACTGTGGTACCAAACACCCAGAAATTCCCAAGGCAAGTTTCTCCCCCATCTTCCAAGCCTACCCCAGGTCTGCTCATGCCACACTTTGCAGTGTTCTATGCAGCTGACAGAGCAGCCACTATTTTCAGAACTAGTGTCCACTACCAAGGCAAAGGGAAGACCTGTGGCACTTGGAACCCTGAGGCTGGAAGTGACACATATCTCTTCTGCTCACAATGGGCTCTAGAACCAGTGGCCAGGCCTTGCAAGAGCAACAGCATACTGGGAAGTGCAGTCCTGCGTGCCAGGCAAGGAGTGAGCCGGTAATATTTGGCTTCCAATGGCCACAATTGTGCTTCTGACTCAATACCTTGAAGACTGAATACAGATGCAAGGTACAGTTCAGTAACACCTCATGATCATCCTCACTTTACAACAGTAAAGCTACTGACTGGGTTTGCTGTTGCTAAAGCCTCTATCTAGTTTCAACTTCAGCTTCCTGTTTGTATCTCCATTGCTGAGTTTCAGCAACTAAGACTCCACAAACTATAGTCTACTGGATTTTGGGAAGTTTGCCTAATTACCACAATTGAAGATTCATTACTATCCATATGTTCTACAATAATCTGATTGAAATAAACAGCATCAGCTAATAGCAATCTGGGCTTCTGAAATGATACTTGGTGCTCATGCACTTTAGAGGGAACAGCAGATTTTGGAGCTAATGAACACCAAGCCAGAGTGGATGCTTTGTGCTGAGTAAGAGTTATTTCACAGAGCGGGGCCTCATGTCATCTGGTGTCATTCAGCAGATACTGACTGTGCTAAGACACTCAGGGCCTAAAAAGCCACCCTGAGACTGACATGGTAAGCATTTCCCCAAAAGATCTGACCCTTTACCCAATAAGACTTCTCTCATACACAGCCTTGTCCTATTTGGATACCATTTCTCTGCTTAACACAGCTTTCTCCCTTTTCACTTACAGGTGCAAGGTCTTGGTGGGGGAGAGGGGAGGCTGGAAATAAGTTTCTATTGGAGGGACGCATCCTGCAACCCAAACCCAGTGCAGATAGCACCAGCTCACTGCAATCTGTGAGGAGCCTGGCCAGCAGTGAACAGTGTGGGACTAGCCTACATCCGCTGCAGGCAGGCAACTGCGCAGCTGACAGGAAAAAACAACTGTATAACATGCACAAGAGTGGTTTCTTCTATAAACATCACTCCTGGTGCGTGTGCAGGTGATGATGAACAGGCAACTGATGCTGCCACAATAAAGAAGCCTGAGAGGAAGAATGGGCTGGCGGGGGAGAGCCGCCGTGTTTTACCTTCTAGCAGAGCAAGACATCCGAGAGTGGCCAGGGCCCAAGCATCATGTGTGCTTGAAGTTGCTCTTTTCCTCTTGTACCTGACTTCAGACCATTTCCTTAAGTGAAAGTTTAGATTTACCAAGCTGAAAATGAAGCCATTCCTTCCAATAACCAGTTCCTCCAGAATGATTTGAATGCAAAAATATGTGGCGCCCCTCAAGAACACAGGTATCCCACAAAGTAAAATGCACCCAGAAAAGCAAGCAGTGCACCAGCAGATGTGTGCTCCTTCAGTGGGTTTGTTGATGCCAGCCAGGGTCTAGGCACTATCTGACACAATAAACAC
This sequence comes from Jaculus jaculus, assembly GCF_020740685.1. NCBI lineage: Eukaryota > Metazoa > Chordata > Mammalia > Rodentia > Dipodidae > Jaculus > Jaculus jaculus. Next base: position 41,437,502 of record NC_059106.1, read on the forward strand.
AAACTAGTCTCTGCCTTCAGGAGACTGCAGATGAGGTGGTTTCCCCCTAAATACCACGCACATACAGATTAAAGCCCCAGGGCAGTCTGCAGGCAAGAACAGCGGTCAAAAGGGGAACAAAAGGTACCAGAGGCTGGGACATCTCACAGAAAAAGATGCTTGAGGAAGTAGAAGCAGGCTGAGGTTGGGTCACTGAGCATACTGGTGAGAGTCATAGAGAAGATGCAGGCAGGAAATTAATCTGGACATCTATTCATCTGTTTGTTCCTTTTGCAAACACTTTTAAGAATAGTCCTATGCATTGGGCTGGAGAGATGGCTTAGCGGTTAAGCGCTTGCCTGTGAAGCCTAAGGACCCCGGTTCGAGGCTCGATTCTCCAGGACCCACTTTAGCCAGATGCACAAGGGGGCACAAGTGTCTGGAGTTCCTTTGCAGTGGCCAGAGGCCCTGGTGTTCCCATTCTGTCTCTCTATCTGTCTCTCTCTCTCTGTCCATTGCTTTCAAATAAATAAAAATAAACAAAAAAATTAAAAATAAAAGAATAGTCCTATGCAGCTTATCTGAGAAATGTGTTTGGTTAGACAAGCTAAGGCGTTGACAGCACCTTATGGGAAGGTGGTCCAGCAATGCATGACTGAACCTCTAAATGTTCTCAGTGTTGTGCAGGGCACACAACGGTGCTGGAGAGTTGCAGTCCCCGACCACATGGAGCTGCTTCTGCTGTGGAAGGCATAAAAAAATCACTACAGAGGAGACAGAAAACAGAAGACATCTGATTTCAAAGGATCTTTTAAAACTAGAGCCAGAACTTGACCTTTACTTAGGAAATAAGGGGAAGTCATAAGCTGGGTGTGTGGTAGTCATACCTGCAATCCCAGCACTTGGGAGGCAGATGCAGCAGAATCCTCAACTTACAAATAAAATTACTAAGGATAGAAAAATATCAAATAAGCTGGGCATGTTGGTGCAGACTTATAATCTCTCAGATACTTAGGAGGTTGAGGTAGGAGAACTGCCAAGTTCAACTAGCCTGGGTTAGAGAGAGATCCTGGGCAATTTAGTGAGACCATGTCTCAGAATACAAAACAGTAAACAGTGGGCTGGAAATAGCTCAGTGGTAGGACTCTTGCCTCGAATGCACAATGCCCTAGGTGAAATTGCCAGCACCAACAAATTTCCTAGGACCCACGTTAGCCAGATGCATAATGGGATGCACGTGAATGGAGTTCATCTGTAGTGGCTGGAGGCCCTTGAGTGCCCATTCTTTCTCCCTCCTTATGTCAAGTAAATAAAAACAAAATATTTAATAAAAAATGCAGGAAGGGGATGGATGGAGAGATGGCTTAGTGGTTAAGGCAACGCCTAAGGACCCAGGTTCATTTCCCCAGTGCCCACATAAGCCAGATGCACAAGGTGGTGCACGCATCTAGAGTTTGTCTGCAGGCTATAGGCCCTGGTGTGCTCATTTTCTTTCTCTTTTGTTTAAAGTATACCAACATTTCTTGTCAGTGTTTGCTCCATACAGTTTTATCCCCCCCCATCTCCTAGTACTGATTATTTAATGTTTATTATTGTTAACAAGATGTTTTGTACGGATACATCATGTGTTAGTACCCTCTCGCCACTGCCCCCATTCCACTGGGGACGCTCTTCAGTGGGGTTGCAGGTATTCTCCATGGGGTTGTAGTTTATGTTATTCTGGGGTGGGGGAATACCTCTGGGCATGATGTCTTAACCTGTGGCTCTTACAATCTTTCTGCCCCCTCTTCCATAAAATTCGCTGAGCCATGCTGGGTGAGTTTTCAGTCTACTTCAGTGATGAGCTCTTAGGAGCCTTTGGATCTCTGCTTTGGTAGGTGTTGAGTATCCTCAGTCTGTCTTCTACACCCTGGTGCTGATTATCAGGAGCAGCATGGAAGCAGCACTTTTGCTTGTCTCCCCCTTACTATATGAATGCAGCTGTGGTTTGGCTGAAGTGTGAAGGGTTCTTTATCTCCTCTGGCCTTGCTACCTTCACGGCCAGGAAACTGGGGAGGAGCCCTGGGGAAGAGTAATCTGGTCTACTCTGTGCCCACCATGTGCACTCTTTGGCCTCTGCCTCTTTCTTTTTTTCTACTTATTTATTTATTTATTTGAGAGCGACAGACACAGAAAGACAGATAGAGGGAGAGAGAGAGAATGGGCGCGCCAGGGCTTCCAGCCTCTGCAAACGAACTCCAGACGCGTGTGCCCCCTTGTGCATCTGGCTAACGTGGGACCTGGGGAACCTAGCCTCGAACTGGGGTCCTTAGGCTTCACAGGCAAGCGCTTAACCGCTAAGCCATCTCTCCAGCCCTCTGCCTCTTTCTTAAAGAAAGTTTGTCAGGCTCTGGATTCTTGAACAGGAGTCTGGCTAGAAACTAGTAAGTTGTGTGGCTTGGCTCCAGACAAATTTTGTTCATGAAAGGAAATCTATAGAGAGACAACAAAGGGTTACAAAACATGTCCTCAGGACTCCTTATTTAAACAGTCAATAAGGGCATTCTTCCCTTCTTTTTTCCTTTTCCTGAGTCTCTCTCACTTTTTAGTTTGCTTTCGCCCACTGTAGACAAAGTCTTGCTATGTAGTCCTGGCTAGCCTAGAACTTGCTACATAGATCAGTCTAGTCTTGAACTCACAAGGATCTTGCCTTTTCCTCTTGAATGTTGGGATTACAGGCATGCACAGTGACACCTGGCCAGGGTCTCTTCAACTCATGATCCTTCTGCCTGGGACTGCAGGCATGTGCCACCATGCCTGGTTCCTTCCTTTTATGCCCATGAGCCCAATGAGCACGCGCTGGCACTTGCAAATCCACAACATGCTGGTCACTAGGAAAGCACCTGCACTCCCACCTCTCGCCACCTTACTGTCATCTGGAAAGTACATGGTCTGGACTCGCAGGAGGAAGAAACAGGTTCAGGAAGGCTAAGGTATCTGCTGGGACGAAGCTGCTGCCCTCATTAAAGCTAGTTTTTGCCTTTAATCTTAGCACTCAGGAGGCAGAGGTAGGAGAATCACCATGAGTTCAAGGCTACCCTGAGACTACATAGTGAATTCCAGGTCAGCCTGAGCCAGAGTGAGACCCAACCTCCAAAGACCCCCCCCAACAAACAAACAAACAAACAAACAACAAAAAAGTAGCTTTATATTTATTTATTCTTTTTTTCTGACCCCGAAATCATGGCAATCCTCCTACCTTTGCCTCCAGAGCGCTGGGATTAAAGGTGTGTACCATCACGCCTGGCAAAAAGCTACTTTTAAGAGCCAAAGGAAGGGTAGGGGGCTGGAGAGATGGCTTAGCGGTTAAGCGCTTGCCTGTGAAGCCTAAGGACCCTGGTTCGAGGCTCGGTTCCCCAGGTCCCACATTAGCCAGATGCACAAGGGGGCGCATGCGTCTGGAGTTCCTTTGCAGAGGCTGGAAGCCCTGGTGTGCCCATTCTCTCTCTCTCCCTCCATCTGTCTTTCTCTCTATGTCTGTCGCTCTCAAATAAATTAAAAAAAAAAAAGGAAGGGTAAGACTCCTTACAACATGCTCCTCCTTCAGACACAAAATGACCTCAATATCCATGACCTCATAGTACCTGACACTACGTACACAAGACCATCATAAGAGGAGGAAAAGATCATGACATCAAAATAAAAGAGAGACTGAGATGAGGAGGGGATATGATGGAGAATGGAATTTCAAAGGGGAAAGTTGTGGGGGGTAGGAGGGTATTACCATGGGATATTTTTTATAATCATGGAAAATGTTAACAAAAATTGAGAAAAAAAAGCTACTTTTCTCACATACCCTTGAAGCAGTGCTGCCATAGGCCATGGTCATTTTCAGCCATTACCAACCACTGCCCAGGTGCCCAGTGCCAGGCCCCAGACTGCCTCCTTTCAGATGTCCCTCCCTGTGCTTCTGAGCTCCACTGCATCTCTGCTGAGGTCAGTGGTCAGGTAGGTACGTAACATTTCATCTGAACTTAGAAACCTGCCTTCTATAGCCAGTCTAGGACTTTTGCGTTGATAAAACTAACAGTTCAGGAGAGAAACAATCATGAGTCAGAAAATAAGCAGGAACAACAACAAAAATTAAACAGGAAGGCAAAACAGAAGATTGACCATACACTTAAGTTTCTACAGTAAGGAATAAATAATCTTTGACACTTAAAACCGCTTTTTTTTTTTTTTTTTTTTTTTTTTGAGGTAGGGTCTCACTCTAGCCCAGGCTGACCTGGAATTCACTATGGAGTCTCAGGATGGCCTCGAACTCACAGTGATCCTCCTACCTCTGCCTCCTGAGTGCTGGGATTAAAGGCGTGCACCACCACACCCGGTTTAAAACAGCTTTAACTTAACTTAAAGTATTCTTTTTTTTTTTTTTTTTTTTTTTTTTGGGTTTTTCAAGGTAGGGTCTCACTCTGGCTCAGGCTGACCTGGAATTCACTATGTAGTTTCAGGGTGGCCTCGAACTCACGGCAATCCTCCTACCTCTGCCTCCCGAGTGCTGGGATTAAAGGCATGCGCCACCACGCCCAGCAACTTAAAGTATTAAAGAATCAACAAGCCTTGGTGGCACTTGCCTTTAATCCCAGAGGTAGGTGCTGTGAGTTCCAGGCTACCATAGGCATTATGAATTCGGCTTGGAATAGAGAACAAGACCCTACCTTGAAAAAACAAAAAAAAAGAATACACATACAAAATTTACCTAACATAATACTTGGGAGGTGGCAATGCAAATTTCAAAGATAGAATTAGGCAATCAGTACTCAAAACAAAAAAAAATTAAATCAGAGTTGGAAAGATGGCTTAGTGGGTAAGTTGTTTGCCTGCAAAGCCAAAGGACCCAGGTAGGATTCCTCAGGACCCATGTAAGCCATATGCACAAGGTGGCACATGTGCCTGGAGTTCATTTGCAGCAACACACCCATTCTCTTTCTCTCATAAATAAAAAAATACAATGTTAATTTTTTTTATTTTTATTTATTTCTTTTGAAAGCGACAGAGAGGAGGGAGAGAGAGAAAGAGAGTTAATGGGCGTGCCAGGGCTTCCAGCCACTGCTAATGAACTCCAGATGCGTGCGCCCTGGGGAATCGAGCCTCAAACCAGTTTCCTTAGGCTACACAGGCAAGTGCTTAACTGCTAAGCCATCTCTCCAGCCCCCCCCCAATTTTTTTTTGAGGTTGGACCCTAATCTAGCCCAGGATGACCTGGAATTCACTATGTAGTCTAAGGGTGGTCTGGAGCTCATGGCAATCTTTCCACCTGTGCCTCTTGAGTGCTGAGATGAAAGGTGTGTGCCACCATTCCTGGCTAAAAAATTTTTGAAAACTGAAATTAGGAGCCAGGCATGGTGGAGTACGCCTTTTATCCCAGCACTCGGGAGGCAAAACTAATAGGATTTCCAAGGGTTCAAGGCTACCCTGAGACTACATAGTGAAATCCACGTCAGCCTGAGCTACAGTGAGACGTGCTGTTTTGGAAAACAAAACAAAACAACAACAATCTGAAATTAGCCAATGGTTCACGCCTTTAATCCCTGCACTTGGGAGGCAGAGGTAGGAACATCACTGAGAGTTCGAGGCCACTCTGAAACGACATAGAGAATTCCTGGTCTTGGGCTAAAGTGGGACCCTACCTCAAAAAAGGGGGGGGGCTGGAGAGATAGCTTAGCAGTTAAAGGAACTTGCCTGCAAATCCTAAGGTCCCATGTTTGACTTCCCATATCCCAGGTAAGTCAGACCCACAAGGTGACACATGCACAAGGTTGTGCATACACGCAAGGTGGTGCATACACCTGACGCTTGATTGCAGTAGCTGGAAGCCCTGGTGTGCCAATCTCCCAACCCCCACATCAACAACAAATGACATTAGCAGACCCACTGACACAAGCCTGTAATCTCAGGTACTTGGCAGGCTAAGGCACGAAAACTGAAAGTACAAGGCCTGCCTAAACTACATAGTGAGTTTAAGGCTAACTTGGGCAACTGAGCAACACAATCTCAAAAAGTAAAAGCCAGCATGGTGGTGAATTCCTTTAATCCCAGTACTTGGGAGACAGAAGTAAAAAGTCGCTGTAAGTTTGAGGCCACCCTGAGACCACATAGTGAATTTCGGGTCATCTTGGACTAGAGTGAGACCCTACCTCAAAAAAACCAAAAAAATTTAAAAAGTAAAAAAGAGGTCTAGGGATATAGCTTAGCAAAGGAGAGGCCCTAGGCTCAAACTCCAGCCAGTACAGCATATAAATAAATAAGTAAAGGAAGGGTACATATGACCTTTAAAGCCCATGGGGCAGAGGGGAATCCTGTCTTCCAGTACAGACCTCTATAGACAGGACAGGAGAGCAAATGGGCCAAAGGCAGAAATTCTGATACCTGTTACAGGTCATTCCAAGGATGCAGGAAATATCTTCTTACATGGTGTAAGTTGGTTTTTATTATTCTTTCTGGTCATGTCACATGTTTGGTGCCCTTGAGATGCCATAGTAAATAAAAAGGACATAGGCTCTTGAAACGTTTGAGGTCCATCAAAACTGATGTTTCAGAACTCATCTTTCCAGTGGATTATCCCCCAAACCTGACTGATATTCTATCTTCTCTCCCCCACATGTACCTACCCCGCCCTGGCACTCATGCAGACCCCTTGAAGTTGATCTCCAGTGGCCTGGCATTTTCCTGTGGCACATGCACACTAGGGATGACACGCCGAACACTCCTAACATGCAGAAATGGTCCCCATAGAAGCCCCTGCTGTCCTCCCAAGGGAGGCTACAGCCCAGCTGTGAGCTTCCTCTAAGGAGTGGTTCCATATGTGGACCATGGCAGGGGCAATAAAACAGTAATATCCCCAGTGGTCACCTTTTTTAAAAGAAATGTGTGTCCCCAGCTCCTTTATAAATGTATACTGTTCCAAAACAATATCCATTAAAGCCGGGAGTGGTAGTGCATGCCTTTAACCCCAGCACTCAGGAGACAGAGGTAGGAGGATTGCCATGAGTTTGAGGTCACCCTGAGACTACATAGTGAATTCCAAGTCAGCCTGGACCAGAGTGAGACCCTACCTTGAAAAAAAAACAAACCCCATTAAACCCTTAGCTGAACAAGGTGAGTATAAATAAAATAGGTGAAACGAAAACTTAATAAAAGTAAGCACCTGAGTCTACAGACAAGCAAAGCATGCTGTCTGCAGGCCCCTACTTTCTTGCCTGTTGTTCTAGTACTAAACCCACAGCAAATACAGAAGCTTTCCACTAAATTCTCTTAAGGCAAAGAAAACAAGTGCATATAGTACAAATCTAGAGCATAAAATTTTCAAGGAGCTGTTATTTGAAATGCCCAGAGCAGGACGGTAATAACTAGCTTATGGTTCATTAAAGAAACACTTTTTTGGGCTGGAGAGATGGCTTAGCGGTTAACGCTTGCCTGTGAAGCCTAAGGACCCCGGTTCGAGGCTCAGTTCCCCAGGTCCCACGTTAGCCAGATGCACAAGGGGCGCACGCATCTGGAGTTCGTTTGCAGAGGCTGGAAGCCCTGGCGCGCCCATTCTCTCTCTCTCCCTCTATCTGTCCTTCTCTCTGTGTCTGTCACTCTCAAATAAATAAATAAATAAAAATTAAAAAAAAAAAAGAAACACTTTTTTTTTGGGGGGGGGAGGGTTTTGATATTCGACAAAAATGCCAAAAATACTCATTGAAGAAAAGACAGCCTCTTCAGCAAATGGTGCTGGGAAAACTGGGTATGTACCTGCAGAAGGATGAAAATAAGATTCTTCTCTCTCTCCATGCACAAGAATTAAGTCTAAATGGATTAAAGACCTTAACATCAGACCTGAAACTCTGAAACTGCTAGAGGAAAAAGTAGGGGAAACCTTTCAACATATTAATCTTGGCAATAAAACCACAGATTAACTGCTGTGACCTCATGAAATTACAAAGATTTTGTACAGCAAAGGGCACTGTGAATAAAGCAAAGAGGCAACCTACAGAATGGGGAAAAAAAAATCTTTGCCAGCTATAAATCTGCTAGAGGATTAATATCTAGGATATACAAAGAACTCAAAAAAAATTTAATAAGAAATCACGGGGAATGGAATGTCAAAGGGGAAAGTGTGTGTGGGGGGAGGGTATTACTATGGGATTTTTTTATAATCATGGAAAACGTTAACAAAAATTAAATTAAAAAAAAGAAATCAACAACCCAATTAAAAAATGGGCTATGGACCTAAATAGAAGTTCTCAAAAGAAGAAATACAGATAGCATATAAGCATCTAAAAAAATATTCTACATTCCTAGCCATCAGGGAAATGCAGATTAAAACTATGTTGAGATTCCCTCTCACTCCTGTCAGATTGGCTACCATCATGAAAACAAATGACCATAAATGCAGGTGAGAATGCAGCAAAAGAGGAACCCTTCTACACTGTTGGTGGGAATGCAATCTGGTCCAGCCATTGTGGAAATCAGTGTGGAGGTTCCTGAGACAGCTAAAAATAGATCTACCATATGACCCAGCTATAGCACTCCTAGGCATATATCCTAAGGACTCATCTCATTACCTTAGAGATACTTGCTCAACCATGTTTATTGCTGCTCAATTCACAATAGCTGGGAAATAGAACCTGCATAGATGTCCCTCAACTGATGAGTGGATAATGAAGACATGGCACATTTACACAATGGAGTTCTACTTAGCAGTAAAGAAAACTGAAGTTATGAAACTTTCAGGAAAATGGATGGATCTGGAAAGGGGTCTGGTGTCATGTCTGTTACGGGGGAAACCAACAGCTCTCTGATTGGACTTGAGTCCTGCTCTATGAGAGGGAATTCCTCCCTGCTACTGAAAACCTAATTAAACGTCTATGGCAGGGAAGGTCATAAGTCCTAGTCACCTATAGGGTGATTCAAAATTCATCAAAGTACTGGAGTGTTCAGCACTAAGTGAGTCATCTCTGTTATACTCTCCAAGACTCAAGGACCATAATGGAAGAGGTGGCAGAAAGACTATAAGAACCAAAGGAAGGGAAGGAGTGCTTACAATATTGCCTTTGGGACACAAAGAGGCCTTGTTATTCATGACTTCATAATGGCTGATGCTACCTACATAAGACCTGCATAACAGGAAAAATGATGGCATCAAAATAGAAGAGACTAGTTGGAAAGAAGAGAATCAATGGAGGGAGGGAACTTGGGATGGGGAAAAGGAAGATGGTGGGAGGTGACTATGATCACAACATATTGTCTATATTTATGGAAGTTGTCAATAAAAAGTTTAAAAAAGAATACTAGCTAGGCGTAGTGGCACGCACCTTTAATCCCAACACTCAGGAGGCAAAGGAAGGAATTTCACTGTGAATTTGAGGCCAACCTGAGACTACATAGTGAATTCCAGGTCAGCTTGGGCTACAGTGAAACCCTACCTCAGAACAAAACAAAACAAAACACTAAAAAGCTTAAGGATTTAGAAAATCTTCTTGATCTACTGTTAAGAAATCCTTTCCAGTAACATCTGGAAAATCATCCCAGAAGTCTTGGTAAGTTAGGTGCTAGGATCATGCATTTAATGACACGAAACCAGAAAGCCAACCTGGTTCTGGCATGCCCAGTTAATGATCAATTTTTCCCAGCTGTGGAGGCAAGAAAGCCCAACAGATGAGGCTCTGCTATGTAAGCAGGAAGCTAGAACACTAGAGAAAGGGCTTCACTACAGAAAAAGTCTTCTTTATGGCAAATTTTGGTGGTCCTGTCTATCTGCCTTCCTTACTCTCTGGATCAGCAACTCAGGGGGCTAGTGTACTTTAAAACCTGTGAAGTCAGCTGGGCTTGGTGGCGCACACCTTTAATCCCAGCACTCGGGTGGCAGAAATAGGAGGATCGCCGTGAGTTCCAGGCCACCCTGAGACTCCATAGTGAATTCCAGGTCAGCCTGGGCTAGAATGAGACCTTACCTCGAAAAACAAAACAAAACCAAAAAAAAAAAAAAACAAAAAAAAAACAAAAAAAAAAAACACCTGTGAAGCTTGGGGCTGATTTCTGACATTTCTGTATTTTTTCAGTTGTGTAACTCCCTTATGTTTATAATTTTTCCCCCAAGTCAGGGTCTCATGTAGCTCATGTGGGCTTTGAATTCATTATGTGGCTGAGGATGACCTTGAACTTTTTGATCCTCTTGCCTCCTATGTGCAACCATGCCCAATTTGTACCTGAGGTGGAACTACATCCCCAGCCCAATATTTGCAAGTAAAACATTTTTTTTGCCAGGCATGGTGGTACATGCCTTTAATCCCAGCACTCAGGAGGCAGAGGTAGGAGGATCACCATGAGTTTGAAGCCACCCTGAGACTACAAAGTGAATTCCAGATCAGCCAAAGCCTGAGTGAGAGCCTATCTCAAACCCTTCCCCTTCCCCAATTTTTTTTTCTTCTTTTTGTTTCTTTGGGAATAGCGTTTCATTCCAGGGCAGGCTGACCAGGAACTCATTCAGTAGCCCCAGGCTGGCTTTGCAAAGATCCTTCTACCTCTGCCTTCCTAAGGCTGGGATTAAAGACATATACTACCCTACCCAGCTTTTTTTTTTTTCATGCTAGGCTCTGCTTTTTTATTTTCAAAAAATATTTCATCTGGGCGTGGTGGTACACGCCTTTAATCCCAACACTGGGGAAGCAGAGGTAGAAGGACCACTGTGAGTTGGAGGCCAGCCTGGGATTACAGAATGAGATCCAGGTCAGCCTGGGCTAGAGTGAGACCCTACCTCAGGGGGGCTGGAGGGGGAGGGAGAAATATTTCTTTGGCTGCCATTCATCCGCCAGTTCACCTACAGTTGCTTAGAATGGATCAGTAAGCCTGGGAAACAGGTAAATGTCTATACAAGTGCTAGCCAGGAGTGAGTGGTACAAAAGATTGATCTGAAAGGAGCCATCTCCATTCCCACTTCACTGCCAAGAACTAAACAGCTTCACTCAACTGGTAAGAGAGGAAAGGCCAAAGTCCCGCTTTTCTCAAAGCCTTAGTGCTGTTAAATTGAGGAGGAGAGTGCCTAGGTGCCTCATGGCAGTTTAACAAGATTTGCAATTTGCCAAAACATTTTATCAGACATTTTCGTAGAAAACAGTGGCTGAGGGCTGGAGAAACAGCTTAGCGATTAAAGCACTTGCCTGCAAAACCAAAGGCCCCGAGTTCCATTCCACATAAGCCAGATGCACAAGGTGGCACATGCGTCTGGAGTTCATTTGCAGTGGCTGGAAGTCCTGGTGGGCCCATTCTCTCCCTCTCTCTCAGTCATAAAAATTTAAAAAATATTAAAAACAAAACAGTGGCTGACATAGAGTCACCGTGGACTCAGTACCAGAATCAGTGACTTTATGGTCTGAGGACTGGTAAACTGAGCTATCAGCACAGTGTGGGGGATCAAGAGGTGGGTCTCTGCCCAGGGAAGAATTCCAGCTCTTACACTTTCTAGTACTGTTAACCTTAAGCGAGCTCTTCAATCTCTCTAAGCCTCTGCTTCCTGCACTGTAAGACAAGGATTGCCATCAGGGCTGCGGAGACAATTAAATGAGAGAACCATTAGCACTGCAATTCAGCACAGAACAAATACACTCAAAAACACCAAACCAACAAACACACTGGCTAATCAGCACACAGACGGACGTTTGCTGACAACACACGCTTTCTAGCTTTGTTTAGGACAAATTCCGGTCCTAGAAAATCTCCAGAGATGGAATTAAGGATTCTCTGCAATGGCTGGAAAGTCTGGAGCCAGCCACAACTGATGTACCCTATGACCTGACCTTGGAAGCCTTTCTGCCCTTCATGCCAGATCTCAATAGCAGACTAACAGTGAAAACATATTGGGAATGCACATGGGCCAGGCAATGTGAACCTTCTCGTATCTTATTATTATTGTGTGAGGAGCCAGGGTGAAAGCATTTGGCCTGGATGCTGAAACCGTGATCAGGGCACGGCCCCCACAAGCCCCTCATTTGGCCTAGCGCTTCATCCTAATCATCAGCGGCCTCTTGAGTCAAGGCCAGGGGAGGGGCAGACTCTTGCCGTCCATTTCTGGGGAGCGCTCAGGACCTTGAAGGAGCGCACGAGACGCCGACCCCTGCGGACTGGCCTCCTTTGTAGAGCCAGACATCCTCACCAGAAGAGACGGGGTGGGGGTGGGGGGGTGTCGGACAGAGAACCGGAAGAGGTTCCCTTGGTGGCCGTGACCTTGGTGTCTGAGACTCTGTGCCGGGGTGCGGGCTCGGGGGCCATCGATGACGCTGCCAGTCATGCAGGGCAGGTACGCGGGCTGAGCGCGGTACTGCAGTGCCGGAGGGCACTGGGAAGCGTCCCCCAGGGTCCCTGTCCCCTGGGGCGGTGGCGGGGACCTCTGGTCCTGCCTGGACGCCGCGCACAGCCAGGGGCAGAGGTCGGCCCCGCATCCCGGCGCGAGGGGTCTGGGCGGTGCGGAGGACAGCTCCGGACGGCCGGCGAGCGCGCACGGCGGCGGGGTCACGCGGCCTCGCGGGCGGAGCGGTGTCCGAGCAGGCCGGGAACCGCTAGTCCGACCCTCCCGAGCTACCGGGCCGGACGTCGGCCCCGACAGCACCCCGCCGCAGGTCTCACCTCCCGGCGCACGTTCAGCAACGAGTAATAGTCTTCATTGTCCAGCTCCTCCTCGCTCAAGGCCGTCGCCATCTTCGCGACCTTTCACCCCGCCAAACCGGCCAGGCCGTGATCAAGAAGGTCCCGGTGATGCGCGGCGGCGACCGCGAGGCTCACGACGGCAGCACAGCGGTCCCTAGCGGCCCGGAGCTGCCTCTGCGCCTGCGGGCGGCGCGCCTGCGCACTCTGGCAACCGCACCGCGCCCCCGCGCGGCGGAAGGTGGAACCGACGCCAAGAGGCTGGGACTGCTGCTGTGACCCTGCACGTGCACCGTGCCGCGCTCATGCAGACCTTCTATGTTGGCTCGACACCCGAGGGGGTTTTCTGGATTCGAAAGAGAATCTCTAAGGTCCGACTCTGTTACCCTTTATGCTCTGTTGAGACGGCCTCTACAATATCAACTCCCGGGGAAGGAACTGGCACCAGGAGCCTAAATATTCCCACCTGGGCAGAGGGTACATCCAGGCCTGAGGCTACAGGTGGCCCCAACTAATAGACTTGTATTTGTCCAGTAAACCTTCCAAAATGGGATTTGTCCTACTCCATTGTCTTTTTCTCTTGCCCACCCCTTTCTGTCCAGAGAATGAGCCTTCTCATTTTAGTGTTTTTATATTATTATCCTATATTTAGGAGCACCTGGCCATCCTTTCTGCTACGTAAATGAGGAGGCAATACCCATTTGGTTCTTAATATAATTGTGTCTGGCATGCGTGTCTACCTGCGGTTCCTAACCTAGAGCCATTCTGCTGTAAATTTCTCCCTTATAATTTAGCAGTGGAGTCTAATTGATTTCAACCTGGTGCCTGCTGTTTGGTGCATTATTAAAGATGTCTTGGTTACAATAATCTAAATAATCGAAGTGTCTTTGTTATAAAGAGAAAGTGGGCAGCAGCTCATGCTCCTTCCGCCTGTGGGTTCACACTGACCTGTAGCAGTTCTTTATGGTTGCTCAAGAACCTGTGTTGTTCACACCATCAGTTCACAGCCATCGGAGTTGCCCTTCATAAGTTGGTCTCCTGGGAAGCCCCAACACCTGTCCATGGATTTGAGAGGTTGATTTCTTTCTCTTCCTAATTTTTGACCAGATGTGCACCATCTGGATATGTGTAGCGTCCTTTCTGAGTTGCCCAGTCCCCTTAGGATCTTCCTGCACGAGGCACCTAGGTGTGCCAAGGCCAGTTGTTTAGAAGTGGGGAGTCAGTCGTGGGTCTGCAGCAGGCTGTCAGGCCAGGCTGTAAATGAAGAGCTATTTGTTTAGCTAGGTGAGGCTTTCCCACAAAAGCATCCACAGTCACTCATGGTCCATCAGTTCTTCCAGTAGTTTTTATCGGCTTTTCTTTCCTTTTGCAGAGCTGTGATTAGTTCTAAACTACGTGCTGACATTTGCTGGTCTCTGAGAATTTCTTAGAGGTGGCAAGGGGTGGGGAGGATGCTACAGCCTAGCAACATTTTTTTCCCCTTAGGTTTGTAGACATTCAGTGGGCTGTAATGCTCACTTGTTGAGAGGAGTTCTTTGCTGTTCCTCCTCTGCTTTGGAAAGCATAGCTTCTGGAAGTTACATAAATAGCACATAACATATGTTTCATTACACCCAGGTCTATGTTTCTATGATTGAGAATGACCTGGTTTTTATCACCATTCAGACAAAATAAATAATGACTCAGAGATGCTCTCTCTCTGTCCTCTCTTGGGCCTACAATATTTTGTATTATGGTTCCTTGGAAAGTGGTTGTGATAAATGGAGGGCTTACTTCAATATACCACAGGCTTGAGGAATGTATTTATTTCAGAGATTGGCTGTTTTGTTTCTCCCCTCCAGAACCCCTGATCTGTGATGAGCAAAGTAATGGAAACCAAGGGCTGTACAAATTTATCAGTTAAAAACACACATCTAACACACTACTCAAGCCAGAGCAGCTGACAAAAGGCCACTTTCACTAAGGACCTTGAACTTGTGTTTTCTTGCACTCGATAAAGCCACAAAGCAACCTGCAAATTTAGGGGTGAAAAAAACCCCAATATATTTATAAAAGGTATTATGAGTAAACACACACACACACACACACACACACTTACAACTGTTATTGCAATCTCTCTCTCTCTTTGTTTTTTTGAGGTAGGGTCTCACTCTAGCCCAGGCTCTCATTTTTTTTTTTTCACTCTAGTCTCAGGGTGGCCTCGAATTCACTATGATCCTCCTACCTCTGCCTCCCAAAGTGCTGGGATTAAAGACATATGCCACCTTGCCCGACAAAATCTCTCTCTTACCGGGCGTGGTGGTGCACACCTTTAATCCCAGCACTTGGGAGTTCAAGGCCAACCTGAGACTACATAGTGAATTCCAGGTCAGCCTGAGCTAGAGCGAGACCCTACCTCAGGAAAAAAAAAAAAAAAAATCTCTCTCTCTCTCTTTTTTTTTTTTTTTTTTTTTTTTTTGAGGTAGGGTTTTGCTCTAGTCCAGGCTGACCTGGAATTCACTATGTAGTCTAAAGGTGTCCTTGAACTCACAGAGATCCTTCTTCTACCTCTGCCTTCTGAGTGCTGGGAATTTTGTTTGTTTGCTTCTCAAGGTAGGGTTTCACTCTAGCCCAGGCTGACCTGGAATTCACTATGTAGTCTCAGGGTGGCCTTGGACTCACAGCGATCCTACCTTTGTCTCTCAAATTCTGGGATTAAAAGTGTGCACCACCCAGAAAGCCAAGCACCACATGTTCTCTCTCATATGTGGATCCTAGCTACAGATGACTGGGCTTCTGCGTGAGAATGAAAATACTTAGTAGCAGAGGCCAGTAAGTTAAAAAGGAGACATAAAGGGTAGAGAAAGGAAGGGAGGAGGATACTTAATAGGTTGATATTGTATATATGTAATTTCAATGATTGTAATGGGGAGGTAATATGATGGAGAATGGAATTTCAAATGGGAAAGTGTGGGGGTGGGGAGGGAGGGAATTACCATGGGATACATTTTATAATCATGGAAAATGTTAATAAAAATTAAAAAAAATATTTACAAATATTGGAATCTAGAACCTAACCTGAATTTGTATATGAACACAAAATATGAATATTCATTTACTTCCTCAATACAACTATTGTGGAAAATGAAAAAAAAAAAGTGTGCACCACCACACCTAGCTGAAATTTCTTTCTTTCTTTCTTTTTTCAATGTAGGGTATCGCTCTAGCCCAGGCTGACCTGGAATTCACTTGGTAACTTCATGGCCATCCTCCTACCTCTGCTTCCCAAGTGCTGGGATTAAAGGTGTGTGACACCACACCTGGTTATTTTTACTTTTTTATTTATTTGAGAGAGAGAAAGAAGCAGAGAGACAGACAAACAGAGAGAGAGAGAGGCAGATAGAGAATTAGCATACCAGGGCCTCTAGCCACTGCAAACTAGCTCCAGATGCATGCACCACCTTGTGCATTTGGCTTATGTGGGTCCTAGGGAATTGAACCTGGGTACTTTGGCTTTGCAGGCAAGTGTCTTAACTGCTAAGCCATTTCTCCAGCCCTATTATACTCTATTTTTTCAAAGAATACATTTAAGATTTTTATTTTTATTAATTTATTTGTTAGAGACAGAGAGAGGGAGAGAGAGAGGGCCTCTAGCCACTGCAAATGAACTCCAGATGCATGTGCCATCATGTGCATCTGGCTTACGTGGGACCTGGAGAATTGAACCTGGGTCCTTAGGCTTCGTAGGCATGTGCCTTAACCAGTAAGCAATCTCTCTAGCCCCCATTCTAGTTTTTTGAGGTAGTGTCTTTCATGGAATCTGGGACTGACTTATTCAGCTAGACTAGCTAGCTAGAAAGTCCCAGGGGTCCTTCTGTCTCTGCCTCTCTAGTCAGTGCTATGGTTACTAGTGTACACCATTATGCCTGGCATTTTATGTGAGTGCTGGGGATCCAAACTCACATCCTCATGTTCGCATGGCAAGCACTGAACCAGCTCCAGCCCCTTCCTTTTTTAAAAAAATTAATTAAATTATTTATTTTGAGAGAGAAAGAGAGGCAGAGAGAGAGAGAGAGAGAGACAGAGAGAGGGAGAGAATGTTAGGGTCTCTAGCCATTGCAAATGAACTCTAGATGCATGTACCACCTTGTGCCTCTGGCTTATGTGGGTCCTGGGGAATCAAACCCAGGTTGTTAGGCTTTGCAGGCAAGCATCTTAACCACTGAGCTATCTCTCTAGCCCTGGGCTGTCATCTTAAAGTAGTAAACATAAGGACATTTTTCTCCATTGTCATTCATATTCAGAATAACCCTTAAATATTTTGGCTCCCCAATTAGTCACTCTGTGTAGACACTCAGGGAGTTCCTTGACTTGATGCATCAGTCTAGTTTGGGGACCCTCCCTTCTAGCATGTCTTGGAGGCAGGCTTGCCGGATGAAATACAAGATGCCTTATTAAAAATTTAAAAATATTTTTACTAATTTATGAGAGAGAGAACATGTCATGGCCTCTTGTTACTGCAAATGAACACCAAGCACATGGACCACTTCGGAGATCTGGCTTATGTGAACTGGGACTATTAGGCTTTACAAGCAAGTGCCTTTAACCACTGAGCTATCTCCTCAGTCCAAAACATTTTTTTTTTTCGAGGTAGGGTTTCACTCTAGCTCAGGCTGACCTGGAATTCACTATGTAGTCTCAGGGTGGCCTCGAACTCATGGCGATCCTCCTACTCTGCTTCCTGAGTGCTGGGATTAAAGGCATGCACCACCATACCTAGCCAAGAACTTTAAAAAAAGAATATTTTATTTATTTATTTGAGAGAGAGAGAGAGAATGGACACGCCAGGGCCTCCAGCCAGTGCAAACGAACTTCATATGCATGCGCCCCCTGTGCATCTGGCTTATGTGGGTCCTGGAGAGTCAAACTGGGATCCTTGGCTTTGCAGTCAAAATGCCTTAACGGCTAAGCCTTCTCTCCAGCCCCGCTCCCCAGCCCAGAACTTTTAATATCAGATTAGTAACAAGTAATTTTCTAGCTTAGGTATTCTAATATTACTTGGGGGCATATATTATGCTCAGTAATCATTTATCTGAAATTCTAGTTCATCAGAGGGTTGTGCTTTGGGTTGGGAATATCCCACATCTGCATGTGTTAAAGACTTGTTTCCCAGTGTGACACTGTTGGAAAACAGTGAATTTTATTTTTTTTTTTAGGTAGGGGCTCACTGTAGCCCAGGCTGGCCTTGAACTCAGTAATCCCACCTCTGCCTCCTGAGGGGTGGGCTGAAAGGTGTGCACCACCACACCTGGCCAGTAGAAACTTATAAAGTGGTCGAGTCTGGTGGGAAGTCATAGGTCTTTGTTGACATAACTCTCAAAAGGGATTGTGGGATCCTGGTCTCCTCCCACTTCCTTTATTTCCAGGCTCTCATTAGGTCAATGGGCTTTCTCTACCACATGCATCTGCATGTAATGTGTCACCCCAGGCTCAAAGCAATGGAGCCAATCAGTCATGGACTGAAGCCTTCAAAACTATGAGCCAAAATAACCTTTCCTCTTTGTAAGCTGAGGCTGGCTCTCAGGTGTTTGTTACAGTATCAGGAAGCTGACTAACACACTGGGCACCTTGTTGTTTCATTTCCATCCTCTCCTCACCCTGTTGTTTCATTTCCATCCTCTCCTCCTCCCCCTGCCCAGAACAACAGTCTAAGAGAAGGTGTGGGCAGCCCCATCTCCAGCCAGCTGAATCCACACCCCCTGTCTGTAATTCAGGAGGAGAAATTACCTATAATCTTTTTATTATTCATCTGTCGCTGAGTCTTGGCTGGGATTTAGTGCTTGCTTGCCATTCATAGTCCATTCTTTCTGTCCCTCATGAGTGCTGATAGCCCTGTTAACAAAGAGATAGAAGAAAATCCTGAGCTACAGGAGAGGAGGGAGAATTTGCAGGCACACAAGAATTAAATTTTCCTGATGTTATCTGCTCCCTAAGCAATCACCAACTTGTCACGGACATCTTTAGTCACAATGATAATTGCAGCAGGGTCACCCAGAGGAAGCGCTGCACCTGTCTCTGCGGAGACAGCAGCCCGGAGAGGCTGAGTCACACTGGTTGAGAGTCTGAGCCCAGAGGTGGCCTTGGGTGGCAGCTGAGACACTACATTAACACAGGGATACACATCTAGACTCACCAGTCTTACAAAGCCTGCATTTGCCAAAGCTCTGGTTTAGAGCTTCTGCCTTTGGATCTCAGCAAAATTGTTTATCGGCAATATCATCCATCCTTCATTTCTAGGGACTGGATCTCCCTTGGGCCCTATAAGATTCCTGTCTCATCCATTGGCTCCGTTAGCGGGACGCAGCCCGATTGCTTTCCAGCAGGGACCTCCAGTGGTAGCTTCAATTGTGGTAGCTTGCTTGGCCTGGGGCTCTGTCTGTCACCAGCATTCCCAGCTTGGCGTGTTTCTGTCATCAACTTTTCTCACTCCCCCCAGGCTGACAGAGTAGATGGAGAGTCTTGCAAGTAGGAAATCCATACTTCCAACTTCTGCTGGGCCTAGTGTAACTTGACAATCCTTTCCTGGCTACCTCTTTTTAATGTCCTATAATGTCTCATTCTCCTACTATGTCTGTCCTCCTTATCTTCAAGTGTGAAGTAGAGTCCCAGGATGTACAATGGAGGTTCAGCAAGTCACAGAGGAAATTGGCTTCTGTGCATTTATTTATTTATTTTTGGTTTTTCAAGGTAGGGTCTCACTCTAGCCCAGGCTGACCTGGAATTCTCAGGGTGGCCTCGAACTCATGGCAATCTTCCTACCTCTGCCTCCTGAGTGCTGGGATTAAAGGTGTGCGCCACCACGCCTGGCTTTATTTATTTATTTATTTTTGTTTTTCGAGGTAGGGTTTCACTGTAGTCCAGGCTTACCTGGAATTCACTATGTAGTCTCAGGGTAGCCTCGAACTCACGGTGATCCTCCTACCTCTGCCTCCCGAGTGCTGGGATTAAAGGCGTGCGCCACCACGCCTGGCTTATTTATTTTTATTAACAGCTTCCATAATTGTAAACAATATCTCATGGTAATGTCCTCCCTTCCCCCACTTTCCCCTTTGAAACTCCATTCTCTATCATTTCCCCTCCTCCTCTCAATCAGTCTCTTATTTTGATGTCATCATCTTTTCCTACTATTCTGATGGTCTTGTGTAGGTAGTGTCAGGCACTGTGAGGTCATGGATATCCAGGCCATTTTGTGTCTGGGGGAACACGTTGTAAGGAGTCCTACCCTTCCTTTGGCTCTTACATTCTTTCTGCTACCTTTTCCCCAATAGACCCTGGGCCTTGGAAGGTGTGACCGAGATATTACAGTACTGAACACTCCTGTCACTTCTTTCCAGCACCATGATGCCCTCTGAGTCGTCCCAAGGTCACTGCCATCTGAAAAGAGAAGGTTCTCTACCAAAAGTGAGAGTAGCATTAACATATGGGTATGAACATTAAGAGAAGTGCTTACTGGGCAGTTTGATAAGAATAAAAAAAAGCCAGCAATGCAAAAAATAGCCAAACAGCAGCAGATGTTACGCCCCCTAGGGCTCATGACTACCCCTGTTTTAAGTTTTCAGTATTAGGGATGTATTCCCTCCCATGGAGCAGGCCTCCAGTCCAATTAGAGGGCAGTTGGTTTCTATCATGACAGAAGTGCCACTATTGCATTCTGTGCTTTTAGAATTAACGTTGTGTGTGTGTGTGTGTGTGTGTGTGTGTGTGTGTGTGCTGTCATACACACAGACAAGAAACAAGTGAATACACCAGATAATTTATGGCAGTAAGTGCTGTAAGTAAAAGACAAGATGAGGGCTGGAGCTGGGCGTGGTGGCACACACCTTTAATCCCAGCACTGGGGAGGCAGAGGTAGAAGAATCACCATGAATTCAAGGCCATCCTGAGATCCTCCAAGCCCTGGTGTACCTATTCTCTTTCTACCTTTCTTTTTTTTTCTTTTTCTCACTCTCAAATAAATACTAAAAAAAAAAAAAAAAGACAAAATGGGGAAGTGAACCTAGTGCTGGTTGATTGGGGAAAGTGTATCTGCAGATGGAACTTTGCATTGCTGGCTTTTCAAGACCTGGGGGAAGAACCTTCCAGTGCAGAAGTTCCGAGAGAGGGGGAGTTGGCGTGCTTACCAGATAGTCAGAGAGCCCCGTGGGTCCTGAAGGGGAAGGTGGAGGAACATAGTGGGAAAAGCTTCTGAGAGGTGAACTAGGGTGAGTCATGGAGGAAACTAAATGTTTGAACAGCAATTCAAATAATTTTGCTTGTGTGTGTGGTGTATGTGTATGTATGTACCCTTGGTGGCTCTATGTGCTTGCCTGTGGCAGGGTGTGCTCACCTGCATTGGCTGGAGTATTGGGCTTCATCACTCTTCCACCAAGTCTCCCCTCCCCCCCCCCCCAAGGTCGGGTCTCACTCTAGCCCAGGCTGATCTGGAATTCACTATGTGGTCTCAGGGTGGCAATGAACACATAGCAATCCTCCTACCTCTGCCTCCTGAGTGCTGGGATTAAAGGCGTGCACCACCATGCCTGCTTTTCCACACAATCTTTTAAAAACTATTTTTATTTATTTACTTGAGAGAGAGAGAAAGGCACAGAAAGACGGACAGACAGATACACACACACACACACACACACACACACACACACACCCACCAGGGTCTCCTACTTTTGCAAATGAATTCCAAATTCATGGGCCACTTCATGTGTCTGGCTTTACGTGGGTGCTGGGAAATAGAACCTAGGCCGTCAGGCTTTGCATACAAGTGCCTTTAACTGCTGAGCCATCTCTCCAGCCCATCTTCTACTCATTCTTGTTTGAATTGGAGTCTCTTAATGATACAGAGCTTGTTAGTTTTTTTAAAAAAATTATTCATGATAGGGTCTTACTCTAGCCCAGGCTGCCCTGGAACTTACAGCGATCCTCCTACCTCAGCCTCCTGCATGCTGGAATTGTAGTTGTGCACCACTATGCCAGCCTTCCTTTTTTTTTATTTTTCATGAGCTCAAGAAATTCCCCATTCTATCCTCTCCTGCAGGCCTGGGGTTACAGACAGGGGTGGCTATGCCTAGCTTTTTAATTTTTTAAAATTTATTTGTGAGAGAGAGAGAGAATGAGAACTGGTACACGAGGGTATCTAGCCACTGCAATCAAACTCCAGATGCGTGCACCTCTTGTGAGCGTGCATGACCTTGTGTGCATGTATCACCTTGTGCATCTGGCTTATGTGGGTTCTGGGGAGCCAAACCTGGGTCCTTAGGCTTCTCAGGCAAGCACCTTAACTGCTAAGCCACCGCTGTAGCCCTTATGCCTAGCCTTTAAAAAAAAAACTTTTAAAAATTATTTATTTATTTATTTGAGAGAGAAAGAGAGAGAGAGATAGAAAGAGAGAGAGAGAGGAAGGAAGACAGAGAGAGAAAGAGCGAGAATGGGTGCACCAGGGCCTCCAGCCACTGCAAATATCTCCTCCTTGTGCATCTGTATAGCTAGCTTTTTAATGTGGGTTCTGGAGATTTAACTCAGGTGGTCTCAGACCCCTTCAGGCCCTCAAGCTTGCACAGGAAACACACCTAACTACTGAGCCATTTTTCCCGCCCAGGAATTTAAATTTTATTTTGATCACAACAGGGAACCATTAGTGGGTTTTAAGTTGGAAAGTGACATGGTCTAGTTTTTTTTCCCCCCCTACCAGGTCACTCTCGGGAGACTGGAGTAGACCCCAGGAATGGAAGCATCCCCCTATGCCCTGGCCATTAGAGGTTATTGCAGTGTCTTAGGGAAGGAATGATGGTGACCTTGGACGAGGACAAGAGCAATGTGGTCAGACGCAGACTACCTGTTCCTATGGTTTGGGTGTGGGTTGTTCCCCAAGGGTTCGTGTGTTGGAAGGTTGGCCCCAGTGGCAGGTGTTGTGGGACCTTTAAGAGGTGGAGCTGGGCTGGGGAGAAAGCTTAGTTGTAAAGTGCTTGCCTTGCAAGCATGAGGGCCCAAGTTTCATCCCCACAAAACCCATGAGAAAAAGCTAGATGTGGTGGTATACACTTGTAATCCCAGTGCTTGGGAGGTGGAGACAGGAGGACCCTTGGCTTGCTGTCCAGCCAGTGTAGCCTACTTAGTGAGGTCCAGGCCAATGAGAGACCGTGTCTCAATAAGATGGACAGCACCTGAGAGGAAGGACACCCAAGGTTGTCCTTTGCCTTCCAAACACACACCTGTGTGTGTGCACCCACACACAAATTGTCCCTGACATGTTTGGGGGTCCCAGATACATCTTCTTTGCATCTGGTTTTATGTGGCTACTAGGGAATTGAACTCTGGGCCAACAGGCTTTGCAAGAAAGCACCTTCAATCTTTAACCACTGAGCAATCTCCTCTGCCCTTATGACTTCTTTTACTTTTATTTATTTATTTGAGAGCAACAGAAAGACAGAGAGAGAAAGAAGCAGAGAGAGAGAGAGAGAATGGGTGCGTCAGGCCCTCCAGC
This sequence comes from Jaculus jaculus, assembly GCF_020740685.1. NCBI lineage: Eukaryota > Metazoa > Chordata > Mammalia > Rodentia > Dipodidae > Jaculus > Jaculus jaculus. Next base: position 41,460,657 of record NC_059106.1, read on the forward strand.
CACTGCAAACGAACTCCAGCTGCATGCACCACCTTGTGCACCTGGCTTTATGTGGGTACTCTGGAACTGAACTTGGGTCCTTTGGCTTTGCAGGCAAAGGCCTTAACTACGAAGCCATCACTCCAGCCCTTTATGGATCTTTGAGTCCAAAATACTTCCCAGGCATCTTCATTCTTTTTTTATTTTACACCTTCATTCTTTATCCTGTACTGGATTTCTGATTGATCTTTGGCCTAAAAATTCCTGTGGAATTCCTCTGTGTTGTGGCGGGGGGAGGGGAAGGGGACTTACTTCTTGGAGAACTTTCTCAAAATTTGCTTACCTGAAGATCTCTATTAGTAAAGAATATTAAGTTAAAAGGTTAAGAAACTCACTTTGGCTGTTATTTTGTTTTCCAAAATTTTGAAATGTAATTATATTCCCTCAGGTTTCTATGATGACTGTTGTAAAATGATTATCTTTACTTTGTCTGGGATCCCAATCCCACATAGCACTCTTCCTAAGCCTGTCATTTTCTCTTTTGCCTTCTCTCCCCTTCCATACTCTTTCTCTCTTTCCCTTGTTCTCTTCCCTTTCTTGTTCTTCCTCCTCTCCTCTTTGAGTCTTAACAGCCTCTTTGTGAATAGCCCCATCTAATCAATCTTGCCCTACACCAGTTCTCTTGCTTTCCTATCTTTGACAAATATATATGTATGTATTTATTTATGTGTTTATATGTGCATGCATGCCACAGTATATGTCTGAAGGTCAGAGGACAACTTTGAGGTATTTTTGCTCCACCTTTTTTGAGAGAGGTCTCTTGCTACTGCAAATGAACTGTTAGACTCAAACAAAAGTCAGACTGGCTGCCTGCAAGCTTCAGATTCATGTAGCTCCACCTCCTATTGTTATAGGAGCATGGGGATCAGAGATACATGTGCCACATTGCATCTGGATTTACATTGGGGCTGAGGAATTGAACTAGGGCTAGAAGGCTTTGGCAGAGCCATCTCCCCAGCCGTTCTCCTTTTAAAATCTGCTGCATCTTTTAAAAAGTTTAAAAATTTTTATTTATTTACAAGCATGAGAGACAGGTGAGGGAGAGGGAGAAAGTGAGACAGTATGGGTGCTTCAGGGCCTCTTACCACTAAACAAACTCCAGACACATTTTGTGCATTTGGCTTTTCGTGGGTACTGGGGAATTGAACCTGGGCTGATAGGATTTTCAAGCAAGTGCCTTTAACTGCTGAACCATTTCTGCAGCCTCATCTGTGACTTCTTTGTGAATTGTCCCTTCTGACAAATCTTGTTCTCACCAGTTCTCTTATTTTCCTATTTTAAATATTTTATTTATTTATTTGAGAGCAAGGCAGAGAGGAAGAGAGAGAGATAAAGAAAGGGAGAGAGATAAAATGGTTGCACCACAGCCTCCAGCTAATGCAAATGAACTCCAGATACATGTGCCACCTTGTGCATCTGGTTTATGTGGGTACTGAGGGATTGAACCTGGGTCCTTAGGCATCACAGGCAAGCACCTTAACTGCTAAGCCATCTCTCCAGCCAATTTTTATTTATTTATTTTAAAATATTTTTATTTATTTATTTGAGAGAGAGAAAGACACGGGGAGAGAGAGAGAGAATGGCCTCCAGCCACTGCAAATGAACTCCAGACACATGTGCCACTTTATGCATCTGGCTTATATGGGTTCTGGGGAATCAAATCGAGCTCCTTTGGCTTTGCAGGCAAGTGCCTTCACTGCTAAGCCATCTCTCCAGCCCTTATTTTAATATTTTATTTTTCTTTATTTATTTGAGAGAGAGAGAAATAGGCAGGGAAAGAGAAAGAGAGAGAGAGAATGGGCATGCCAGGGCCTCCAGCTGCTGCAAATGAACTCCAGATGCATGTGCTCCTTATGCATCTGGCTTACGTGGGTCTTGGGGAATCGAACCTGGGTCCTTTGGCTTTGCAGGCAAGAGCCTTAACCACTAAACAATCTCTCCAGCCCTCCAGCCCATTTTTCAAAATGCTTTATTGAGGTATAATTAAGGTGAAAACAGCATGTCTTTATAGTGAATAATTTTATGAGTTTAGGTATATGTACACATCCATGGATGCATTACTATAGTTAAAACAATGAGCACTCCCATCACCCCCTAAATTTCATCATGCTTCTTATAACCTATCTCTCTCATCACCCCCAGTTCCAGGTAAGTACTGATCTCCTACCATTCTTAATTGATGTACATTTTTTGGAATTTTATATATGGAACCCAACCATACAGCCTGCTTCATTATGAATCTTCCTAACTCTATCACTATAATGTGACCCAGATCTTCTCTGTAGTTCTGGCACCCCTATTTCCTACATGCTTCATTCCCTATGTTTTTGTGCTATTGTTTTAGGAACACATCTTCTCATTGTTTCTGAGGCCATGGACGCCCTTAGTCTAATTATATTTGGTAGATAGGTAGATAGAAGGGCTAGGTATAAAATTCTAGGCTGGGGCTGGAGAGATGCTTAGTGGTTAAGGCACTTGCCTGCAAAACCTAATGACCTGGGTTCAATTCCCCAGTACCATGTAGAGCCACATGCATAAAGTGGTGCATGCATCTGGAGTTTGTTTGCAGTAGCTGGAGGCCCTGTTGCGTCCATTCTCTTTGTCTCCTTTCTATCTCTCTCTGCTTGCCAATATACAAAACAACATTTTAGGGCTAGAGAGATGGCTTAGTGGTTAAGCCTAAGGACCCATGTTTGACTCTGCTGGTCCCACATTAGCCAGAAACACAAAGGTGAGGCTAGCACAAGGTCACACATGCCCACTAGGTGGCATAAGCATCTGGAGTTCAACTTCAGTGGCTGAGGCCCTGGTGTGCCAATTCTCTCTCTCTCTCTCACTCTGTTTGTCTGTCTCTCTCTAAAAATAAAATAAAATAAATATAAAAACCCAATATTTTAAAAGTCTAAGCTATGAAAATTTTTCTCCATAGAATTTTGTTGGCATTTTTGTCACTTCAACTTTCCTGTATTGTCAGTAATGCAACTGATTCTATCTTAATGACTAAGGCTTTGTAGATTCCTCTTTCTCTGCTCCTCTTCTGTGTCTTCTTTTGGTGAGTATTATTTTCACTTATTTCCCCCTTTTTTCCTTTTTGGTGATGTTAGAGATGGAACCTAGGGTTTCTTGCATGGTAAGCAAACACTCTACCACTAATCTACACTCTGGTTACCATTTTTATTCCTTGTGTTCTAAAATTCCATGTTCTGTATACTTTATATGGATCTTTAAAAATCTACTGTGACATTCAATAAGTAGGCTCCTTTTTCTTTTTGAGACAGAGTCTAGACCAGTTACCTTCTCATTTCTTGGACAAAACACTCAACCAGGAGGAGATGATGGGAAGAAAGGGTTTGTTTTAGGCCTACATTTTTTGCGGGTGTGGGGGGAGGGTGTTGGCCCTCCCACTTTTGTTTCTTCTTTCTTTCTTTCTGTTTTTTCAAGATAGGGTGTCACTCTAGTCCAGACTGAACTAGAATTCACTATGTAGTTTCAGGGTGGCCTTGAACTCACAGCGATCCTCCTACCTCTGCCTTCTGAGTGCTGGGATTAAAAGTGTGCACCACCAGGCCCAGATTTTTTTTTTTTTTTGGCTTTTCTTTTTTTAATTGACAACTTCTATAATTATAGATAATAAATGGTGATAATTCTCTCCCCTCCCCTACTTTACCCTTCAAAAAGCCACTCCAAAGCTGGTGAGATGGCTTAGAGGTTAAGGCACTTGTCTGCAAAGCTAAAGGACTAAGGTTCAATTTCCAAGTACCCATGTAAACATGTCTGGTGTTTGTTTGCAGGGGTTAGAGGCCCTGGCATGCCCATTTTCTCCCTCTGTCTTCTATCTCTTTCAGCTTGCAAATAAATAAACAAACAAACAAATAAATAAAATTCTTTTTTTTTTTTTTTTTTTTTTTTTTGGTTTTTCGAGGTAGGGTCTCACTCTGTCCAGGCTGACCTGGAATTAACTCTGTAGTCTCAGGGTGGCCTTGAACTCTTGGCAATCCTCCTACCTCTGCCTCCCGAGTGCTGGGATTAAAGGCGTGCGCCACCACGCCCAGCTTAAATTCTTTAAAAAATCCACTCTCCATAATATCCCCTCTTCCTCTCAATTAGTCTCTCTTTTATTTTGATGTCATCATCTTTCCCTCCTATTATGGGGGTCTTGTCTAGGTAATACCAGGCACTGAGAGGACATGGAGGCCCTTTGTGTCTGGAAGATTGCATTATAAGCAGTCTTACCCTTCTTTTGGCTCTTACATTCTTCCTGGCACCTCTTCTGCAATGGACCCTGAGCCTTGGAAGGTGTGATAGAGATGTCTCAGTGCTGCACACTTATCTGTCACTTCTCAGCACTATGGTGCCTTTTGATCATCCCAGTGGTCACCACCATCTGAAAAGAGAAGCTTCTGTAACCAAAACGAGAGTAGCATTAACATATGGGTATGGCTGGGTTTGGTGGTACACACCTTTTTTTCCTGGTTTTCCAAGGTAGGGTCTCACTCTAACCCAGGCTGACCTGGAATTCACTATGGAGTCTCAGGATGGCCTTGAACTCATGGTAAGCCTCCTACCTCTGCCTCCCGAGTGCTGGGATTAAAGGCATGCGCAACCACTATGCCCAGCTGACTTTTTTTTAATTAACAAATATTATTTATTTATTTGCAAGCAGAGAGATAAAGATGAGAGAGAGAATGGGCACACCAGAGCCTTTAGCTGTTGCAAACAACGTCCAGATGCATACACCACTATTCATCTGGCTTTACATGGATACTGGGGAATCAAACATGAGTCCTTAGGTTTTGTAGGCAAGTGCCTTGACTGTTGAATAGTATTTCCTGCCTGTCTTTGAATTTTTGATTCTCCTGCCTCCACCTCCCAAGTTCCACCACACCCAACTTTAGCATGCTTTTCTTTTCTTTTTTAAATTTATTATTGGCGGGGGTGAGGGGGGGAGGAGAGGTAGAGAGAATGGGTGTGCCAGGGCTTCTAGCCACTGTAAACAAACTCCAGACACATGCGTATCCTTGTGCATCTGGTTTGTGTGGGTGCTGAGGAATTGAACCTGGGTCCTTAGGTTTCACATGCAAGCACCTTAACCACTAAGTCATTGCTTCAGCCCTAGAATGCTCTTTTAACTATAAGACTTGTGTCTACAACTTCTGCAAAATATATTTGCTTCTTTTTTGTTTTGTTTTGTTTTTGTTTTTCAAGGTAGAGTCTCACTCTGGTACAGGCTGACCTGGAATTAACTCTGGAGTCTCAGGGTGGCCTTGAACTCATTGCAATCCTCCTACCTCTGCCTCCCAAGTGCTGGGATTAAAGGCGTGCGCCACCACGCCTGGCTGCTTCTTAAACTTTCTTTATTGTGTTATTGAAACTCCTGGACTGAATTGCCATTGTTTCTGTCCTTTTAGCTTATTTATCTTCCTAGCCTTTTGTTAGAAATGTCAATTATATCTTCTAATCCTTAAAAAAAATCTATATACTTAAAATTTTTCTCATACCCCTCCTGTCCTCTGATTTTCCTTTTTTAAAAATTTATTTGAGAGAGAGAGAGAGAGAGAGAGAGAGAGAGAGGGAGAGGAAGTCACTACAATTGAACTCCAGATGTGTGCAGCATCTTGTGTGCACGTGCGACCTTGCACACTTGTGTCACCTTGTGAGTCTGGCTTATGTGGGATCTGGAGAGTCAAACATGGGTCCTTAGGCTTCATAGGCAAGCTCCTTAACCACTAAGTCATCTTTCCAGCCCTTTTCTTTTCTTTTTTAATTTATTTGTTTCCAAGGAGAGAGAGAGATAATGGGTGCACTAGGGCTTTTAGCCACTGCAAACGAACTCCAGATGCATGTGCCACTTTGTGCATCAGGCTTTATGTGGATACTGAGGAATTGAACCTGTGTTACTAGGTTTTGCAAGCGAATGCCTTAACTTCTGAGCCACCTCTCTAGCCCTGACTTTTTTTTTTCGAGGTATGGTTTTGCTTTAGCCCAGGCTGTCTCAAGGTTGGCCTCAAACTCACAGCAATCCTCCTACATTTGCCTCCCAAGTGCTGGATCAAAGGCATGTGCTTCCATACCCGGCTTGATTAATTTTTCTTTAAGAGTTTCACTGGTACTGTTTTAGTTACTTTTCCACCTCTGGGGTCAAATTAACTGATGTGGACCATGTATAGGAGGAAAGATTTATGTGGGCTCACAGTTTCAGAGGGGTGAGCCCACCATGGTGGAGAAGGCATGGCGGAGTAGTTCAGCTCACATTGTGATGGGCTAGGAAGCAGAGAGTGAGACAGGAAGTAATCAGGGATCATATAATCTCAAGAACCCATCCCCGACAATCTGTTTCCTCCAACTAGACCCTACCATCCAGTTTCCAGACCTTCCAAAAGTAATGCCACCATCTGGGACCAAGCATTCAAATCATGGGCTATAGGGGACATTATATATTCAGACATAACAGATGCTATATGTTTTATCTATTCCTCTGAAGTTATATTTAAGTTTTATTCTACTCCCTCATTGTTTCTATTTCTGAAAACAATTTCCCCCTTGTGATTATTTTGGTCTTTTTTTGGGTGGAGATCTCCTCAAAGCTCTGGGGTTCCTTAAGTGGGTATTTATTCAACATGTGTTTGTTTGAAACTCTCCTGGTGGGTCCTGCAGATGTTAGCTTGGTAGGGTGTTGTTGTTGTTGTTGTTTTTTTTTTTTTCCTCTTGGGTGAATTGGTTTTCACAAAGGGAGTCCATTTTCTCCTGTCAGCAGGTAACAGCCACGAGAGGGAAGAAGCTGGGCATAGCTCCTCGGTACCCAGACTTTACAAAATAACCATTTTTGGTACAGCATCTGGTATCTAGCTAGGCTGTTATCTGCATGGCAAAATCTTCCTTTTTTTCCCCTCAATGTAGACTCTAGCCAAGGCTGGCCTCAAACTGACAGTGATACTTCTACCCCAGCCTCCCGAGTGCTGGGACTAAAGGCGTGCGCCATCACACCTGTATTAGGAAGGCAGAATCTTTCTGTTGAGCCTTTATATTAATAAACTTTTGGTAAGACTCAGTGGTGGGGTTGCTGAGAAGGCCAGGTAAGGAGCTCTGGGATTTTTTTCTTTTTAAATTTATTATTATTATTATTTTCAAACAGGGTTTCTCACTGGCCTAGATCTTGCCTAATTAGGCTAGCCTGGGTGGACAACAAGCCCCAGAAATCCTCCTATTTCTGCCTCCCCAGTGCTGGGATTACAAGTGCATGCCACCATTCCTGTCCCCCTCCCCTCACCGAGGTAAGGTTTCACTCTAGTCCAGGCTGAACTGGAATTCACTATGGAGCAAATTCCAGGTCAGCCTGGGTTAGAGAGAGACCCTACCTTGCAAAACAAAACAAAACAAAACAAAATTCTGGGGGCTATAGAGATGCCTCAGTGATTAATGACACTTGCTGGCAAAACTGCTGGCCCGGGTTCCCCAGTACTTACATAAAGCAGACACAGGACATGGTGTAAGCATTTGATTGTTTGTTTGTAGTGGAAAGAGGCCCTGAAGAACGCGCACATGTGCATGAGCACGCACCCCCCCCCCACCATGTTATAAAAAGAATTCCAGTATCCAGGTGTGGTGGTGTACGCCTGTAATCCCAGCACTCTGGAGGCAGAGGTAGAGGATTGCTGTGAGTTCAAGGCCAGCCTGGGACTACAGAGTGAATTCCAGGTCATCCTGGGCTAGAGTGAGATCCTACCTTGAAAAACCAAAAAAAAAAAAAAAAAAAAAAAAAAAAAAAAGCAAAAGAAATAAATAATTAAATAAAATTATAGAAGTTGGTTGTACTGAACTGTATACCAAAGATGCTTAAGATAAAACCAGGTGTGGTGGTCAATGCTTTTAATCCCAGCACTAAGCAGGCTGAGGTTGAAGGATTGCAGTGAGTTGGGAGTCAGTCTGTGGCTACAGAGTGAATTCCAGTTCAGTATGGGCTAGAGTAAGACCCTTCTTGGGTGGGTGGGGGGGGGCAGGGGGCGAGAGATGTCTCTTGAGCTGGGTGTGGTAGTGCATACCTTGAATCCCAGCTCATGGAAGGCTGAGGTAGAAGAGAGTTTGAAGCTAGCCTAAGGCTACAGAGTGAGTTCTAGGTCAGCCTGGGCTAGAATGAGATCTTGCCTTGAAGAAACCTAAACAAATCAATTACCACTTAAATTGGTATGGCTCTGGCTGCAGAGGTAGTTTAGTTGGTAGAGTGTCTGCCTACAGTGCAAGAAGCACTGAGTTCCATCTCTAACACCACATGAACTGGGCATGGTGTAATCCTAGCATTCAGGCTAAAGCAGGAGGATTATGAGTTGAGGCTAGACTGGGCTTCATAGTGAGACCCTTGCCTTCAAAACCAAACAAGCCATGCATGACTTTAATCCCAGTACTTGGGAGGCAGAGGTAGGAGGATCACCATAAATTTGAGGCCACCCTGAGACTACATAGTGAATTCCAGGTCAGCCTGGGATAGAGCGAAACCCTACCTTGAATCCCCTCTCCCGCTAAAAAAATCTCAACAAACAAAAGCCCCAAACCAAACCAAAACAACAACAAAAACCCCCCAATTGGTTAAGATGGTGTAGCAGTTACCTTCTTGCTGGGACAAAACACCTGACCAGAAGCAGCTTATGGGAGGAAAGGGTTTGTTCCCAGCTTATAGTGTTAAGGGGACACATCATCATCATGGTAGGGAAAGGACAGGCAAATGTCATATGTTGTCATATCATCAGGAAGTAGAGAGAATGAACCAGCTAAGAAAGCTCCGTGGGGCTGGACCTCAAGGTCCGTTTCCATCGACACACCTCCTCCAGTAAGGCGCCTCCTCTTAAAGGTTCCAAGCTTAATCAAAAACACATGAGGCTATAGGGGACATTTTACATTCTAACTACCATGCGTGTGTGTGTGCATATTCATGTATGATTGTGGGTGTTCATGTGCCATAGTGCATGTGTGGAGGTCAGGGGATAATTTTGGTTACAAGTCCTTGCCCTTCATCTTGTTTGAAGCAGGGTCTCTTATTGTTCACCAATGCAAACCCATCAGGCTAGCTGGCCTGTAAATTTCTGGGAATTCTCTTATCTCCACCTCCTTCTTGCCCTAGGCATGCTGGAATTACAGACCCTGGCACCATAGCATCTGGTTTTTCATGGGCTCTGGGACCAAACTCACTTACTCATGACAAGTGCTTTATCCACCAAGTCATCTGCCTAGCCCAAAGCAATATTTTCTAGCTTCTAAAATGAAATGAATTGAAACATCAATTTTTTTTTTTTCTGTTTTCAGTGCTGAGGTTGGAACCCAGGGCTTCATGCATGTGAAGAAGGCACGCTACCACTGAGTTACATCATCAGCCTTGAAAAAGAAAAATCTTGAAACTACCCATTAAAGAATATTTGCACAGTCTCATTTTACATTTAAGCAAGCTAGGGTTGGAGAAGTTAAGTCCTTGCTTGGGCTCACTAAGCTAGTGAATAGAGAAGTTGGGATTCAGACTTGGGTTTTTTCTTTTCTTTACTAACTTTACAATTATTTATTTATGCTCTTTTCTTTTTTATTGTGTGTATATTAGGTATAATATGGTATGTGTGCGTATTAGGTACAATATAGTGTGTGAGTATTAGGTATAATATAATGTGTGTGTATGTGTATTAGGTATAATATAGTGTGTATGTGTATATACTAGGTATAATATGATGTGTGCTTCTGTGTATTAGGTATAAATAGTGTTGTGTATTAGGTATAATATGGTATGTGTGTTAGATACATGGTATGTATATATTAGGTAATATGATGTGTGTGTGTGTATGTATTAGGTATAACATGGATGTGTGTGTGCATGTGTGCAGATGTGGTATCCCACATGTGCACATGGAGGTCAAAGGAGAACACTGGATGTCCCCATACACCATTCATCCACTTGTTTCCTTGAGTCAGAGTCTCTTCAATGATTCCAGACCTTTGGTGGTTTTGTGTGCTCCAGTGCTCCTCCAGTTCCTGCTTCCCACAGGATTAGGGTTATAGATGTGTGTGGTCAAGCCCAGCTATTTACGTGGGTTCTGTGGAATCAAACTCACCAGTCTCAGGCCCCCTCAGGCCCTCATGCTCGAGTAAGAAGAACTAAGAGATGCTGAGCCATCTCTTCAGCCCTGTTTATTCTCTTTTGGATTAATTTACATGGTGTGCTTAACTGTGGATGATAATGCTGGCTTTATGTTAGAATTTGCTGAGGTATGTAGTGTGGGGAAAGGTTGTCTAGACCCTCAAAGGCAGGGGATATTATATGGCCTGGCTCAATGGTTCTGACTACTAAGTAAAATCGCTATGAGTTAGAAGATACAAAGACTATTGTGTTACTAATGGGGTAAAATGTTGGTGAGTAGGCCTCAACAAAGGTCCCCTTCCCAACTGGCATACTATTCAAATGTCCCTCCACCAGCAGAGGGCAGACTTGTGGTCCCAAAGAGCAGAAGTAGGCAAAGAAAACTGCACTTGGAGGTTTAAGGAAGAGAGGGGGAAAGGTTTTTTGGGAAATGGCACCTGCCTCAGTGACTTGTCCAGAGATGGCTCTGTTTGTAGTCTTTGTGGACATGTATGTGATAGTCCAAGTGTTTGAGAAAAAGTGCATGACCTCCTTCCACAGACATAACAGAATGTTAACCTTCTACAGCACTGCTTTCTTGGGTCCCTATTTCCTGTATTAAGCCAAACCCAGTCTCCTAGGGCCTACATAGGGATCTATAGGTATTATGGACCTACATGGCGTTATAGGCTCTGTAGGATTACAGGAGCTAAAAGTGCCTTTGCTGTGAAACAGTCAAGATGGAGAGGGTTTTCCTCCACATCCTCCTTCCTGGTAGGTTCTCAGGGGCTCAGTGCCACAAATGCAAAGTCATCATGTTTCCAGGCCACAGCATGCTACACAAGGCCTCAGCATGCTCCTGGAGTCAAGATGTTGAGTCTTGAAGGCGATGATAGATGCATGAATGAGAGACATGTCGCCCCAGTCTTTATTTCACAGAGAAGGAAATTACCATCAGAGCCCTCCGCCAAAATCCTGTCCAGGCTGACAAGCTGATGAGCCCGCTCAGGCTTCGCGTTCACCTGCTCCCTCACATGAGAAGCCCGGGAAGGGCTACCAAAGGGTGGGTTTCTCCAGGATCGTTCAGCTTCTTGGAGAACCAGGCTCTTGCCTGCTGCCTGCTCCTTCTGCCAGCCCCCCGCCCGCCCCTGCAGTAGATGGGGGCCTAGCAGCATCACATTAATCATGACAAGCCTCTCGCAGTCCCTGTTACTGCCGGCGCCCAGTGGTGTGCCGTGCTCTCAAAATCTCTTCTGAATTGAAGTGGGGAAGGCTGGTAAGTGGGAGAGCATTTCTGTCCCCTCCTAACTCTTCCGTCCTCCCCGCTCCAAATGTGTCTGATGATATTGGAAGTGTAACCTAGTTGCTAAGCCAACGGCAGTGGTCATTTGAGAAAAACAACAACAACAACAAAAACCCAAACACATCAAAGGTGCGTTTCTTGAGGAAGACCAAGGGTGTTCTTCCTCTGAGCCAGGCCTGCCTCCAGGATTAGCCCACCTGCTGAAGTCATGGTTTTCACATGAGGTGTGAGTTTCCAATTCCTTGCAAACAAAAGGACAAGGGTTTCAAGGTTTGGAATCACCATGGCAACGCCCCAGATTTCCTGCCATGTCAGGGTCTTAGAACTGGTCCTTCCATTCCTCTAAAATTGGCCAAAGTCCCAAGGCCCAAAAGGGTCTTCTGTTCAGTGCTCAGAATGGGCATCAATGCAGCTGCCAGGCAGTTTCCTGTTAAGTAAATGTGGTAGATTGAATGGAGCCAACCTAAAGATATGTCCATGTCCAGAACCTAGGAATAATTTGAGGAAAGGTTTTTCTTTAGTCTGTGTGTGTATGTGACTTCATGTGTGTGGCATGCACGTGTACTGAGCACATGTAAGAGGACAACTTTCAAGTGTTGGGCCTCCCCTTCCACTTCCTCTGAGGCAAATCTCCCATTCTCATTGGTCCCATGGCTGTTTATCACTGTATTTGCCAGGCTAGCTGGTCTGTAAGCTTTCTTTATTTCTTTTTTGAGGTAGGGTCTTGCTTTATCTTAGGCTGACCTGGAAACTCACTATGCAGTCTCAGGGTGGCCTCAAACTCATGACGATCCTCCTACCTCTGCCTCCTGAGGGCTGGGATTAAAGGCAGAGAGAATGGGTGCACTAGAACCTCTAACCACCCACAAATGAACTTCAGACGTATGTCTGTGCATCTGGCATGGGTGCTGGGGAATCAAACTCGGATCATTAGGCTTGGCAGACAAGTGCCTTAATCACTGAGTCACCTCCCCAGCCCTGCTCTGAAAGCTTTCTGAACATTCTCCTGTGTTGCCACCATCTTTCCCTCTATAGGCTGGGATTACAGACATCTGCTATGGCTTTCAGCTTTTACATGGGGCCTAGGGATCCAAACTCAGGTACTCAGGCTTGCATGGAAAGTGCTTTTATTCAGTGAGCTTTTTCCCCAGCCTCTGGAACTCACTCTGAAGGCCAGAGTGTCTTCAAACTCTTTCTAATTCTTATACCTCAGCCTCCCAAGTACTAGGATTAAGGATGTGAGCTACCACACCCAGCAAGGGGGAAGATTTTTGAAGATATAATTCAGGAACTCTAGATGAGATTACCCTGAATTTAGGGTGGATGGGGGACTCTAAGTCCAATGACAAGTGGTTTTTTTTTTTTTTTTTGAGGTAGGGTTTCACTCTAGTCCAGACTGACTGGAGTTCACTATGTAGTCTCAGGATGGTCTCAAACTCATGGCGATCCTCCTATCTCTGCCTCCCAAGTTCTGGGATTAAAGGTGTGCACCACTGTGCCTGGCTACAAGTATTTTTGTAAGAGAAAGACAGGGGTCTAGGAAGATGGCTCAATAGTTAAAGGTAATTTTTTGCAAATCCTGTCAACCTGGGTTCAGTCCCCCAGCCACCCACATAAAGCTTTCTTTTTAAAAATTTTTATTTATTTGCAAGGAGAGAGGCAGAAATAGAAAGTGGGAGAGAGAGGGAGAGAGAGAGAGAGAGAGAGAGGGAGGGAGAGAATGGGCACACTAGGGCTTCTTACCCCTGCATATGAACTCCAGACGCTGCACCACATTGTGCATCTGGCTTTAAGTGGGTACTGGGAGATCAAACCCAGGCCATCAGGCTTTACAAGCAAGTGCCTTAACCACTAAGCCATCTCTCTAGTCCCTAGAACCTTCTTTTGTTTTCTTTTTTCTTTTTAGAGCCTACTTCTCCTCCTTCTTCTTTTGGTTTTTCAAGGGAGGGTCTTACTCTAGCCCAGGCTGACCTGGAATTCACTATGTAGTTTCAGGGTGGCCTCAAACTCACAGTGATCCTCCTACTTCTGCCTCCCGAGTGCTGGGATTAAAGGCATGTACCACCATGCCCAGCTCAGAGCTTTCTTTTTTCTTTTCTTTTTTTTTTTAGTTTTTCGAAGTAAGGTTTCACTCTAGCCCAGGCTGACCTGGAATTCACTATGGAGTCTCAGGGTGGCCTCGAACTCATGGTGATTCTCCTACCTCTGCCTCCCAAGTGCTGGGATTAAAGGCGTGCGCCACCACACCCGGCTTCAGAGCTTTCTTTAGACGTGCCAAGAGACCCTTGTGCACCCATACACATACAAATGAATAATTAATTAAAATATTTTTTTATTTATTCATGAGCAGAGAGAGGGAGAAGGAAGAGAGAGATAGAGAGTGCTAGAGAGCAGGGCTTCTTGCAAATGAACTCTAGATGCATGTGCCACTACTTTGTGCATCTGGCTCTATGTGGATGCTGGCTTTGCAAACAAGAACTTTAAATCACTACATCATCTCCCCAGCCCAAATGAACTAACTAGAAATATTTTATTTTATTTACTTGCAAGGGGAGAGACAGAATGTGTGTGTGTTTGTTGTGTGTGTGTTTGTGTGTGTGTGTGTGTGTTTGTGTGTGTGTGTGTGTGTGTGTTTGTGTGTGTGTGTATCAGGTCTTGCCATTGCAAAAATGATGAAAGGGCTGGAGAGATGGCTTAGTGGTCAAGGCACTTGCCAGCAAAGTCTAAAGATCCAGGTTCGATTCCCTAGGACCTGCATAAGCCAGATGCACAAGGTGGTGCACACATCTGGAGTTTGTTTGCAGTGGCTAGAGGCCCTGGTGTGCCCATTCTCCCTCCCTCCCTTTCTCTATCTAATAATTTAATATTTAAAAAAGAATGATGAAAAACAAAGGGACAGCCAGGCATGATGGTGTCCACCTGTAATACCAGTCCTAGGAAGATGGAGGCAGGTGGGTCAGGAGTTAAGGTCATCCTTTGCTACATACAGAGTTTCAGGCCAACTTGGAAGGGTAACCTTGCTGGCCATGTCATCAGAACTAAGCCTGGGTGCAGTTCCTATCTTTCCCTCTATCTGAAGTTCACTGGGAAACTAGTTTCTATTGGCACCTTTCCTTTTGCAATCTGGCCAATATCCTTTGTGTGTGTGTGTGTATGTGAGATCATAAATGGTTTCCATGGATACGAAAAGCTGGGATAGAATGATGCTGATATACATGTAAATGTTAGAATCAAACTAGGGCTATTGTTTTTGCTTGCCATGGAGTTTCATTCATTGTGAAGACACCCCAAGGGACTTTGGAATATGTACCCACAACTCTGTGGTTTCAACCACATGCCAGCCTACCTGGTTAATGTAGGGTTGGAGCACCACAGGAACACCCCAGGTCCTCATCAAGCTTTCTCTTAGCTCTGGCATGCGTGTATAGATGTCAACAGGTGAAGAGAGATGTGCTGTAAATAAGCAGATGGTCCCTGCAGGGCAGGTGAGATATAAATTCTGGCAGGCAATACCACATCCAAAGCCTTTACCAATGTAGACCCATCATTTGTTTAGTGAATCAGAACCAGTGAGCAGAGGAGACAAGTGGGCCCTAGGCTATGCGCTATGCGCTTGTTTCCACGACTGTGAACTCACATCTGCTTCCTGCCAGATGCTACACATGTAGGCTTCTCCAAGGTGGCTTAGCTATCAACAGAAATGGGCTTTAATCATTCCTCTAACTGGTTCTGTGTCACTGAGATGTGACTTGGTGGCAGAGCTCAGGTAGAGATTTTAGGTCACTGAAGTCTGCTCCCCTACTTTCTAAGAGATACCACCTCGTATGGAGCTGGGGAGATGGCTCAGTGATTAAAGGCATTTGTCTGCAAAGCCTGTCAGCCCAAGTCTGGTTCCCCAGAACCCATGTAAAGCCAGATGCACAAAGTGGCACATGCATCTGGAATTCGTTTGCAGTGGCAAGAGGCCCTGGCATGCTCATACTTTCTCTCTCTCTCTCAAATACATACATAAAAATATCTAAAAAGTAGAGTGGCTGGAAAGATAGCTCAGTAGGTAAAGGCACTTGCTCTGCATGTCTGCCAACCAGAGTTCAGATCCCAGCACTCATATCAAGCTGCACCTGCAGTGGCACATGCATCTGTAATCCTAATGTGCCTATGGCAACGGGCGGTGGAGTCAGAGAACCCTGAAGCTCACAGGCCAGCTGGTCTGGCCTTCCCACCAGCAAACAACAGAGATCCTGACTCAAACAAGGTGGAAAGAGAAGACCAACAGCCTGAGGTTGTCCTCTGACCTCCACATGTGCACCATGGCGCATATGTATTTAGAATGGCTGGGTTGGTTAGATTCCCATTGTTATGACAAAATACCTAAGACAAACAACTTAAAAAAGAAAGGGTTATTTTGGCTCAGGGTTTCAGGCTGTAGACATCTGGCTTCATGGTGCAGCAGAACAGCATGACAGGAGAGAACGTGGGGAGAGGAGAGGAGAGGAGAGGAGAGGAGAGGGAGACGAGAGCCCAGCATAGAGGAGGCTGACACAAGTAGGGTCACCAAGATCATCAGTTGTAGTTCAGGGCCACCTGAGCTACATAGCCAGACATTGTCTGAAAAAATATAATAAAAGAGGGTTGGGAGATGGCTTAGCCATTAAGGCACTTGCCTGTGAAGCCCAAGAATGCATGTTCCAATCTCTAGGTCCCACGTAGCCAGACACACAGTGACACAAACACAATGTTGCACATGCACCACAAGGGGGCTCACACATTTGGATTTCACTCACAGCGGCTGAAAGTCCCGGGTGCACTCATTCTCTCTCTCTCTCTGTCTCTCACTCAAAAATAAAAAAAAAAATAACAAAAGAGCAAGAGAGACAGAGACAAAGGGACAAAATGTACCCCTCAATGGCACACTTCCAGTGACTTACTTACTCCAATTAGGTCCTACTTCCTAAAGCTTCCACTACCTTCTAATAGCCCATTAAGCTATGGATTTATCAATGAATCAATTTATTGCTGAGGTTATAGCCCTCATGATTCAATCACCTCCCAAAGGTCTCACTTCTGAACACTGCTACATTGGGGACCAAGCTCTCAACACATAAGCTTTCAGGGGATAGTTCAGATCTCAAACTATAATGATGATAAATTTTATGTTATACATATTTATTTCTTTTCTTTTTCTTTCTTTCATTTATTTATTATTCTGTTTTTCAAAGTAGGGTCTCACTCTGGCCCAGGCTGGCCTGGAATTAACTATGTAGTCTCAGGGTGGCCTTGAACTCATGGTGATCCTCCTACCTCTGCCTCCCGAGTGCTGGGATTAAAGGTGTGTGCCACCATGCCAAGTTTATGTTGTTCATAATTTACCAGTTTATCAGTCTTCTGATATTTCTTCCAAAACTCACTGTTCCTTCTGCTAATTTCCTATCTCCATTAGAAGTTACTCTATGTGTTCAGATGAGACATCTCTATCATACCCTCTAAGACTCAGGGCCCATTGCAGAAGATGTGGCGGAAAGAATTTAAGTGCCAAAGGAAGGGTAGGACTGCTTACAATGCAATATTCCAGACACAAATGATCTTTTTTTTTGTATCAAATGATCTTAATATTTATGATATCACAGTACCTGAAGCTACCTGCATAAGACCTTTATAATAGGAGGAAAAGATAATGACATCAAAATAGAAGAGAGACTAAGTGGAAGGGGGATGTGGTGGTTTGATTCAGGTGTCCCCCATAAACTTAGGTGTTCTGAATGCTAGGTTCCCAGCTGATGGAGATGTGGAAATTAACACCTTCTGGAGGGAGTGTATTGTTGGGGCTGGGCTTATGGGTGTTATATCCAGTTTCTCCTTGCCAGTGTTTGGCACACTCTCCTGTTGTCCACCTGATGTTGGCCAGGGGGTGATGTCCACCCTCTGCTCATGCCATCATTTTCCCTACTATCATGGAGCTTCCCCCTTGAGCCTGTAAGCCAAAATAAACCTCTTTTGTTCCCACAAGCTGCTCTTGGTTGGGTGATTTCTACCAGCAATGTGAACCTGACTGCAACAGTAAAGTGGTAACGAGATGGGGGTTGCTGCTAGACACCTGACTGTGTGATTTGGCCTTTTAGAGCTCATTTTCAAGAGGAATGTGGAAGGATTTGAAACCTTGGCCTAAGAGATACCTTGCAGTGCTATAGATATAGCTTGATGGACTATTCTGGTCAGAGTTGAAAGACCTTGGTTTATGGGGATGTATGAACATCATTGGAATTAATAAAAATTATAGGGACTTTTAAAGTTGGATGAATGTATTGCGTTTTACATCATGTATTATTAGCAGTTTATGGGGGCCAGGGATGGAATGTGGTGGCTTGATTCAGGTGTCTCCCATAAAGTTAGGTGTTCTGAATGCTAGGTTCCCAGCTGATGGAGATTTGGGAATTAATGCCTCCTAGAGGGAATGTGTTGTTGGGGACAGGCTTATGGATGTTATAGACAGTGTCCCCTTGACAGTGTTTGGCACACTCTCCTGTTGCTATTGTCCATCTGATGTTGGCTAGGGAGTGATGTCCACCCTCTGCTCATGCCATCACCTTCCCTGCATCATGGAGCTTCCCTTCGAGCCTGTTAGTCAAAATAAACCTCTTCTTTTTTCCCCCACAAGCTGCTCTTGGTTGGGTGATTTCTACCAGCAATGTGAACCTCACTGCTTCAGGGGAGGAGATTCAATGGATGTTGGATTTGAAAGTGGAGGGGGGATGGGAGTGGAAGAAGGGGATTATCATAGTTTTATTGTCTATCCTTATGGAAGCTGTCAATAAAAGTTAAAAAAGAACAAAAAATGTTATTCTAGAGCTGGAGAGATGCTCAGTGATCAAAGGTGCATGCTTGCAAACCATGATGCCTGGTTTGAATTTGCCAGTCAGTACCCATGTGAAGCTAGATATGCACAAAATGGTGCATATGTTTGGAGCATGTTTGCAGTGGCAGGAGACTCACTCATGTCCATGTTCTCTCTTCCTCTCTCTTCCCTTCCTCTCTCTCTTTCAGATAAATGAATATTTAAAAAGTTATTCTACTTTTGCTGAAGAAGACAAGATCAATAAATCTCATTGTTTCTATCATCAGACACCACCCATTAGAGTGGTTTGAATGTAAAAATCTTTCATAGCCCCATGTATTTGAATACTTAATCCCCACTTGGTGGCACTGTTTGGGAAATTCATTGAGCATTTAGAAGGCGGGGCCTTGCTGGAGGAAGTGTGTTTGTGAGGGCCAGCCTCAGGGTGGTATAACCCAGCCACACTTGCCATACTCAGCTCACTTTCTATACTTCCTTCCTGCTAATGTGGAGATGTGATGTCCACCTGTCATGCCTTCCCCACCATGATGAAATTGTAGGGTTTCATAAGCTGCTCCTGGTTGGGTGTTTTGTCCCAGTAATGAGGAAGTAATTGATAACACCTACCATGCTGGCCCATGGATCATTGATTCTCTCTTGGAGACTGTAACTACTCTCTGCTCAAACTTGTGCCTTGCCCATTCTGTCCCTTCTAGAGTGAAAAGCACCAGGGAAGGTAAGTCTCTAGTCACAGCTCCTCTGGTATGCCAACACTCATCACCTGCTTTTACTATGACCACAACCCTTCATGACACAAAACCCCTTTTGTCAGTGGCTTGGCTTTCTATGGTTTGATTATCCAAAGTCAATCATGGTACAAAATCTTAAATGCGAAGTTTCAGAAAAAAGAAAGTTTTGGGCTTGAGAGATGGTTTAGTGGTTAAGGAGCTTGCCTGCAAAGCCTAAGGACCCAGGTTTGATTGCCCAGGACCCACATAAGCCAGATGCACAAGGTAGCTCTTGCGTCTATAGTTCATTTGCAGTGGCTAGGGGCCCTGGTGCGCCTATTCTCTCTCCCTGTCTTCCCCTCTTTTTCTCTCTCCCTCTGACTCTCAAATAAATAGTGTATCAAAAACAAAAGAAAAGAAAAAAAAAAAAGAAAAGAAAAAAGCAAGTTTTAAAGAACACACTTTCCTGAGTAATGTGGTAAAATCTTGAGCCTCTCCTGCTCTGTCCCAGACAGATATGAAGCCTCCCTCTGTCAGGTGTATCCACACTGAATGTGCTACCCTATTGGTCACTTGTCTCCATTTGAAAGTCAGCTGTCATTGGCCTAGACCTCACCAATTAGGCTGGACTGGCTGCCCGGTGAAGTTCAAGGATCCACATTTCTCGGCCTCCCCGGCACTAGAAATATAGACAGGTGCTGCCATGCTCATCATTTACATGGCTTCTGTGGCTGGCGCTGAGGACCTCATGCTTGCAAGGTGTTGTGGTTTAATGTGAGATGTCTTCCATAGGCTCGTGTGTCTGAACAATTGATCCCCAGCTGGTGGCACTGTGTGGGAAGGTTGTGGAACATTTAGGAAGAAGAGCCTTGCTGTAGGAAGTGGGCTACTGAAAATAGGCCTTGAGGCCTTGAGGTTTTATAGCCGGGCTCCATTTCCTGTTTCTCTCTGCTTTCTGACTCTGGCTGCAATGCGATGGGCTCTGCTTCTGCTGCCATGACTTCCTGCTATGATGGAAAGTATCCTCTGGAAACTGTAAACCAGAATAAACCCTTTCTTTTCTGTTGTAGTTGCTTCTTTATTTTTCCCCTGAGGTAGGGTCTCGCTGTAGCCCAGGCTGACCTGGAATTTACTTGGTAGTCTCAGGGTGACCTCGAACTCATGGTGATCCTCCTACCTACTCCTCCTTCTTTTCCTTCTTCTTTTAAAATATTTATTTATTTGCCAACACACACAGAGAGAGAGGGAGAGAGACAGAGAGGGAGAGAGAGAGAATGGGTGTGCCAGGGCCTCCAGTCACTGCAAACGAATGCCAGATGCATGCGTCACGTTGTGCATCTGGCTTATGTGGGTCCTGGGGAATTGAACCCAGGCCTTCAGACATTGCAAGTAAGCACCTTAATTGCTGAGGTATCTCTCCAGCTCTGTAGTTACCTTCTTATTGCTAGGACAAAACACCTGACCAAAAGCAGCTGATGGGAGGAAAGAATTTATTTTGGCTTACAGTGTCCAGGGCAAGCTTCATGATGGCAGGGGAAAGATGGCAGAACAGAAGCTGGAATCACCTCCTTGTCACAGCAAGTGGAAAGCAGCAGCAGGAGAGTGACCCGAACTAACACTGGCAAGCTAAGGGTTAATAAACCTCCAGGTCCACCCCCAGCCCAGTGGCACACACCTCCTTTTGGCACACACCTCCTTTAACAACGTCCCAAGTGGCCATCAGCTGGGGACCAAGTGTTCAGAACACAAGTCTACTGGGGACACCTGACTCAAACCATCACACCTCCCTTCAGTTGCTTCTTGTCAGGTTTGGTCACAGAAACAGGAAAGTAACTAACATGGAAGGCAAGCACTTTACAGACTAAGCTATCTCCCCAGCCCTTTACTACAGTTTCCTATAATTGCTCTAGTTTGTTATTAGTGATTGTGGTTAATCTTTTACTGTGTGTCATTTACAAAGCAAACTTTACTATATGTGTGGATGTATAGGGGAAAAAAAAAGCATAGTGTCTTTAGGTTTCAGTATGTGCAGTTTCAGACGGTCACTGGGGGTACTGGAACATGTCCCCGTGGATAACGGGGTACTGTACTTGCTTCCTATCATGACCTCATTGACTTTATCTCCCAGCTACCTTCTGTTGTCCTCTCTGTTCTGGCTGTCCCTCCTGCTTTTCAGACACACTTGGGATGTCTCTGCCTTAGGGTTTCCTCTGCCGACAGTGTTTCTGCACTAAACCCTTCGTGGTGTGAGGCTCCCTCCTCCTTAGGTCTACACTCATCTCTCTGTGAGCCCTGCCAGGCCAGCGTATGGAACTGTCAACACCCCAACGCTTCATGGTCTCCATACTTCACTTTTTTCCCCCCCTCATTTATATGTATCACCAACCTAATATACTATTTTATTTATCTTGTGTATTTTTAATCTCTCCCATTAAAATGTATGATGTTGAAGGCAGGGGCTTAGAAAATCTCCACAGTCCTGTTTTTCCTGTAGTGCCCAGATCAGCTTCTGACATACACTTGGCATTCGGTAAATACTTGTTAAATTGATGAACGGGTACAGACACTTAGGTAATTGCTCAGGGTCCATTCCTCTTAGAAAACACCCTTTGATCGATGTGTGACCACCGTGGCCTCCCACATGCATTCAGTCTATTTGTAGAGCCTCTGTGAACTTGGCCTACATTTCACTGAACTCAAGGTTTCTATACTGAAGCTGATTTTGCCCCTCAGAGGGCATTTGGCATTATATGAAGACATCCGGGGTTCCTGTGAGGGGAGTACAGTGACTACTGCCATCTATTGGGTAGCAACCAGAGATCTTAATGCATAGAACAGCTCCTCCCCCTGCTCCATTAAAACAGATCCTTTAAAACTGGGCTTGGTCATGCACTCCTTTAATCCCAGCACACACCTTTAATCCCAACACTCAGAAGGCAAAGATAGGAGGATCTCCATGAGTTCAAGGCCACCCTGAGACTGCATATTGAATTCCAGGTCAGCCTAGGCTAGAGTGAGACCTCAAAAACAAGACAAAACAAAACAAAAAACACAAAACAAAGGATCCTTTGGATTTAATATCAACTGCATTAAGGCTGTGAATCCTGATTTAACCTGATCACATTAGGAGTGATCTAGTTGGCATTTAGAAGAAGGTAAGCTTTTGGTGGACTGTCATAGGTTGACTTGGGGACCTGAAAAATTCATATGTTGAAGGAAGACCTATTCAGAGACTGATAATGTCAGTGTGTTTGAAGTTGGGGCTTTTTAAGTAATGAAATTAAAAATGAAGTTATTAGAGTGGACCATAAAATCCAATATGTCTGGTGTCCTTATAAAAAGAGATGTTTGGATACAGACACACGAAAATGAAGATGATGGGAAGACATTCAGGGCAAAGGTGTCTTCATGACAGAAGTGATCTAGCCATAAGCCAAATGGCACCAGGTAATCACTAGAGCTGGAAGAGGCAGGAAGGCCCCTCCCATGGAGCTGGGGAAAGCTCGACTCCCCCTGAACCTGGAATGGGATGTCCAGGCTCTGGCCTCCAGAACTGGAAGTGAAGAAAAAAGCCAGAGCTTTTTAAACTTTTTCTACTAATGAGCCCAAGTATACAGGCATATGAAATAGGTATAATAACCAAGTATTTCCTGCTAATAAAGCAGAAATTTATTTTAAAACCAGTCTTGGATATACATTTGATTTTTACCATTTATTAAAGACAAAAGTAAATTTGCATACTAATGAGATGGATGTGTTTGTTTAGTTTTATATAAACAAATCTTGGCTGATAATTTGGCACTGCAGGATACCGAGCATCTTCAACATTTTTTAGTTGATTGATATTTTGATTTTATACTCATCAGAGCAGAAAATGCCACTTCAAATAAGTATGTAGTATAAAATGGCAGGGCCATTTCAGAAATTGTTGGAAATTCTATCCTAATCCTAATTCAAAATTCATTTAAAATTTCTTTTTGGGTTGGAGAAACGGCTTAGTGGTTAAGGCACATGCCTGTGAAGCCTAAGGACTCCTGTTTGATTCTTCAGGTCCCACGTAAGCCAGATGCACATGGTGGCTCATACATCTGGAGTTCGTTTGCAGTGGCTAGAGGCCCTGTCACACTCATTCTCTGTCTTTCTCTCTCCCTCCCTCTCTGTCTGTAATAAATAAAAAAAAATATTTTTTTAAAAAGAATAAAATTTTTTTTTTAAGTGAAATTCATGTCAGAAACTCAAAGAGCAATGCAATTCCCAAATATTCTAAAGCCAGGCATGGTGGCTCATGCTTTTAATCTTAGCTCTCAGGAGCCCAGGTTAGAATGCGCCCCTCAGAATCAAAAATATCATAAAACCCCAACACCAAATAGTCTAACATAATCCAATCAATGATATACTAACTTGATACTTTTATCCCAAAGAATGATAGTAGGAAAATATGTATATATATATATATTTTTTTTGTTTTTCAAGGTAGGGTCTCACTCTAGCCAAGGCTGACCTGGAATTCACTATGAAGTCTCAGGATGGCCTCGAACTCTTGGTGATCCTCCTACTCTGCCTCCTGAGTGCTGGGATTAAAGGCATGCGCCTCCATGCCCAGCTAAATAGTAAGAAAATACTAAAAGTCTTTGATAGGGCTGGAGAGGTGGCTCAGAGGTTAAAAGCACTTGCTTGCAAAGCCTGTTGGCCCAGGTTCGATTCTCTGGTACCCACATAAAGCCAGATACACAAAGTAGCATGTATGTCTGGACTTTGCAATAGCAAGCAACCCCGCAAATAAATAAAACTTTTAAAAGTCTCTGTTTTCCATAATTTTAACCATTATGTTTCTGTAAGAGGGGAAAAGAATGTGTGTATAGTAAAAACACTTCAATTCACAACATATAATCATCTCACATCTGAGCCAAGGGGTCAGGTACTGTTCACTGGTGTAATGTGGTGTAACTTTCTTGTTGCTGGGACAACATACCTGACCAGTAGCAACTTAGGAAGGAAGGGTTATTCAGTTTATAGTCCATCATGGTGAGGAGTTTGAGCTGGTTACATTCAGTCCACAGTGAGGAAGCAGACAGCAAGGACTGCTCGCTCTCTCCTTTTTTTTTTTTTTTTTTTTTTAGTTTTTCAAGGTAGGGTCTCACTATAACCCAGGCTGACCTGGAACTCACTATCTAGTCCTCAGGGTGGCCTTGAACTCATGGCAATCCTCCTATCTCTACTAAAGGTGTGTGCCACCATGCCTGGTGTCTGTCCTTTTTATATCGTCCAGGACCCTAGCTGTTGTAGTTTAAATGTCTGGTTCCATAGTCTCAGTCATTTTATTTTATTTTATTTTATTTACATTTATTTATTTGAGAGAGAGAATGGGTATGCCAGGGCCTCTAGCCACTGCAAACGAACTCTAAACGTATGTACCACCTGTGTATCTGGCTTACACGGGTACTGGGGGATCAAATCTGGGTCCTTTGGCTTTGCAGGCAAGTGCTTTAACTGCTAAGCCATCTCTCCAGCCTGTCTCAGTCTTTTTTTTATTTATTTGAGAGCGACAGGCACAGAGAGAAAGACAGATAGAGGGAGAGAGAGAGAATGGGCGCGCCAGGGCTTCCAGCCTCTGCAAACGAACTCCAGACACGTGTGCCCCCTTGTGCATCTGGCTAACATGGGACCTGGGGAACCGAGCCTTGAACCGGGGTCCTTCGGCTTCACAGGCAAGCGCTTAACCGCTAAGCCATCTCTCCAGCCCTCAGTCTTTTTTTTTTTTTTGGTTTTCGGAGATAGGGTCTCACTGTAGTTCAGGCTGGCCTGGAATTCACTTGGTAGTCTTAGGGTGGCCTCAAGCTGTTGGTCATCCTCCTACCTCTGTCTGCTGGGATTAAAGGCGTACACCACCATGCCTGGCCTGTCTCAATCTTTTTGATTAAACTTCCCCTTGAGCCCCTGGGGGCAGATCTGAATTTAGCCCTAAGGTGTGTTTGGGAGCAGATCTTGATTCTAGCCCAAAGGTGTGGAGAGGGCAGTTTGAGCGCTGGCTGTTTGTATTTGAGGTGCTGGCTGTTGGTGGTCTCTGTGCTTGGATCTGTAAAAGGGACCTAGCTTCCTCTGCCATTGATGGAACTTCCCCTGGATCTGTATGCTTAAAATAAATCCTTCCCTCCCATAAACTATGTCTGGTTGGATGTTTGTCCTAGCCCATGGGATGGTGCTACCTGCAGTTGAGATGACTCTTCCCACCACAATTACCCTAATGAAGATCATCTCTTAGATGGCAATGGATAATGTGGTCACTCAAAACTCATAAAACTGGAAATCCAGAAGCTACAGAAAACTCAACACCAAATCAAACTTCTAACATGCTACCAAGACTCAGGGAACATTGTGGAAGAGGGGGCAGAAAGATTGTAAGAGCCACAGGTTGGGTTGGAATATTCTGAGGCATGGTTTCCCCATCCCCCACAGAGACTGACTCCACTATGAATACCAATAATCCCTCTGAGGAGGATCCTTAGTGGAATGGGGTAGAAAAGAGGGAATATTAGTATAATCTTAACAGCAACAACAACAACAAAAAGAATGTAAGAGCCCAAAGAAGAGGAGGAGTGCTTACAATAGTGACTTCCAGACACAAAGTGGCCTTGATATCATGACCTCACAGTGGCTGATGCTACCTACACAAGACATGCATAATAGGAAGGAAAATGATTATATAAAAACAGAAGAGAGATTAGTTAGGAAGAAAAAGGATTCAGTTCGGGGAGGGGATTTTGGAGGGGAAAAAGTGGGATGGGATTATGACCATAGTATATTATTTGTATTTCTGGAAGTTGTCAATAAAATGTTTTTTTTTTTTTTTTAAAGCTGGGCATGGTGACACACACCTTTAATCCTAGCACTTGGGAGGCAGAGGTAGGAGGATTGCCATGCATTCAAGGCCACCCTGAGACTGTGTAGTTACTTTCAGATCAGCCAGGGCTAGAGTGACACCCTACCTCTAAAATTAAAAAAAAATTTAAAAAGGAGGGCTGGAGAGATGGCTTAGTGGTTAAGGCACTTGCGTGCAAAACCTAAGGACCCAGGTTTGATTCCCCAGGGCCCTCATAAGCCAGATGCATAAGGTGGCACATGTGCCTGGAGTTCATTTGCAGTGGCTGGATGCCCTAGTGTGCCCATTCTCTCTTGCTCTCCTCCCCTCTGCCTCTTTCTCTCTTTCACAAATAAATAAATAAAAAAAATTTTTTTAAAGTATCATCTCTTTTAGATACCTGATGTTGTGATGTGTTTCTTGTGTTACTATTGATCACCACGCTCAAGAGGTGTCTGCTAGGATTCTCTGCTATAAGCTTACCATGTTTTCCTATATTATTACTAAAGATTCACTAGAGAGACTTTGAGACTATGCAAATGTCCTGTTTCTGCTTAAAATTTGCCCACTTTTCTTACTATCTGTTGGCAGATCTTACCTTGTGACAGTTACTGTGGTGCTTCAGTGGTAATTTTCTATTAGTCTCACTTCTACCTTTAATAATTGGGATGCAGCCTCTGAATTTTTTTTTTTTTTTTTCAGTGTTGAATTCTATCACACTTTATTTATTTATTTTAATTTAATTTTTATTAACATTTTCCATGATTATAAAAAAAAATCCCATGGTAATACCCTCCCCGCCCCCACACTTTCCCCTTTGAAATTCCATTCTCCATCATATTACCTCCCCATCTCAATCATTGTACTTACATATATACAATATCAACCTATTAAGTACCCTCCTTCCTTCCTTTCTCTTCCCTTTATATCTCCTTTTCTATCACACTTTTAAATATAACCTAATACCAACAATTCTTCTTCTTTTTTATTTTTATTTTTTAAATTTTTTGGTTTTTCGAGGTAGGGTCTCACTCTAGCCTAGGCTGACCTAGAATTCACCATGTAGTCTCAGGATGGCCTTGAACTCACGACAGTCCCCCTACCTCTGCCTCCTGAGTTGCTGGGATTAAAGGCCATGTACTACCACACCTGACTTCATGTCATTTCAATTTATTAATTACCAGCCTCTGAATTTATATTTTTAATTACAATAAGATATTCAGGATAGGTATAAAATTAGATCTTATGGATGTAAACCATGCTAAAATTATTTCAAATGTTAGTATCAACAAAAAGAAAGCTAAGTTGTTAACATGTCTCAGAAAATATCATGAACTTAGGGAAAACAGTATTTATGATTTACAAAATTTGTTCAGTTTTTTACTTAATACTGACTTGAAACTGAAATTAGTTTTCTTTAGAAATTGCACAGCACATCCCAACTTTTTAAGAGTGTCTCAATTTATATTACTTTGGGGATCTTTTTTTTTTTTTTTCCTTTTTGTCAAAATCTTGAATAAAGTTACCCAGACCTGAAAAAAAAAAAAAAAAGATCATCTCTCAGTGGTGATTCTTCTAGGTTCTGTGTACTTGACAACCAACATAAACTACCACGTTTGGCAATAGTGGTAAGTGAAGGTGGCTGGCACCAAGCACAGTGTGGAAGTGAAGAGGGTGGAAGAGGGCAGAGTCTGGACAGGAGGCGCCGCTGCACTGCTGCAAAAGAGCGCTCTGGCAACAAGCCCAGATTATGCTGGCGGGCATGGTACAGCCCACAAGTGCCATGGGACTTCAGGCAAGAGGGAAGAACCAGGGCAGGAGGAATGAAAGGGGCTGTCATGGTGTAGACTGAAGGGGAAACTGTAGATGAGAGAAATGAGAGGCATCCCGTATAGTGGAAAGGCGGAGGGAGAATTCCAAGGCCAGACTTCATAGCCAGAAGTACAGTACACAAACTCTACGTACCAGGACTGGGTGGGACTATCTTGTTGCGGTTCTCCACTGCCAAACTCTCGAGCTTAGGAAGCCCTGGTTTTGAGCATGATGTTTACGTTATCTTTGTTGGTGGTGTGGGGTGTTTGGTCATGTAGCCCAGGCTGGTCTCCCACTTGTTTTGTACTTGAGGGACTCCTTGAACTCCTGATCCTACTTCTGTCTTCTGAGTACTAGAATTACAGGCATTTATCACCCACACCTGATTGCTTTGTACATTTTTTTAAGTTGTTGGTATGCGTGTGGTGTAGTATTGTGGGATGTGTGGTGTATGCATGTACATATGCAGATGTGTGTGCACAGACATGGACGTATCCATAGAGACCAGAGGAAAAAACTGGGTATCTTCCTCTATCCCTCTTCCACCTTATTTTCTTCTTCTTCTTTTGATTTTCTTTTTTAAATTTTTTAAAAATTTATTTATTTATTTGAGAGCAACAGGCAGAGAGAGAAAGAGGCAGATAGAGAGAGAGGGGGAGAATGGGTGCGCCAGGGCCTCCAGCCACTGCAAACAAACTCCAGATGCGTGTGCCCCCTGTGCATCTGGCTAACGTGGGTCCTGGGGAATCGAGCCTTGAACCGAGGTCCTTAGGCTTCACAGGCAAGCGCTTAACCACTAAGCCACCTCTCCACCCTTTTTTAAAATTTTTATTTATTTATTTGAGAGAGGGAGAAAGAGGCAGGTAGAGAAAGAGAGAGAATGGGTGCTCCAGGGCATCCAGACACATGGGCCATCTTGTGCATCTGGCTTATATGGGTTCTGTGGAATCAAACCTGGGTCCTTTGTTTTTGAAGGCAAGAGCCTTAATCACTAAGCCATCTCGCTAACCCCTCCGTGTTTTTCAGGTAGGGTCTCACTCTAGCCCAGACTGACCTGGAATTCACTATGTAGTCTCAGGGTGGCCTCAAACTCATGGTGATCCTCTTACCTCTGCCTCCCGAGTGCTGGGATTAAAGGCCTGCACCACTGCGCCCCGTGCCACCTTATTTTCTTGAGACAGAGTCTCTTACTCACTGTTTTTGTGGGGGGTTAGATTGGCTGATCTCTTATCTCTGTGTCCATCAGTGCTGGGGCTATAGGAAGCTACAACTGTCTTTTTACGTGGGTGCTGGGGATTGAATTTAGGTCCTCATGCTTATGTCACAAGCCCTTTTATGCACTGAGCCATCTCTTGAACTCTGCTTGTATCTTAATTTATTCTGAAGACTGTCCGTTCACAGCCCTGAGAACCCCAATGAGCACCAACAATGTTCCCTCCATCCAGCGCCTGGCTTGGGCATTTTAATCCTGCTGGGTACCCAACCTCAAAAAGGGACTAAGGAGGGAGGTTCCAGTCTGGCCAAGTCAAACAATCTCATACCCACCATCATGTAAGTGATTGCTTGTATCAATGGGACTGAGTCTTTTTTAAATTTATTTTTAATATCTTATTTTTATTTATTTATTTATTGGCAGAGAAAGAGGGAGAGGAGAGAGAGAGAAATAGAGCAAGCGAGAGAGAGAGAAAATGGGTACCAGGTCCTCCAGCTATTGCAAACGAATTCCAGACACATATGCCCCCTTGTGCATCTGGCTAACATGGGTCCTGGGGAATGGAACCTGAGTACTTTGGCTTTGCAGGCAAACACCTTAACCTCCAAGCCATCCCTCCAGTCCTAAATTTATTTTTAGAAGAGCTCAGCCAGGCATGGTAGCATATACCTTTAATTCCAGCACTTGGGAGGCAGAGGTAGGAAGATTGCTGTGAGTTGGAGGCCACCCTGAGACTGCATAGTGAATTCCAGGTCAGTCTGGGCTAGAGAGAAACTCTATCTCAAGAAAAAAACAAAACAAAAAACCCCACAAACAAAAACAAGCAAACAAACAAAAAAGCTCAGATAATAAATTAGCAAAGGCAGACTCCAGAGGACAGTGAGAAAATGTAGAAAAACCAAATATAAAAATTCTGGCACAATCAAAAAATATAAAATAAAAAAATCAATTCACTTCCATAGATTACAGCTGGAAATTCCCTGGGGGATGAGTAGATATTTTTTTTTTTTTAGAAGAGAAAAAGAGATTATATTTTATGGAAAAAGATACAATAACCATTCTCTTCACATAAAGCAAGTGATGGAAGATTGTCTGTGCTCCATAGATACACATGGCACATTCTCAGGATAATACTAACAGGAAATCAATAGGATCTTTTATATGTGAAAAGACATTATCTCTCTAGACTCCCCGGGCAGCTGATCGGGCTAACTACTGAAGATCTTCACAAAAAACTTGCCACTCACCATCAATCTTGGTCCTTGGACAGTAAGTAGCCTATAAATGGAAATCTTTGTTTATTTTTAACTTGTCCTTATAATAATTTTTTAAAGAGACAAGTGAGTTCAAAGCATCACCCTTCATAAGAGATACAGAGCCCCCAGGTGACATTGCATGACAAGTGTCTCCACAGTGGTCCGAATGCTCTCAGAAGCCATCCTCACATTCACGCTGGGTGACGGCCACATCATTAGCCACCAGAAGCTTTGTCAGGGCGTAATTT
The DNA here is from genome assembly GCF_020740685.1 of Jaculus jaculus. Lineage (NCBI taxonomy): Eukaryota > Metazoa > Chordata > Mammalia > Rodentia > Dipodidae > Jaculus > Jaculus jaculus. The sequence continues at coordinate 41,491,037 of NC_059106.1, forward strand.
GACAACCAGGACAGGCTCCATGGGATTTATGGGGCCTCCTGGGTTTTGCCTTCATTGATCTGAAATAAGATCAAAGTTAATATTAGCAAAAAACGCTTTGTGCTGTGGTCATCTTTCCATGAAAGGTTCTGGCGACTGGTGGGTTTGGACATTTATTCTAGGAGTGCTCTTAGCTGACTGAAGAGCAGGATGAGTCATGTGATGTGAACATTCTAAATATCCAGGCCCCTGTCACATGAGGATCTAACCATCCTCTTGGTAAAGCACCTTGTTTACTTGAGTAACTAGTTTAAATGTCATGGAGCATAGAGCCTGCAGCAGTTACCTTCTTGTTACTAGGACAAAATACCTGACCAAAAGCAGCTTACAGGAGGAAGGGATTTATTTCAGTTTACAGTTTTGAGAGGTGCGTGTGTGTGTGTGGTTTTATCATGGCAGGATAAGTATTGGCAGAGCAGGCATCTGGGGCGTCACATTTCAGAGTAGCAGGCAGGAAGTTGTCAGCATGAGCTAGCTCTGAACACCCAGTGGCTGGATTAATAAACCTCAAGGTCTGCCTCCAGTGACATACCTCCTCAAGCAAGTTCAGCCTTCCAAAGGCTCCACACCTTTCCCAAATTGCCACTGTCTAGGGACCAAGTATTCCAAACACATGGGGCACACTTTACATTTTAGCCACCACAGAGCTCATGAGCATTAAGTTTGGGTTTAGCGGTGGCTATGCCCTGCATCAATTTTCTTGGGCTGTCCAACAAAGAAAAGCAAAACTCAGTGGCTTAAGTTCCAGCCTCTGAAACTGTGAGCCAGAGCCCCATGTGGAATCACTTAGCTGAATGGGGCAAATACAAAAAAGTTGGCAACAGTAAGCTTACTGAACACTCAGTGATGAAAAATTGATTCTAAATGTCAGACTAGCTGGCCTGTGAGCTTCATTTTCTCCTGACTCTGCCTCCCGTCATCATACGCACCACTTTGTGCAGCTGGCTATACATGGGTACTGGGGAATCAAACCCAGGACAGCTGGCTTTGCAAGAAAGTGCCTTTAACTGCTGAGCCATCTCCCCAGCTCTGGTCCTCAGTTCATGATGTGAATGATAAACTGCCAGGTGTGATGGTTCACGCATTTAATCCCAGCACTCCGTAGGCAGGGGTAGAAGGAGTTCAAGGCTACCCTGAGACTACATAGTGAATTCCAGGTCAGCCTGGGCTAGAGTGAGACCCTACCTTGAAAAGAAAAAAAAAAAAAAAAGATAAACTGAAGGACTGGACAGACGGGATCATGCAAGTATGAGGACCTGAGTTTGATGCCCGGAGCCCACATAAAACAGCCAGATGTGGTGCTGTGCATCTATAATCCCAGCTCTGGGGAGGCTGAGGCAGGAGGAACCTTTGGGCTCCCTGGCTAGCTCATCTGGTATTACTAGTGAGTTCTAGGCCTCAAGAAAGGTGGACAACTCTTGAAGAACAACACCTAAGTTTGTCCTCTGGCCTTCACATATATGTGCACACACATGCAAACACCCTTGTACATACATGCACATGCATGCACTCAGTAGATAATTAGAAAATGCATTTAGTTCACCCAACATACTGAATATCCTTTCATAGTAACTCAGCACACTGTGGGGGGAGGGGTTGCTCTTGTAACCATGGGCATGGTGGGAGCTGCTGCTCAGGGCCTACATTAGTTGAAAGGATCACCTGGCAGACTGCTAGCCCGGGAAATGGCCCAAATCCAAAATTTGAAGTATGTTTCTTCTTTTTTTTTTGAGGTAGGATTTCTTATAGCCTAGATTGGCCTAGAACTTGATATGCAATCATGGATGACCTTGAACTCCTGATCCTCTTGCCTCATCTCCTGAGTAATGAGATTACAGGAGTACACCACTATGCCTGGCTTGAAGTATGGTTTCTACTGAATGAATATATATATTCCCACCTTGCTCTTTTTCTTTCAAATTGGAGCTCTCTTGCCCATTCAACTAGGTCAGCTTCTTTGCCTCTCAAACTTGCCCCTCTGCCCTTGCTGCATTCTGTTCCTTGACAGCTTTCACCTTCTCCTCTTCTTAGCCACAGCCAGCCAGGTCCATGTCCTCCCTGGAACTCCTGTGCTAATTCCACAGATCAGAAAAGAGACAGGGACTCTGATTTTCAAGCTGTGCCCTCCAGGGCAGGGCTGCTGGGTGAAGCGGACAGGGGGTGGGGGAAGGGGCTCAGCCCCTCCAACTCACCCAGCCAACAGAGCCCCCTGATTTCTTCCAGCATGATTCTTGCGCTTTCTTTTGTTTGTTTTGAAATAGGGTCTTACTAAATAGCTCAAGCTAAATAGTATCTTTTTTTGTTTGTTTGTTTTTTGAGGTAGGGTCTCACTCTGGTTCAGGCTGACCTGGAATTAACTATGTAGTCTCAGGATGGCCTCGAACTCACAGCGATCCTTCTACCTCTGCCTCTGGAGTGCTGGGATTAAAGGCGTGAGCCACCACACCCGGCTGCTAAATAGTATCTTGAGATCCTCCTGCCTGTACCTCTGGAGTGCTGAGATTTTTTTTTTTGAACTTTTATTGATAATCTCTCTCTCTCCATATCCGTCTGTGTCTGTCTGTCTGTCTGTCTGTCTGTCTGTCTGTCTGTCTATCTATCTATCTATCTAACTACTATATCTATACTAAACACTGTGCCCTGACCATAATTCTCTCCCAGCATGCTCCTTTGCTTCCTCTCCTGTTCCCTTTCCACTGAACCCCTTTTTTCTTTTTAGTAAGTCCCTTTTCTATTTTGATGTCATCATCTTTTGTCCTTAATTTATGTAGACTTTTTTGAAGATGGGTATTATCAGCCACTGTAAGGTCACGAATGCTACAGCCCCTTTGTGTCTAGAAGACAGTATTCCAAACCATTCCTTCCCCATCCTTTGGCTCTTACATTTTTTCTGCCACCTCTTCCACAGTGGTCCCTGAGCTCCTGAAGGGTGTGAGAGAGATGTTTCAGTGCTGAATACTCTACCTTCCCTTTTTCTCAGCTGGAGTGCTGAGATTACAGGCATGGGCCACTAGAGTGGCACTGAGGCTGGAGAAGCTTACTGAAGCTCCATCCTGGGTGCAGCGACAACTATGCGCACCAGCCGGGGGCCGGGGGATGCAGAAGGAAGCCACAGGAATTTAATGGTCCTTGCTCAGGAAACATGGAGGCAAACGAAGCTCACAGCACTTTTATGTATGCTTCCTAGAATCACGCTCATTAATAAGGTTCAACTCAGTCATCAAAACGCACTGACTCTGAAGCTGTCCCCTCCAAGGTCCTGCCGTCCGTCCCCCTCCAGGCCGACACTGTACCGTTCATGCATCCCTTGCTCCCTGCCTTATTCATCAATTTTCTAAGTACAGAAAGATGACAGTTTGCAACCTCGGATGCAAATGTGGACATTTGCCAGGTCACATCTGGCCGGGGTCTGATTGTGCAATGGCTTCATGAAGAAATATCAATTCTCGTTCCCTTCAGCTGACCTTTGGGCCATCTTCGCAGACTCACTTGTTCCCTATTGTGATATGAAAATTCAGTTTCAGACTATGATTTATGCAGTGCTATTTCTTTCAGAAGTTAACAGCACCCTGTATGTGTCAGCAAGGTCCCAATGCGGCAAGGAGGAGAAGCCCAGTCATCACGTCCAGGCTAGAGATGGCATAGAAAGCAGAACCGCAGGCCATCGAGTCTTGTCCATACAGGTGTAGGGTTGCAAATTACCCTTCTGGCCACATTTGAAACATTAAGAGCAGGAATGTCACTGGGGGGTTGGAGTGATGGCTCAGTGGTTAAGGCACTTGCTTGTAAAGCTTGCTTGCCTGGGTTTGATTTCCCAGTACCCATGTAAAGCCAAATGGGCAAAATGGCATGTACATCAACTTTTTTTCAGTGGTAAGATGCTCTTTCTCTCTTTTTCTCTCTCCCTCTCTCTCTCTCTCTCTCTGCTTGCAAATAAGTAAATCACAATAAAATATGTCACTGGGTCAGGGGCTGATTTCAAGCTGCCCTATCTCAGGTTTTGTTGGAGCATATGTTTCTTGTAAACCTCTAAGAATAATGTGAAAGTCGTTATAATTTTTATTTATTTATTTATTTGCATGTGTGCATGTGTGTATGGGTGTACCAGGGTCTCTTAAAAATGAACACCAGGTGCTCGCTTTGGCAGCACATATACTAAAATTGGAACGATACAGAGAAGATTAGCATGGCCCCTGCGCAAGGATGACACGCAAATTCGTGAAGCGTTCCATATTTTAAAAAAAATGAACACCAGATGCTTGCATAACTTTTAAACAAACTTATTTTTATTTATATATTATATGAGAGAGAAGAAGAAGGAGGAGAAAGAGAGAGAGAAAGAGAGAGAGAGAGAGAGAGAGAGAGAGAGAGAGAGAGAGAGAGAATGGGTTCATCAGGGCCTCCTCCAGCCACTGAAAACAAACTCCAGATACAGGTGCCACCTTGTGCATCTGATTTACGTCAAACCTGGGTCCTTAGGCTTCTCAGGCAACTGTTTTAACAGCTAAGCCATCTCTCCAGCTCAACTTTAAAAAATATTTTATTTATTTATTGAGGGAGACAGAGAGGCAGATAGAGAGAATGGATGTGCCAGGGCCCCCAGCCACTGCAACAAACTCCAGATGTGTGAACCATCTTGTGCATCTGCATTATGTGGGTCCTGGGGAATGGAACCTGGATCCTTAGGTTTTGCAGGCAAGCACTTTAACCACTAAGCCATCTCTCCATCCCATTTGCACAACTATTTGCATCCACCTTGGGAATTGAACCTGTGGCAGCAGGCCTTCCAAATAATGCTCTTAGCCGCTGAGCCATCTTTGTCCAAAGTTTGGAACAAATTTTCTTAGACCTTACTTGCCTCAGAGGTCTCACATAGGGTCTCCAATCAGCCTTTCAATGGCCACTATTGATCCGTGGCTCCTCAGGAGAGGAGTCTCTGAATGTCCAGGAGATGAGGGAACCGGGAAGGAGTGGTTAAATCTTCCTATGGTGGTGACTTAGGTGTTGCCTCTAAAATCGTGTGTTTTGGATGCTTGGTTTCCAGCTGGTGGTAACTTGGGAGGTAGATCCTGGCTGGGAGAGGCGTATTTCCAAGGGTGGACCTTGAGGCTTATTAGCTCCTAGCTTGCTGCTGTTAGCCTGGCTTGCCAGTGTTAGTTGGCTCACTCTCTTGTTTTCCACCTGCTGTGGCAGAGGTGATATCCAACCTCGCTCATGCCATGTTTTCCCCTGCCATTATGAAGCTCCCCCATCAAGATTGTAAGCCAAAGCTTGGCATGGTGGCGCACGCCTTTAATCCCAGCACTTGGGAGGCAGAGGTAGGAGGACTGCGATGAGCTCAAGACCAGCCTACATAGTGAATTAGGCCAGCCTGGGCTAGAGTGAGACCCTACCTCGAACCGCACCCCCTCTCAAATAAAAAAAATGTTTGTAAGCCAAAATAAATCTTTTCTTCCCATCAGCTGCTTTTGGTTGGACGCTTTGTGCCAGCGGCAATAAGGTACCTGCAACGCTTCCCTTGACATACGTGAGCTTTTGGTCACTGCCTATGCTCCCTGCCCTTCTCCTAGTCTACCAGGCTTTGGCCCTCAGGCCCTTGACTATTTTCAGAGAATCCTGTGTGGGTAGATGTTAGGTTGAAATGTGGACCCCTCTGGTTCTCTCTGAAGGTGTAATTCTTTTTCTCATTCAGTATCATTTTCTCTGATTATCAGCTCCATCACAATCTGTCATAGATTTCTGATCAGTTTCCATGGATATCGCTTTTGTTATCCCAGTTCTCTGCAACTACTCTTTTAGGCTATGTTCTGTGTAAGAACTAATCTGCTCAGAACTCTCAGGATAAACCTTGTTTGTTTGTTTTAAATTCTTTTTTAATGGCGGTAGAAGGATTACAGATCCAGGGGAAGTGGTGGGGAGGGGAATGGAAATAAATTTGCCATATGCTTGTTTATTACCAAACATTTGCATTTCATTTTCACTCAAAGCATAAATTTCCACAGTGGGTTAAGCTTTAGAGACACTGGGCTCTGAGGTGGCTGGGGCTTGGACACTCTCAATTACTTCCTTCCTCCTCCATCCCTCACTCCCAGTCTACTATAGCATAATGAAAACCAGGAGTGGTGGTGCATGCCTTTAATCCTTTTTTTGGGAGGCAGAGGTAAGAGGATTGTCATGAGTTTGAGGCCAGTCTGGGACTACAGAGTGAGGGCCAGGTCAGCTTGGGCTAGAGTTAGACCCTACCTCAAAAAACAAAACAAAAAAGAAACAAAAAAATTCCATATGACTTACCTACCTGGGTGTCTTTCTCCTTCTTGTTACTGTAGGTTCAAGTTCATGGCTGAGTCCCCAAAGCCTGGCAGAGTGGCTCAGGGCACAGGAGAGTTCTCAGTATGCATTGAATGAATGAGTGCCTTTTTCTTTTTCATTTCTCTCCTCTTACTTAGCTGAAAAGAGCAATTAAGTTTAAGATGCCTTGTTTAAGGCAAGGCTCTGCTGGTTTTAGGAAGGAAAAAATAAAAAAACACTCCTCAAGGAATAGGGGATGAGAGTGAAGAGGGACATACCAGGTACAAGAGCTCTGAGAAAGCCACAAATATTAATTTAAGAATTGAAGCGGCCGGGTGTGGTAGCACATGCCCTTAGTCCCAGCGCTTGGGAGGCAGAAGTAGGAGAATTTCTGTGAGTTTGAGGTCACCCTGAGAAAACATAGTGAATTCCAGGTTAGCCTGGGCTAGAGAGAGAGACCCTACCTCAAAACAAACAAACAAACAAACAAACAAACAAACAAACAAACAAACAAGAATTAAAGCAACAAAGAGTGGGACTGGGGAGATGTCTCAGTGGTTAAAGGTGCTTGCTTGCAAAGCCTGCTGGCTCTATTTCTCAATACCCATGTGTGGTGGTTTGATTCAGGTGCCCCTATAGGCTTAGATGTTCTGAATGCTAGATTTTCAGCTGATGGAGATTTGAGAATTAACACCTCCTGGAGGCAGTGTATTGTTGGGGTGGGCTTATGGGTGATACAACCAGTTCCCTCTTGCTAGTGTCGGTACACTCTCCTGTTCCTGTTGTCCACCTGATGTTAGCCAGGGGGAGATGTCCACCCTCTGCTCATGCCATCATTTCCCCCTGCCATCATGGAGCTACCCCCTTAAGCCTGTAAGCCAAAATAAACCTCTTTTTTCCCCACACAAGTTGCTATTGGTTGGGTGATTTCTACAAGCAATGCGAACCTGACTGCAACAGAATGTTGGTACCAAGGAGTGTTGTCATTTGCTGCTAGACACTTGACTGTGTGGCTTTGGCCTTTTGGAGCTTATTTTCAAGAGAAATGTGGAAGGATTTGAAACCTTGGCCTAAGAGAAGCCTTGAAGTGCTGTAAACACAGCTTGATGGACTATTCTGGTCAGAGTTGAAAGACCTGAATGTAGTAAGAACTATGGACTACGAGGTTTGGCTTGTGAGGGTGAGAAAGAGCTTTGTCTGGACCAGGCTAGAAGCAGTTTGTGTGAGAGGCTTTCTGTTATGGCCATGTCCTGAGAAGTTGTGCAGAGTTGCATTACGTAGAAATGGACTGGTGTGAGCAGAGGGATAGGGCACAGAAAGAAATCTTTGGGCCAAAATTGCTGCTGTTCAGCTGCAATTGTATGAGAGATTACAACCTTTGAGATTGGGCCAGCTGACCTGCACTGGTGCAACAGAAAGAATGCAGTCTTTTGAAGGTGCCTGAATGCTCTAGTAGTGTTCTGTTCTTCAAAATCTGCTTTATTGCCCCCCTAGATTAACAAATTGGCACCCTACCTGGTATTGTGGAGTATAAGAAATGCAGGAAAGAGAGGGTCATTGAGTTTGCAACGTGGTCTTGTGTTTTGGAAATGGTCATGGGCAGTGTGAAGCAGGTTTGCTGGATGCCTGCATGAAGACCTGATGGAGCCATGAGGATGAACTGTGCATTGCAGTGGAGACCCAGTGTAGATGCCGGGACCACGAGATGGCTACTAAGGAAAGCTGCCGGCCCTGATGAAGTTTTCCAGGACTGTGAGTAGCCTACCTGTAGGGGCAGAATTGGAGCTTCAGAGACTTGTTGCTGGTTAGAATTATTGGACTTGGAGATTTGTCATTGACTAGAGTTCTTGGACTTGGATATACAGAGTTTGATGTTTTCCCTGTTTAATTCTTGTATTGGTTGAATATTTCCTTGCTATGCCCAATGTCATCTTTTTCAGTGTGAATGTTTATCCTGTGCCATTATGGTTTTTTTTGGGGGGGGATTTTTTGGCATTATGGCTCAACTAAAAGACTTTGGATTATGGGGATGTTTGAACATCATTAGGATTGACAAAAACTATGGGGACTTTTTTTGTTGTTGTTATTGTTGTTTTTGGAGGAAGGGTTTCACTCTAGCTCAGGCTGACCTGGAATTCACTATGTAGTCTCAGGGTGGCCTTGAACTCACAGCCATCCTCCTACCTCTGCCTCCTGAGTACTGGGATTAAAGGCGTGTGCCACCATGCCTGGCAAAAACTATGGGGACTTTTAAAGTTGGATGACTGCACTGTATTTTCTATCATATATGGCTATCAGTTTATGGGGGCCGGGGGTGGAATGTGGCAGTTTGATTCAGGTGTCCCCCATAAACTTAAGTGTTCTGTATGCTAGGTTCCCAGCTGATGGAGATTTGGGAATTAATACCTCCTGGAGGCAGTGCATTGTTGGGAGTGGGCTTATGGGTGTTATAGCCAGTGTCCCCTTGCCAGTGTTTGACACACTCTCCTGTTCCTGTTGTCCACCTGATGCTGGCCAGGGAGTGATGTCCACCCTCTTCTCATGCCATCATTTTCCCTGTCAACATGGAGTTTCCCCTTGAGTCTGTAAACCAAAATAAACCTTTTTTTTTTTTTCCCCCACAAGCTGCTCTTGGTTGGGTGATTTCTCCCAGCAATGTGAACCTCACTGAAACACCATGTGAAGTCAAATGCACAAGTGGCACATGCATCTGGAGTTTATTTTCAGTGGCAGGTGGCCCCGGCACACTGTGTCCTTGGGCACTTGGGAATTGAACCTGAGTTGTTAGGCAATCCAGGCAAATGTCTTAAGAACTGAGCCACCTCCAGCCCTAAAAAATATTTTGTAAAAAGCTACAAGGGGTCCCAGGACCCTCAGGAGTTTGCTTTCATTCTGGTGTTCTGCACTTGCTCTCTCTATTTCCAGTTCTCTCTTTGTCTCTTCTTACCTGTCTGTCAACATCTTTACACTAGTCCCTGAACAACTTGGTCCTCATGTAGGAAGACCAGCCCCAAGGTACCATGAAATTGGAAAGAGAGGCAGACAGATCCAAGACTGCACAGGGAAATATATTGAGGGGGATGGAATCATGGTTCTGGGAGGCAGCAAGTTCAGTTGAACGTGGTCATTTGTGTCAGAATGAGAGGAGTGTTTATGGGTCAGAACAAAAGTTACTTCATCTTGGCTGGAATGTATAAATTTATCTTAAATTAGGGGGCTAGGGGTAGAGCTCAGTGGTGGAGCACTTGCTTAGCAGGCCACAGGGGGAAAAAAAGCAAAACAAACAGAAAGGGCTGGAGAGATGGCTTAACAGCTAAGGCACTTGCCTGTGAAGCCTAAGGACCCAGGTTCGACTCTCTAGTTCTCACATAAGCCAGATGCACAAGGTAATGCATGTGTCTGGAGTTTGTTTACAGTAGCTAGAAGCCCTGGAACATCTATTCTCTCTCCCTTTCACTAATATATATATATTATATATACATATATATATATATATATATATATATATACACACACACACACACATATATATATATATACATATATATATATACACGTATATATATATACACACACACATATATTCTCTCTCACTAACACACACACACACACACACACACACACACACACACACACACACACACACAGATAGATATATAGAGAGAATTGGTATGCCAGGGCCTCAGCCACTGTAATCGAACTCCAGATGCTTGCACCACCTAGTGGGCATGGGCAACTTTGGGCTTGCCTCACCTTTGTGTGTCTGGCTAATGTGGGATCTGGAGTTGAACATGGGTCCTTAGGCTTCACAGGCAAGTGCCTTAACTGCTAAACCATCTCTCCAGCCCCTGGTTTTACTTCTTATTTATAGTTTTCTGAGAAACTATGTAGGCAAAACCAGCTAGTGAAACTCAGGGGCAGCATGGAGGTTCTGATTCAAGATGGCTATGGTCATGTCAAGGTATCCATACAATTCCAATAAATTCTGCTGATCCATATTTTTTCTTCCTCAGGACTTCAGTTGCACAAGGTTCATGGTGGTCTGCCTGGCTTCTTTCTTCCATATAATGTTAAAATGGTAACTTTCAACATAAACTGTCCCATTTTTTCAGCTCTATTGTTTCTTCCTTCAAATGCCTCCAGTAAGAATATGAAGGGTCCAACTTATCTCCATGTCCATTCACTGACTGACTGTCCTTCAATCTCCCGTGGTCTAATCAAATAAGCCTACGGGGTCTGGAATTATCAGTGGATAATTTGGATCCCTAGCATCCTCATAAAGCTGGGTGCAGTCGGACACATTGCTGAGGTAGTAACTTCAGGGCTTCTCTGGCAAAACAGGAAGCAAAAGCAGGAGGAGAATTTGTGGAAACTCTTGTGCCAGCTAACCTGGTATATGTACTGGTGAATGATAAGGAGAATGCCTCAAACAAACAAAACAAGGACCAACACCTGAGGTGGTCCTATATGACCTCCACAAGAGTGCCATGGCACACGTACCACAACATGTGCATGCCTGCATTCACTCATGAACATGCACATGTACACACACATAATGTTAAAAAACTATGGTTAGAGCTGGGAAGATGGCTCAGCAGTTAAAGGTATTTATCGCAAAGTCTACAGCTTGGGTTCAATCCCCCAGCATCCATATTAAGCCAGATGCAAAATGTGGTACATGTGTCTGGCATTTGTTTTCAGTGGCAAGAGAACCTGGCACACACAGACACACATACACACACAAATAAATAAATAAATAAATACAAATTCAAAAAATCTGACCAAGGGCCAGTGTCATATGCTACAAAACTGTTCATGGGCAATTTTTATCAAAGGCCATGGACAGGGCTATCGCTTCACCTCCTGTCACATGATCCAATCTATTGCCTTGTTTAAGCAAGTTTGCATTGGCCTTGGTGATCTGCAGCTGACAGCGTGGGAGAGGTGCTGATTGGAGAGGGAAGCTGAGTCTGTGGGCACAGCAAGGGATGTGTTAGTCATAGGTTTCAAACTGAAAATCCTGCAGGGGCCAGGCCAGCTACCCAGGCAGGTGTCCTGGCAGTCACATGGGCCCTTTGCTTGGCTTCATGCAGTTTTAAAAAATTCTTAAAAATATTTTTATTTATTTATTTGAGAGAGGGGGAAAGAAAGGCAGAGAGGCAGAGAGGAGAAAGAGGGAGAGAGAAAGAGAGAAAGAGAGGGAGAGAATGGGCATGCTAGGGCATCCAGCCACTGCATTCAATCTCCAGATGCAAGCCCCACCTTGTGCATCTGGCTTATGTGAGTCCTGGGGACTTGAACCTGAGTCCTTTGGCTTTGTAGGCAAGCACCTTAACTGCCTTTGAGCAGTTTTAAAACAAAAAGCTCATATTTTCATCTTATAGGAGGTCCTGCAATTTATGTCTCGTTCAGGTAATAGACAGTAAAGAGATTATATGAACTCTTCAGACCTTAGAAAACACTACTTATTATTCTGTAACTCCAGGGACAAAAGATGCTTTATGAGACTCTTAGGTCTAGTGTTAGAGGTCTTGCTGCTAGTAAACTGTTACTTCATATGGTCCATCCTCCCACTGTCTGAGTACCAGTAACCATCTGCATGGACAGTGAGCTTGGGACCCTCTGTGTTCCTTATGGGAATGCAGACAGAAGCAGAAAATTTGATATTGATGGAAGAATTTTCTTTTCTGCTTCTAATACACTTGAAAAGTACTAAAGTTTGAGTGTGTACTTAACAGCTAAATAAAATAAGCCAACACACACACACACTCAGGAACTACAGGATGCTATGCTGAAATTAAGTCTATTGTTCTGTTTGGAGTCTTCCTCTGTTTTAATTATTACCTTTTAATTTTATTAATTAAAATTTTTATTTATTTGCAAGCAGAAATAGAGAAGACAGAAGAGAGACAGAGATAGAGAATGGGCACACACCAGGGCCTTCAGCCACTGCAAATGAACTCCAGATGCATGTGCCCCTTGTACATGTAGCTTATGTGGGTCCTGGGGAATTGGACCTAGGTTCTTTGGCTTTGCAGGCAAACACCTTAACTGCTGAGCCATCCCTCCAGCCCTTAATTTTATTAATTTTTAATTATTATTTTAATTTTTTGTTTTATTTTAAATGTTTTGGTGCTTATGTATGATGTGTGCGTTTGTGTGTGTGAGTTCAGGCACATGCATGCCATGTGTAAGACAGAGGACAACCTTCCACTTCATTTTGAGGCAGAATCTCTTGTTCATTGCAGTGCTTGCCAGGCTAGCTAGTCCCTGAAACTCCAGGAAAGTCGCCCATCTCTGCCTCTTATCTCACTATTAGCATGCTGGGATAGCTGAAATCCTATTCAGGCTTGAGCAGAAAGATCTTTTTCTACTGAGCCATCTCTCCAGCCTCTTGCTCTGCTTTTCTCCACGGGTTCAATTGCCCTACCTTTGAGTGTGTGTATGCTTGTGTGTGTGTGCACGCACATGTGTGCATGTGTACTGGTTATAGACTGTAGTGTTAGAGCGGAGGAAAATGGCTGTTTAATTCAGTCTGTCCTTTAATCCTGTTAAGGCTGATACTGAGTGTTACTTTGGAGATAATTAATGTGTCCCATTTTAGTGCAAAAATATACCTTGCCCAGGTCACATGACAAATGTAACCATAAAAAGTTTAAAATGCTATTATTTAAAATTTATTTTCTCATAAAAAATGGTTCCTGAAATGATCATAATTTGAATAGCGCATGCTATAGTTATAATACATTCTTTTCTGGCCCAGGTCCAGGCTCCTTAATCCTGGAGCTGAGCGAGATCTCCATCTTAAGATAGAGCAGCCAGTTCCCTACAGCTCCTATTCCATGGGAGGCTCTGTTCTGAGTCTGCTCCTCTACATCATCTGGAAGCTGTGATTGCAGCTCAACTACTCTCTATTGAATTCCAGCCTCTGAGTGGCTTTCTTTTTTTTTTTTTTTTTTTTTTTTTGGTGTGAGCAGGTTTAGAGGTTCTTTGTAAAGTGGCTTTTAGGGGGCTGGGAAGATGGCTCAGCAGTTAAAGGTGCTTGTTTGCAAAGCCTGCTGGCCTGGGGTTCATTTCCACATTACTCACATAAAATCAGATGCACAAAGTGGCACATGCATCTGGAGTTCATCTATAGCAGCAAGAGGCTCTGACATGTCCACAATTACTCTCTATTTCTCTCATAAATAAATAAAAATATTTCAGAAAAAATAGAAAGTAGACTTTAGCCTATCATGCTGGCATATGCCTATAATCTTTATATTCAGGCAGTGGAGGCAGGAGGATGAAGAATTCAAGAGCTTATGCCGGAGAGATGGCTTGGTAGTTAAGACACTTACCTGCAAAGCTTAAGGACTCATGTTCTATTCTCCAGATCCCACGTTAGCCAGATGCACAAAGGTGAGGCAAGCCCAAGGTTGTACATGCCCACTAGGTGGCACAAATGTCTGGATTTTAATTACAGTAGCTGAGGCCCTGGCATGCCAACCCTCTCCCTCTCTTTCTCTCTCTCTAAAAAGTAAAAATAAAAATGAATTAAAAAAAAAAGAATTTAAGAGCATCATTGTCTACATGGAGAGCTCAAGTTCAGGTTGGGTTATATGAAATCTTGTCTCAAAAAAGAAAAATAAAAAACAAGCAAATACAGTAACAAAATAAAAAGTAAAACAACAACAACAACAAAAACCTCCAAACCCCTAAAAGATAAAATAGACTTTAACCTTAACAGTAAGTGTATGAAGGTAGTTGGAATTCTCAGGACATTTTAATTTTTATTTTATTTTATGAGAGAGAGAGAGAGAGAGAGAGAGAGAGAGAGAGAGAGAGAGGGAGAATGGGCACACCAGGGTATTCAGCCACTGCAAACAAACTCCAGACATGTGCACTCCCTTGTGTGCATATGTGACATTATGTACTTGAGTCACTGTGTATCTGTCTTACATGGGACCTGGAGATTCAAATATGAGTTCTGAGGCTTCACAGTCAAGCTCCTTAACTGCTAAGCCATCTCTCCATTACCCCCCCTTTTTTTTTGTATTTTTGAGGTAGGGTCTCACTCTAGCCCAGGCTGACCTGGAATTCACTATGGAGTCTTAGGGTAGCTTCAAACTCATGGCAATCCTTCTACCTCTGCCTCCTGAGAGCTGGGAATAAAGGTGTGTGCCACCATGCCTGGCAATTTTGTTTTTTTGAGGCAGGGTCTTGCTCTAGCCTAGGCTGACCTTGAATTCACTGTGTAACCTCAGTGATCCTTCTACTTCTGTCTTCCAAGTGCTGGGACTAAAGGCATGTACTATGATGCCCACCTTTATTATTATTATTATTATTTTGGTTTTTAGAGGTAGGGTCTCATTCTAGCTCAGGTTGACCTGGAATTCACTATGTACTCTTAGGGTGGCCTTGAACTCATGGTGATCCTCCTACCTCTGCCTCCCAAGTGCTGGGATTAAAGGCATGAGCCACCATACCCGGTCCACCTTTATTTTTTAAAAATAGTTTATTTATTTATTTATTGGATAAGAGAGAGCAAATGAGCAAGCAAGCAAGTATGGGCACACCAGAGTGTCTAGTCACTGCAAACAAACTCCAGATGCATATGTCACTTTGTGCACTCTGGCTTCATGTTGGTACTGGGGAATCCAACCTTTTAAAACTTATTTCCCCCCCAAAATGGTTTCTGAAATGATCCTAATTCAAATAGCATACTGTATGGTTATAATTTATTATGTCCTGGCCCAGGTCCAGGCTTGGTAATCTGGGAGCTGAGTGAGATCTCCATCTTAAGATGGAGCAGATGGCTCCCCTCAATTCCTCCTTCATGGGAGGCTCAGTTCTCAATCTCCTCCTCTATATCACCCAGAAACTGTGACTTCAGGTTAACTCACTTTGCAAAAAAGCACCTTAACCACTGAGCAATCTCTCTAGCCCTGTTTTTTATTTATTTAACTTTTTTTTGGAGACAGTTTCATATATCCCAGACTGGGTTCAATATGGCTATGTAACCAAAGATTACTGTGGCATTTAGCTTTTTGTTGCTTGAATAAAACACCTGACCTGAAACAGTTTAGGAAAGGAAAGGATTTATTTCTGGCTTACAGTTTCAAGAGGGTGTTTCTGTCATAGTGGGGAAAGTATGGCAAGAGCAGACAGGTGTATCATATTGTCACATCAGCAGGGAAGAAGTAGCAAGAGGGAGCTGAGTGCCATAGGCCGTGCTGGGCTATAAGACACCAAGACCCACCCCTAGTGACACACTCCTCCAGCAAAATTCAACCTCCCAAAGGCTCTACAAACTTCCCAAACAGCTCCACCAACTTGGGATTGAGAATACAAAGGGAAGAGACTGGAAAGGAGGAGGGTACTTAATAGGTTGGTATTGTATATATGTAAGTAGAAGAATAGATTAATGGGGGTGAAAAGGCCCAAAGTGAGGTCAGGGGAGGAGATTAAGTAAAGGAAAGGTGTAGGGAGGGCTAATCAAAATCTGAGAGGATATAAATAAATCAATGGAATCCTTCAGTTTTGGACAATGGAACACTCAGGAGCCATAGATCGTTGCTAGAAAATTTTCAGTGCCAGGGATGGGATACCTTCCTGTGAGTTGTTGGCCAGGGAGGTACCTGATGCCCCAAAAACATTATAGGCCATTGCTGAGGCCCTTGGTTTCCCACCAGGAATAGATGGTAAGACCCTACTGCTGAAGAGTCCACATACTTGGGCTGCAAGATCACTGAGAAATCCTGCTGGAACTGATTACCTCTTCCATGTAGACCAGCTGACAGAAAGCTAGAAGAAGCCATTCTACATGTAGTTCAATGGGAGAAAGATACACTACCAGCGAAGATACTCAACAGTGGACACTGCAAGCCTTATAATTGGCCAGCCAGGCCAAAGGAGCCAACAGGTGCAATAGTGGCATGTCTGTCATGGTGGAAACCAACTGCCCTCCATTTGGACTGGAGGCCCGCTCCAGGGGAGGGAATACATCCCTTATACTGAAAACTTAAAACAGGGGTTGTCATGAGCCCTAGGGGTGTAACATCTACTGATGTCTGGATAAGTGTATATACTATGCTTATCAAACTGCCCAGTAAGCACTTTTCTTAATATTCATACCCTTATATTAATGATACTCTCACTTTGGATAGAGAATCTTCTCTTTTAAGATGGCAGTGACCTTGGGACAACTCAGAAGGTATCATGGTGCTGGAAAGAAGTAACTAGAGTACCGAGTAACATCTCGATCACACCTTTCAAGGTTCAGGGTCTAATGTGGAAGAGGTGGCAGAAAAAATGTAAGAGCCAAAGGAAGGGTTGGACTCCTTACAATGTGCTCCCTCCAGACAAAAAATTGGCCTTGATATCCATGACCTCATAGGGTCTTACACTACCTACACAAGACCATCATAAGAGGAGGGAAGGATCATGGCATCTAAATAGAGGAGAGACTTATTGAGATGGGGAGTGGATGTGATGGAGAAGGGAATTTCAAAGGGGAAAAAGGGGGGAGGGGAAGTATCACCATGGGATATTTTTTATAAACATGGAAAATGTTCAATAAAATTGAGAAAAAAAAGCAATACAAACATGGATTCAAGGGATGGCTTAGTGGTTAAGGCACTTGCCTGTGAAGCCTAAGGACCCAGGTTCAATTCCCCTGTACCCGTGTAAGCCAGATGTACAAGGTGGCACATGCGTCTGATTCCCTTTGCAGTGGCTAGTGGTCCTGGTGCATCCATTATCTATCTTCCTTTTCCTCTTTCACTCTGTTTCATTTTATTTTTATTTATTTATTTATTTATTTATTTATTTATTGGTTTTTTGAGGTAGGGTCTCACTCTGGTCCAGGCTGACTTGGAATTAACTCTGTAGTCTCAGGGTGGCCTTGAACTCACGGTGATCCTCCTACCTCTGCCTCCCGAGTGCTGGGATTAAAGGTGTGTGCCACCACGCCCAGCTTTATTTTTACTTTTATTTTTAGAGAGAGAGAGAGAGAATGGGTGCTCCAGAGCCTCAGCCACTGCAATTGAACTCCAGACACTTGCACCACCTAATGTGCATTTGCAACCTTATGCTTGCATCACTTTTGTGCGTCCGGCTTACGTGTGATCTGAAAAGAGATTGAACATGGGTCCTTAGGCTTCACAGGCAAGCTCCTTAACAGCTAAGCTATCTTTCTAACCCCCCCCCCCTCAGATAAATAAATAAAACAAAGTAAAAAACACACAAGGCTGTGGGAGATATTTTATATTCAAGCCACCACAATGACTTTGATCCTTCTGCTTCTACCTCCTGAGTGCTGGAATTATATGTATGCATCACCAGACCCAGTTTATGTGGTTGCTAGAGATCCAACACAGAGCCTCATGCAGGCTAGACAAATATAACTGAACTTCATCCCCAGCCCTTTGCTTATTTATATTATTATTATTATTAATATTATTATTATTTTGTTTTTTCAAGGTAGGGTTTCACTCCAGTCCAGGCTGACCTGGAATTCACTATGTAGTCTCAGGGTGGTCTTGAACTCACAGTGATACTCCTACCTCTGCATCCCGAGTGATGGGATTAAAGGCTTATGCCACCATGCCCTGGTACTTATTGTTTATTTTTTTTGAGACAAGGTCTCACTATATAGTTCAAGTTGGTCTGGAACTCTGTAGCTCAAGCTGGTCTCAAACTTGGCCATTCCCCTTCTCTGCCTCTTGAGTGCTGGGATTACAGCCACAATGCCCAGCTTCATCAGTGACTTCAAACCTTCATTCCCAGTCCCCCTGTTCCCACCCTTGATGCCTGTCTGACGTGATAATCACCTGAAGTACACGGATTCGGGAAGTGCATGGTCATCATTCAGTCCTGAGAGATGCTCTGAGATACCTGCACTGTTCTTGGAGCAGGATGAGGGTGAGGCTGTACCTGATAGAGCTGCTGCTTGAGCTGAATACAGCAACAAAGTGTGCAAGTCCTTGCCACACGTTACACACCCGTGACCCTGCTAACAATTGCAGAGTTTGTTTCTGTGCCTTCATCAGCTCCATGAGGTCTGGGCTTATGATCCCTTCCTCCATTCTGAAAGCCAGCAGCATTGCTTCTTACAATCTTTGTCTCACTTTAGATGTCATCATCACGTCTCTTGGGACTCTGCCCCACCTGGCTCAGCGTTATGAGACCCTGTGATCACACTGGGCCTGGGACTAATCCAGGTGTGGTAGTTTGAATATGATAATATGAATGTATGTATGGCCCCATAGACACAGATGTTTTATGAAAATGGAGTTTGCAACTTCAGCCTCTTGTAGGCAGATTCCTGCTACTGAGGGGCGTGTCACTGGGAAGGACCTGAACTCCAGCCCAAACGTATGGTGAGGAGAGAGCAGCTTGAGCTCTGGTGGTGCTTGGGGTGCATGCCGTCTGCTGGTGTTGGTGTTTGCTTGTATGGAAGTAAGTAGCTTTTTCTGCCATTGACAGAACTTCCCTTGGCGCTATAAGCCTGAGATACACCTGTAACCTTCCCTATACTGTGTCTGGTTGGATGTTCATCCCAGCAACATGGAGCTGACTACAACACCAGGTGATCTTTTCATTTAGTTTTATCTGTGAAGATCCCTTTGATACGTAAGGTGACATAGTCACTCGGGGATAAGGACATGAAACATTGCTGAGGGCACTATTCCATCCATTTTTGAAAGGTTCCATTGTCAGTCTCGCTTTCCAAGTATAATTGTTTCTCTCTCTCTTTCAAATAAATACATCAATAGAAATATTAAAAACAAGCAAAAGCCCGATGTACAAAGCAGCACATGTGTCTGGATTTTGCAGGCAAAATCACTGCTGAGCCATCTCTCCAGGCCATGACTGAATTTTGTATGCAGTGGCATGAGACCATGGTATGCCCATTCTCTCAAATAAAGACACTGAAACAGGAGCTGGAGAGATGGCTTAGAGGTGAAGGTGCCTGCCTGCAAAGCCAAAGGACCCAGGTTCAATTCCCCAGGGACCATGTACGCCAGACACAGAAGGTGGGACATGTGTCTGGAGTTTGATTGCAGTGGCTAGAGGCCCTGGCACACCCAATCTCTCTCTGCCTCTTTCTCTCCCTCAACTAAATAAATAATAAAAATGTGTAAAAAAAAAAAAAAAAAACAAGACTGGGCTGGAGAGATGGCTTAGCGGTTAAGTGCTTGCCTGTGAAGCCTAAGGACCCTGGTTCAAGGCTCGATTCCCCAGGACCCACGTTAGTCAGATGCTCAAGGGGGCGCACGCATCTGGAGTTCATTTGTAGTGGCTAGAAACCCTGGCGTGCCCATTCTCAATCTCTCTCTCTCTCTCTCACTGCCGCTCTCAAATAAATAAAAAAAAGAACAAAAAAGAAACAAGCAAAAAAAAAACCCAACATCTTCCAAGGGTTGTGATTTGAATGTACAATGTCCCTTATAGGTTTATATGTTTGAACACTTGCTCTCCAGCTGGTGGCGCTGTTTGGAAAGGTTGCAGTACCTTCAGGAATTATAACCTTGCTAGAGGAAGTGGGTCACTGGAGGCCGGCCTTGAAGTTTTATAGCTTGGCTCCACTTCCGGCTTGTCCTCTGCTTCCTAAGTGTGGCTGCAACTTGACCGGCTGTCTTCCTGCTCCTGTTGCCATGCTTTTCCTGTCGTGCTGGGCTTTTCAGAATAAATCCTCTCCTTCCTTAAATTGCTTTTGTCAGGAATTTGGTCACAGCAAGCAAGTTAAGTAACTAATGCACCAAGTAAGGACACTAAGGCTCACATTGGCTTGGCCGAGGTCACACGACTCATGTGAAACAATAGGGATTTGTAACCCAGTCAGTGCACAACCATTCTGCAAGGACGCCTTTCTTTCCCCCATTCTATTCCCCAAACTCATGGGCTGTCCTGGGCAGTGTTATGTGAGTAAAATTCTTCCTCCTGGGTAGATACAAAGTCATGTGACATCCGCTCCAATGTCAACGTACAAGATAAGGCTGGAGCTCAGAAAGTGTCCTCTGTTTCTCAAGTCAGAAGCTCACCATGCCTGGGTCACCTTCTTCCATTCCCAACCCCATTCCTATTTGCTCCCTATGCTTGGTGGCCTTCTCATAGTGCCGACCAGGGACCTGAAGCGTTAGCAAGCTGTGGCACTTGTTAGACAGGCAGGACCCTGGCCCGGCCCTACACCTGCTGAACCTGTACATTTAAAACACACACACGCACACACACACACACACACACACACACACACACAGTGAGTGATAGAGGAGGACACCTAATATTCTCCTCTGGCCTCTGCATGGGGCACATATCTGCATATACACACATCACACTACACTGTGTGCATGCACACACACACACACTAAATAAATAGGGGACTGGGAAGAGAACTCAGTGCATAAAACACTTGTCACACAAGCATGAGTACCAGGGTTCAGATCTCCCACATCATCCAACCCCAGGACTCAGGAGGCTGAGGTAAGGGGAATCCCTGAGTTAGAGGGCAGCCTGGGCTGCAGAGGGAGTCCCAGGTCACCAGTCTGAACTAGAGTTGAGGCTCAGCATATGTAACTGCCTGGAAGCTGAGAGTCCAACTAGTGTGGCTAATGCAGTGGTGAGCAAGGCAGGAGGGAGGGGCTACACTAGAAGTTGTTCTCTGATCTCCATAGGTCCTCCATGGCACATGCAGTCCTGTACTTACACACGTGTGTGCATGCATGCACACACCAAAAATAAATCAAGGAACTGGGAAGATTGTGAAATGGTTAGAGGTACTTGCTTGTAAAGCCTACCAACCTGGGTTCAATTTCCCAGCCAGCCATGTGTAGCCAGACAAACTGTCATTTTCAGTGGCAAGGGACCCTGTCACATGCATGCATATGAGAAAGCACATGCACGCACACTCACACGCACACACACACACACACACACACACACAAAGAGGAGCAAATAAATCAATAAATAAATTGTTTAAATCAAGAAAGTAAGATAGTGGCTGTCAGCGTATAAGAGAGAAGGGAGGAAGGCTGCTTTCAGTGGGAACAGTTTTGCACAATGATGAGCTTCCGAGATAGGCAGTAATGGCTGCACAACCATCTGAATATACTTGATGCCCCTGACTCCATACATTGAAAATGGCAAATCTTATGATCTGCATATTTTACCATGATTTAAAATAATTAAGGGGAAGGCTCGGGGCCCATGTTTTTTAAAAAAGTGCATAGCATTCTGCCTTGCTGTAGGTGTTAGCATTTTGCTGATGTCAGGGACAGCTTGAAGCCCCAGGACAAGGGTGCCTTGGTCGGTCGGTATCTGAGGGCGAGCCCACACTCTTCAGGAGACTGGAGGGAGGAAGCGTCTCTTGCCTCTGAGTAATGACTGTGGTTTTCTGGCAAACATTAAGGAGGAAGGAACTAAAAATACTTATTGGCCACTCTGCCAAAACTCCACAGTGCTCAGAACGTACCAGGCCAACATGTTGAAGCACTTTCAGAGTAAGAAGGACCTGCCTAAACACCAAGGTCAAAGTCATTTCACGCCTTCCCCTTTGCCTCTAGGGACTGCTGGTGCACAGCAAGAGAGATGGGGTGCCTAGCACCTCCCTAGAGAGCTAGCAGTCCACCAAACTAACAGCCCGCAGCCAGAGGAACTGACCAGGTCACTAGGCCTGCAGCCACAGAGACGCCTCCCCCTACCCAGCTGTAGGGACCGGCCGAACTCACCAGCCAGGGCCTCTTCTGCTATCAGCTCAAAGAAGCTAAGTCAGAAAGAGCAACACAGACATTTCTCTGCTGCGTCCTCTCACAAGCTGCTACAGTCCATGTCCGGGGCACCTGAGCAAGGGGTGGAACAGAAGGGGACATAGGTGTGGCAAAAAGGCAGCCCAGATGGCACATGGTCCTTGAGACATGTGCCCTCAAACTTCAGTGTACACATGAGTCAAGGGGACCTGAAATTAACTATGTAGTCTCAGGGTGGCCTAGAACTCTCAGTGATCCTCCTACCTCTGCCTCCCAAGTGCTGGGATTAAAGGTGAGCGCCGCCATGCCTGGCTTCTTTTGTTTTCTTTTGAGGTAGGGTCTCACTCTAGCCCAGGCTGACCTGGAATTCACTATTGTAGTCTCAGGGTGGCCTCACACTCATGGCGATCCTCCTACCTCTGCCTCCCAAGTGCTGGGATTAAAGGTGTGTGCCACCATACCTGCCAATGTTTCTTTCTTTCTTTTTTTTTTTTTTTAAGCTACTTGGGAGCTTGCTTTATTTTTATTTATTTATTTATTTGACAGAGAAAGAAAGAGAGAGAGAGAGAGAGACAGAGAGGGGGAGAAAATGGGCATGCCAGGGCCTCCAGCCACTGCAAGTGAATTCCAGACACGTGCACCCCCTTGTGCATATGGCTAATGTGGGTCCTGGGGAATCGAACCTGGGTCCTTTGTCTTTGCAGGCAAACTCCTTAACAACTAAGCCATCCCTCTCTGTTTTTTTTTTTTTTTAAGTTTTATTTATTTATTTGATAGAGTCAAAGAAAGAGAGACAGACATAGAGAATATGCACACCAGGGCCTTCAGCCACTGCAAACAAACTCCAGATGTATGTGCCT
Source organism: Jaculus jaculus (assembly GCF_020740685.1). NCBI lineage: Eukaryota > Metazoa > Chordata > Mammalia > Rodentia > Dipodidae > Jaculus > Jaculus jaculus. Next base: position 41,513,952 of record NC_059106.1, read on the forward strand.
CCTTGTGCATGTAGCTTACATGGGTCCTGGGGAATAGGTCCTTTGGCTTTGCAGGCAAGCACCTTAACTGCTAAACCATCTTTCCAGCCCCCCGTTTTTATAATGAGAGAGAAAGAATTGGTGCACCAGGGCCCCCAGACACTGCAATTGAACTCCAGACTCTGCGCCATCTTGTGTGCATGTGTGACTTTGTGTGCATGTGTCACCTTTTGCATCTGGCTTACGTGGGAGCTGCAGAGTCAAACATCGGTCTTTAGGTTTTGCAGGCAAGTGCCTTAACCTCTAAGCCATCTCTCTAGCTCAAGATGTGCGTTTCTTTGAGATGGAGTCTCCCATTTTTTAGCCTTTGCTTCCCACAGGATTAGAATTACAAGTGTGTGTGACCACACCCAGCTGTTTACATGGGTGCTAGAAAAACAAACTCAGGGTGAATCAGGCCCTCATACTTACAAGGCAAGTTCTCTTACCTGCTGAACTATCTCCCAAGCGCTGCCCCCCACATTTATTTATTTATTTTAAACTTTATTATTTATTTATTTATTTATTTATTTATTTAAGAGAGAAAGAGGCAGAGAGAGAGAGTGAGAGAATGGGTGCACCAGGGCCTCTAGCCACTGTAACTGAACTCCAGATGCATGCACCCCTTTGTGCATTTGGCTTACGTGGGTCCTGGGGAATCAAACTGAGGTCCTTTGGCTTTGCGGGCAAATGCCTTAACTGCTAAGCCATCTCTCCAGCCCCCCACACATTTATTTCTTGAAGCAACATGTCTCACTGGTCTGGAACTCATATAGCCAAGGCTGGCTTCATTGAAATCTGCTGCCTCATTCTCCCAAGTGCATGTATTATAGACATGAGCCACCAACCTGGCTCTGTGCTGGGGATCAAACCCAGGATCTTCCACAAGCTAGCACACTATCCTTGAGCTACACTGCCAGCCCTTCACACTCTAATTTCTGTGTGTGTGACTATGACGCCATGTGACCTCACATAGTACTCATCTTCAAGGTTCATCCATGATGTAGCCTCCTGAACTTTTTCCTTTCTTTCTTTCTTTTCTTTTTTGGTTTTTGAGGAAGAGTCTCACTCTGGTCCAGGCTGACCTGGAATTAACTCTGTCATCTCAGGGTGGCCTTGAACTCATGGAGATCCTCCTACCTCTGCCTCCCGAGTGCTGGGATTAAAGGCGTGCGCCACCGTGCTCAGCCTAAACTTTTTTTTTAAAATTTTTATTTATTTATTTATTTGAGAGCGACAGACTCAGAGAGAAAGACAGATAGAGGGAGAGAGAGAGAGAGAGAATGGGCGCGCCAGGGCTTCCAGCCTCTGCAAACGAACTCCAGACGCGTGCGCCCCCTTGTGCATCTGGCTAACGTGGGACCTGGCGAACCGAGCCTCGAACTGGGGTCCTTAGGCTTCACAGGCAAGCGATTAACCGCTAAGCCATCTCTCCAGCCCTAAACTTTTTTTTAAATCACTCATCTAATTTATATAGGAAGTGCTAAACTAAAACACAACTGTATTAAAAGATACTTAAATTATTTATTTATTTATTTACTTGAGAGTAAGAGTAGGGTGGGGGGGGGAGAGAGAGAGAGAGAGAATGGGTATACTAGGGCCTCTAGCTACTGCAAACAAACTCCAGATACATGCACCACCTTGTGTATCTGGCTTTTCGTGGGCAATTGAACCCAGGTTGTTAGGCTTTACAGCCAAGTGTTTTAGCCACTGAGCCATCTTTCCAGCCCTACAACTACATTAAAATAATTTATTTATTTAGGGCTGGAGAGATGGCTTAGCAGTTAAGCGCTTGCCTATGAAGCCTAAGGACCCTGGTTCGAGGCTCAATTCCCCAGGACCCATGTTAGCCAGATGCACAAGGGAGTGCACGCATCTGGAGTGCGTTTGCAGTGGCTGAAGGCCCTGGTGTGCCCATTCTCTCTCTATCTCCTCTTTCTCTCTCTCTGTTGCTCTGCAATAAATAAAAAAAATAAACATTAAAAAATAATAATTTGTTTATTTATTCATTTTTGGTTTTTCGAGGTAGAGTCTTGCTCTAGCTGAAGCTGACCTGGAATTGACTAGGTAGACTCAGGGAAATCCTCTACCTCAGCATCCCAAGAGCTGGGATAAAAAAATTATTTTATAAAAGGTTATTCCCTCTCCCCTGCTCCAATCCACTAAGTACTCTCTTCTTTCTAGGATTATGAGTCTGTTTGTGGTGGTTTGAATGCAAAATGTGCCTAATTTCATGTATTTTGAATGCTTGGTCCCCAGTTGGTGAGAAATTGGGAGGTGGAGCCTTACTGGAGGAGGTGTGTCATGGAGGTGTGTGGACCTTGAGGCTTACTAGTCCAGCCCTACTGCGTGCTTATAGCTCAGCTTGCTGTTACCTGCTAGCTGATGTGGCAAGATATGATGCCCATCCTCTGCTCTGCCATGCCAGGATGAAACTTCCCCTGAAAACAATAAGCCTGCAATAAACCCTTTCCTCCCATACGCTGCTTCTTGGTCAGGCATTTTGTTCCAGCAATGAGATGCTGACTGCAGCACCCCGATTATCTGCTAAGGGAGAGCAGGATTGCTTTGAGAGAAGAGCTGGCAAACCAGGAGTGTGCCAAAGGCAGGCACATCTCAGCAGCTCCATGGATGAAGGAGATCTAAGGAGAACCAAGCAAAGAAACTCAGGGCAATAGTCCTTCCACAAACACAGGACCACCACTTCCCTCCCTGAGGGGCAGAGTTCCTGCACCCTCAGCATCTTCAGTCCTGGTCCTGTGTGGATCTTAGTTTAATGACAGTACCTTCTGGACCGCAAGGGACCAGGCTCCCTCAGAAAACTCCTAACATTGCCAGGCATAATAGCCTGAAGGAACTAGTTCAGTAGACACGGGGTTCTTTTGTGATTCACTTTCCAAATGAGGCACACACTTTGGGATTAATTAAACTCTTTTTTAGCTGCCTGCCAGTGTAACCTTTCTTTTATGCTTCTTAGGGGGGTACACGAGTAAAAAGTCAAATCTATTATGTTCATGACTCGAAGGGAAAGATCTGGGACAAAATTACCTTACACACTGTTTTTTGCTTTCAAAAAAAAAATTTTTTTTTTCTTCTGAGTCCTGGATCAAACAGAGAGCTGTCTGAACTGTGTGCTAGCTGAGCAGTAGTGTGGGATTACAGAGTTAGAAGCCAAGGCAGGTGACAGATGACAGCGTGAACCCCCAATTTCTTGGCATAGTGTGCAGGGAAGGGGGTGCTAAGAGTATGTGGAAGTTGAGTACTGACTGTTTAAGAAGCCTTAGCCCGTGTTCTTATTTCGGTCTTGCTGCGTTTTGAGTGCATGATATTTAATTAATTTTAGAGTTAATTCTTTTTGCCATTCTATTTTTGATAAAGTGTCACTCTGATCTCTCAGCTGGTTAGAAAAAAAAAACAAAACAAAACACAACACTTGTATAAGTCATTACCCTTGCTCAAGCCTGCTCAGGGTCATCTGGCCACAGCAGGAGATGCTGGAAGGAATTGAGAGAAGAGTTCAGCGCGTGGATAGTTTCCTGAAGAAGCTCTGTCCAGAGGCTTCATGCCTGTGTCCCGCGAGCAAACATCCTTCACAGCTTCCCTTCCCTGGTCTCTATCTCCAGAATCTTTGAAAAAAGAAAAAAGTGCTTTCCTTTAAGATTTTTTTTTCTTTAGATCAAAGTAACACAGAATAAGATAGAATAGAAAAGAGGTAATAATTTTGAAAACCACATATTTTCACTCGAGCCCTCTTCCCAAAGTGACTTTGATGACCTCTTCTTTGCTATCTTTTTCTCTTTTCTTTTGGTTATGTAGTTCAGAGTAGCCTAGAACTCGCAATCCTCCTGCCTCAGGCTCCAGAATGCTAGAATTATAGGCATGCACCACCGCTTTAACCATCCCTTCCTTTCATTTCAGAATTTCTTCTACCCATGATTCTACCTCTGTGATTTAATTTATCAACTGTGGACAAAATCTTTTGTCATTTGAATAGAAAGACCGAGATTTAGCTCTCATGCCTCACCCCTTCCTCTTTGCCCTCTCATTTAAGAAATATTATCTGTATACTTATTTATTTGCACATGTATAGAAGGGGCACTAGGAGCTCTTGCTGCTGAAAAACAAATGTCAGATATTTGCACCAATTTTTTTTTGCATCTGGATTATGTGGGTGGCTTGGGAATTGAACCTGAGTTGGCAGGCTTTACAAGCAGGCACCTTTAACCTCTGAGTCATCTTCCTAGCTTCCTCCTCTTACTTTAATTTTTTTTTTAATTTTTTGGTCTTTTTGAGGTAGGGTCTCACTCTAGCCCGGGCTGACTTGGAATTTCCTATGTAGTTTCAGGGTGGCCTTGAACTCACAGCAATCCTCTTACCTCTCCCTCCCAAGTGCTGGGATTAAAGATGTGCACCACCACGCCCGGCTCCTCTTACTTTTTATATCTGCTTGATTGAGATCTAATTCACACACCATATACTTCACCCTGTTAAAGTGTTCAGTTGAGTGGCTTTAAGTGTATTCACAAAGCTCTAAATCCAGTGTGCACAAAAGGCTAAAACATGGGCTGGGAAATTGGCTCAGTGGTTAAAGGCACTTGCTTGCAAAGCCTACTGGCCTGGGTTTAATTCTCCAGCACCCACAGAAAGCTAGATGAAAGGGGTGCACTCATCTGTGCTCCTAAGGCTCCTGTAACATTGGCAGGTAAAGCCAGGAGAATCCAGTGTTCCTGGCCAGCTAGTCTTTTGGTTTGCTGTCTGCAGTTTGCAGTGGCAAGAGACTCTGTCTCAAAGCAGGTGGAGTCCTCTGACCTCCACGCACACCGTGGCATGTGTACCAACCCTGCACACATACACAAATAACTAATTTCAAAAAAACTCAAGAATGTTTTTTTTTTTAAATTTTTTTAAAAAGATTTTTATTTATTTATTTGAGAGTGACAGAGAGAGAAAGAGGCAGATAGAGAGAGAGAGAGAATGGGCGTGCCAGGGCTTCCAGCCACTGCAAACGAACTCCAGACACGTGCGCCCCCTTGTGCATCTGGCTAACGTGGGACCTGGGGAACTGAGCCTCGAACCGGGGTCCTTAGGCTTCACAGGCAAGCGTTTAACCACTAAGCCATCTCTCCAGCCCTCCAGAATGTTTTTGTCCTCCCATTTCACTTTTCCTTCCTCCCTCCAACCCCTGACACATCCTCAGCAACATTTGTCTCCTCTCCATCTTTTCTCTTGTAGCCATCCTGTGGATGTGAATTGAGATCTGATTGTGGTTTGGATTTGCCCACTGTGGTGGTTTGCATGTGAATGTATGTCCCCCCATAACATGAGTTGTGCCCCCCACCATCTCCAGGTAGTCTCACTGTAGCCCAGGCTGACCTGGCATTCACTCTGTAGTCTCAAACTAACCTCAAACTTAGGTGATCCTGCTACTTCTGCCTTCCAAGTGCTGGGATTAAAGGCATGTGCCACCACATCCAGCTGAGGTCTTTTTTGTTTTGTTTTGTTTTTGGTTTTCTAAGGTAGGGTCTCACTCTAGCTCAGCGTGACCTGGAATCCACTATGTATTCTCAGGGTGGCCTCGAACTCTCGGCGATCCTCCTACCTCTGCCTCCCGAGTGCTGGGATTAAAGGCGTGTGCCACCATGCCCGGCTCAGCTGAGGTCTTTTTGATTAGGGTTGCAATGTAAGTCTCCGGAAGCCTTCTGGAGAGTGTGGCACTGGGGGTGGATCTTAAGTCTGGCCCTAAGGTGTGTTCAGAGCAGTTGGAGCTTTGGCTGCGTTTGCTGGTTGGAGTCTCTTTGTTATGGGTCTATGGAGGTGAGCCAGATTCCTCCACCATGATGGTGTTTCCCTGGATTCTATAAGCTGGAAATAAACCCTTTCTTCTCACAAGCTGCTTCTGGTCAGGTGTTTGTTCCAGCAACAAGAAGTAACTGCAACACGCACTCTAATTATTAACACCTTTGAGCATTTTTTCATGCACTTATAGGTCATTTGTGTATCTCCAGAAAAATGTCTATATAAGTCTTTTATCTGTTATTGTCTTTTTTGAAGCAGGGTCTCGCTCTAGCCCACCTTAGTTTTGGAGTCAGGGCCTCTAACTGAATTTGGAAGTCAAGGACTAGATAGCCAGGGATCTCCACAGCTCCCTCGTCGCTGCTTCCTCAGTGGTGGGGTTACAGGTGTGCATCGACCCTCTGCTTTAGGCGTGGACGCTGGGGGTCCCAAGTGCCTTACTGACTGAGCAATCTCCCCAGCCACTGCTCGGGATTTTAGAGGGAATAGATTCAGTCTTCCATCATGAAGCATGAGGTTCACTGTCGTGTTTTCACAGATGGCCTCTGAGGGCTTCTTGTCTGTTCCCAGTGTGTTGAGTGCTGCTAATATCAATGGATGTTGGGTTGTGCCAAATGCTTTTCCTGTAGCTATTGAGGTGGTATTGTAGTTTTATTCTTCATTCAATTAATACAGCGTATTACATGGATTGATTTTCATATGTTAAGCCAACACTGAGTTCTTGGGATAAGTCCCACTTGGTCATATAATCCTTTTTATATGGATTTGATTTGCTAGGATTCAATGTGCTGGATTTTGTTGAGGGATATCAGTGTGTGATTTTTCTTATGATGTGTTTGTTTGGTTTTGGTACCAAAAAATATCAATCTTATTCAATGAGTTGGTAAGCATTCCCTCCTGCTTTAGTTTTTTTGGAAGAGCTTATGAAGAGTTGGTATTAATTTTTCTTTAAACATTTGGTAGAATTCATTGAATACAATAAGTTTTTGTGTGCATGTTGGCAGTGGGGTGGTGAGGGGGATGACTAATTCATTCTCTTTACTTGTTATAGGTCTGTTCAGAAATTTCTGTTTCTTCTTAGGTATTCCCTGTTGTCTTAATACTTGATAGCTACATTACAATTTTCTTTTTCTGTTTTTTTCCCCCTTTGGTTTTTCTAGGTGGGGTCTCACTCTAGCTCAGGCTGACCTGGAATTTACTATATAGTTTCAGGGTGTCCTTGAACTCATGGGGATCCTCCTACTTCTCTGCCTCCCAAGTGCTGGGATTAAAGGTGTTTGCTACCATGCCTGGTTGTTTTTTCTTTCTTTCTTTCTTTCTTTCTTTCTTTCTTTCTTTCTTTCTTTCTTTCTTTCTTTCTTTCTTCCTTCCTTCCTTCCTTCCTTCCTTCCTTCCTTCCTTCCTTCTTTCCTTCCTTTCTTTCTTTCTTTCTTTCTTTCTTTCTTTCTTTCTTTCTTTCTTTTTTGAAGTAGGGTCTCACTTTAGCCTAGGCTGACCTGTAATTCACTATGGAGTCTCAGGGTGGCTTCAAACTCATGGCAAGCTTCCTACCTCTGCCGCCTGAGTACTGGGATTAAAGGTGTGCACCACCATGCCTGGCTCTACATTACAATTTAAAATTCCTCTATTGGTTACTGTTCTAACATTATCATCATGATTATTGCTGTTGTTTTTAAACAGCCTCTCATACAGCCTACAGTGGCCTCTAACTTGCCATGCAGCTGAGGATGGCCTTGAACTTCTGACTCTCTTTCCTCTACCTCTTGAGTGCTGGGATTTACAGATGTGCACCATCATGCCTGTTAGAGTTCAGGACTCTGTATATGCTAGACAAGGGCTCTACCAACTGAGCCACAAACCCAGCCCTCTGTTATTATTTAGCATATATATTTTTTTCTGTTTGTCTTAGAGTATCTAATTGCCTTTCTTTTCTTTAGTTGTGGCATGACTTACCTGGTCCTATTCTCAATACTTAAAAAAATTATTTATTTATTTGAGAGATGATAGAGAAACAGGCAGATAGAAAGATAGAATGGCCATACCAGGGCCTCTAGCCACTGTAAATGAGCTCTAGATGCATGTGCCACCTTGTACATCTGGCGTTATGTGGGTCCTGGGGGATCAAAATTAGGTCCTTAGGATTTGCAGGCAAGTGCCTTAACTGCTGAGCCATTTCTCCAGCCCTCTCAATATTTTTTTTTGAGACAAGCCCAACAGACTGAACTTTTTTTAATGAGAGTGAGAGTGAGAATGAGAGAGAGAGAGAGAGAGAGAGAGAGAGAGAGAGCATGTCAGGGCCTCCAGCCACTATACTCAAACTCCAGATGCATGTGCCACATTGTGTGCACCTGTGGCCTTGTGCATGTATCACCTTGAACATCTGGCTTACATGGAATCTGGAAAGTTGAACATGAGTACTTTGGCTTTGCAGGCAAGCACCTTAACTGCTGAGAAATCTCTCCAGCCCTCTCAATTCTTTTGAAGAGCCTCATCATTCCCTCTTCTACCAAATCTCCCTTTTCATGAGGGAATCTTCCTCCAAGAACTCTGTGTCCTTACTTCAAACTGGACAGTCACCCACTGCATCCCCAGCAGCTCTTAGGAAGTGATTCTCCCTGAGTGACCTCTAGCCACCAGCTCTGTCATTCCTCAGTCAGGTCATTGCCACTCTTGTGGGATCTCTCTGGTTTTCCCTCTTTCCTTGTTTTTGTTTTGCTTTTTGCTTTCTGAGTCGTTTCTTCTTCTCAGCTTCCTTGGAACTTGGTCTTACCTCAGTTTTTTCCATTCTTAAAGGAATAGTTTGGATTCTTCCAGAATATACTTTTAGCAGAATTTAAAAGGCATAAGCTCATATTGAAAATGTGCCTCCCACTGCCCAGGAGAAAGAGGAGTGACATAAAATCAAGGAATTGATTTCATTGTTAATTTCTTGTGACTTTTACCCAGTTTTGACTAATTATCCATCCTGCAGGCTAGATTAATTTTTGAATTTAATATCATTGTGTAGAGTTCAATCTGGAAAAGGAATAGTCAAGGTTAAAATTGTTATACAATTAAGTGGTAGTTTTTCTTCCCTACCTAAAATGGAAATGTTAAGAATTTACTTCCTTGACAGTGGAGTATTCAGCACTAAATGAGACATCTCTATCTTACCCTCTAAGGCTCAGGGACCATTGAAGAAGAGGTGGAGGAAAGAATGTAAGAGCCAAAGAAAAGGGAGAAGTGCATTTCAATAGTGTCTTCCAGACACAAGTTTTTGTGATGTTCATGACCTCACAGGGGCTGATGCTACCTGCACATGACCTGCATAACAAGAGGGAAAAATGATGATGTCAAAATAGAAGGGAGCCTAGTTGGAAAGAAGAAGGGATTCAGGTGGGAGAAAAAACATGGTAGGAGGGGATTACAATCATGGTATTTTATCTGTATGTATGGAGGTTATTAATAAAAAATTAAAAAAAAATTTCTAAGCTGGGTGTGGTGGCACACACCTTTAATCCCAGTACTTGGGAGGCAAAGGTAGGAGGATTGCCATGAGTTTGAGGCCACCCTGAGACTACAGAGTGAATTCTAGGTCAGCCTGGGCTAGAGCGAGACCCTACCTCAAAAAGCCAAAAAAAAAAAAAAAAAAAAATCTATGCCAGGCATAGTGGTACACACTTTTAGTCCCAACACTTGAGAGGCAGAGTGTAGTGGTTTGATTCAGGTGTCCCCCATAAACTGAGGTGTTCTGAATGCCATGTCCCCCAACTGATGACAATTTGAGAATTAAACTCTACTGGAGGCCGTGTATTCTTGGGCATGGGCTTATGGGAGTTATAGCCAGTTCCCTCTTGCCAGTGTTTGGCACACTCTCCTGTTGCTGTTGTCCACCTGATGTTGGCGAGGAGGTGATGTCCACCCTCTGCTCGTGCCATTATTTTCCCTGCCATCATGGGGCTTCTCCTCAAGTTTGTAAGCCAAAATAAACCTTTTTTTTTTCTCACAAGCTGCTCTTGGTAGGATGTTTTCTGGAAGCAGTGCGAACCTGACTGCAACACAGAGGTAGGAAGATGGCTGTGAGTTTGAGGCCAGCCTGAGACCACATAGTGAATTCCAGGTCAGCTTTGGCTCTCCTCTCTCTCTCTCTCCATATATATATATGTGTGTGTGTGTGTGTGTGTGTGTGTGTGTGTGTATACACATACATACATACATATACATATACATATATATTATATATTATTTATATATATATATAAATGGATACACCAGGACCACTTACCACTTACCACTGCAAATGAACTCCAAACATATGCTCTATTTTGTGCATCTAGCTTTACATGGGAACTGGGGAACTGAACCTGGGATATCAAGCCTTGCAAGCAAGTGCCTTTAACCTCTGAGCCAGCTCTCTATTTATCCAAATATTGATAAGTCTTTTGGCCAGTATTTAGGGAGGTAATTAAATGCATAATCCCTGCCGAAGACTTATTCAACATACGGCTGCCTACTCCAGTTGGTTGGATTTGTATTTTAGTCAGGTATTTCATTGGAAATATTTTGGCATAATTCAACACATATTTTTTTTAAAAGGAAAAACAAACTGGATGTGCAAATCTTCTTGGTAAAAAGGAAAAATCATTTTTTTTATGAGCAGCAAATCAAGAAATCAAGCTCAGCCAGGTGTGTTGGCGCATGCCTTTAATCCCAACACTCAGGAGGCAGAGGTAGGAGGATCGCCATGAGTTCAAGGCCACCTGAGACTACATAGTGAATTCCCGGTCAGCCTGAGCTAAAGTGAGACCCTACCTCAAAAAACAAACAAGCAAACAAACAAAAAAAGTGTGTATGTCTGACATTCATTTGCAGGCAAGAGACCCTGGCACACATAAACGCACACACACACTATTATTTTTTTAAAAAGATTTTGGATTCCAGTACTAGGGAGAGAGGTAGGAGGATCACTGTGAGTTGGAGGCCAGCCTGGGATTACAGAGTGAGTGCCAGGTTAGCCTGGGCTACAGTAAAACCCTACCTTGAAACACCCCCCCCCAAGAAAAAAATACATTTGGGTCAAGGCAGGTATTGTGGCACACACCTGTAATCCTAGAACTTGGGAGGTGGAGGCAAGAGGATAACAAGCTTGGGGTCCTTCACAGCTACATAGAAAGTTCAAGGCCAGCCTGTGCTACATATAACTGTCTCCTAACAACAACAACCACCACCACAAAAGCCCTAAACTCCAAAACCAACCAACCAAACAAACAAAAACATCAGGTCAGAAAGGTCACACATGTCCATTAGGAGGTGTAAACATCTGGAGTTCAATTGTAGGGGCTGAAGCCCTTGTGCCAACTCTCTCTCTAAAAATAAAAAATAAATAAACAAAAATAAGAAATTTTGATAGATCTGGGCTCTGTAACCCTAGGACTTGGAAAGTTGATGAAGGAGGATTGCCATGTGTTTGAGGCCAGCCAAGATTCCATGAGACCCTATAAAAAAAAGGCAAAAAACTTGTAGCTGCTGCTGGCCTGGCCTGGCTCCCAGGATCAGTTCTCTAGTGCCTTACCTGAGGCTGCAGCCCAGAGCTCCACTGCAGAGCAGCCCCTGCCCGAGGGCCTTGGCCTCCTCAGCAGAACCCTCAAGCATCTTTGACTAGAAGCCAAGGCCATAGCCCTACTGCCAGGGCCCCCAGGTCTACCCTTCCCAGACCCCAGCAGCTCTGGCCTACAGGGCAGCTGCTCCTGATGATGTCACTTGATTTGAATCAAGCCAGTACTTATGGCTGTACAAACTCCTCCCCCAAGGTGGCTGAGAGCAAAAGGTTCTCCATCCAGGTCTGGGCCTTGGGAATTCCATCCCTTTCCTGAGGGCACAGCATCGTCCAACAGCAGATGGATACATGGGCCCCCCCAGGTAGAGATCACCGTGGTCCCTGCGGGGAGGCAAGCCCTTGTGACAAGACTGGACAGCCCAGCAATACTTTGGAAGAGGTCCCTGGTCCCTTCAAGCAAGTTGAAGACCTGGTAGCTCTTCAAGAGAAAGTTAAGATAGGAGATAGGAAAATTTCTGGGGCTGGGCCCTGTCACACATGGAGATGGGCCTTTCCTGTCCTGGTCATCTTTGCCCCCTTTCCCCTACCGTCTTGCCTCCCCATGGAGGGGCAGTCCTGCAAAGGGTCAGTACCACCAGCCAGATGCAGAGGTCCTAGGCAATGATCCAGCCTGAGGAAGCTAGACTGCACTCAGTGCTCAGGGTGTGGGGGTGGACAGGGGCATGGGGAGAAGAGGGCCCAGGCCTGGCATGGGTACAAAGACAGCCCCCCGCCCCACAAGCCTGGGAGCTTCCCTGTGGGTACAAGGACATGAGGTTTGGAGCTGGGAATCTATTTTTTGTATTATGTTTTGTGCTACTGTAGTTTTGGCATGGCACTATTGTAATTAAAGAACTTGTACCAAGAAAAACAAAAAAGGCAAAAAAGAAAAAGAATGCAGATCAGAAAGAAATTAAAGTAGCAATTCCTATGGAAATCAGTCCCACCAAGCACCCAGAAGGCTGAGGCAGGAGTATTGCCTCTTTTGCAAGTCCTGCCTGGGCTACATGGTAGGTCTCAAGCCAGCCTAGGTTACAGAGGGAGACGTTACCTACCTCAAAACAAACATAAATTTGGGTAAATTGGTGGTGGTCAAACTCAAATAAAAATTAATGTATTTATATTCAAGTGACCTTTCTTTTGGGGGTGTGTATTGTATAATACATGTATAAGTGTGTGCAGGTGTCCTCCTGTGTTATTTCTTTGAGGTGGAGTGTCTTAGGGATGGAGAGGTAGCTCAGGAGTTAAAGGTACTTGCCTACCAAAGCCAGATGGCCTGGATTTGATTCCCCAGTGCTCAAGTAAAGCCAGATCCACAAAGAGGTGCATATATCTGGAGATTTTTTTTGCAGTGCCAAGAAACCCTGGTGTGCCCATGTTTTTTTTTTTTTTCTTTTCCTTCACTCTCGCTCTGTCTGCTTGCAAATAAATAACTAAAAATTTAAAAAGTGGCACATGTATCTGGAGATGGAGTCTCGGGCTGAGCCTGGAGCTTCTGTGTCTGGTTAGTCTCTGGCTTACCAGAGAGCCCTAGTGATTCTCTCCTGTCTCCACCCCCACAGACAGGGCTGTAGGCATGTGCACCATGCCCGGCTTTTTATGTGAGTACTGGGGAATTGAACTTTCTCAGGGCCTCATGCTTGTGTGGCAAGTGCTCTTCCCTGAGCCATCACCTCAGCCCCATTCATGCGATTGAAATATTTTTTTTTCTGTTTTTCTTTTCTCTCTCTCTCTCCTTTATAAAAAAAGTGTCTATTTGGGCTGGAGGGATGGCTTTGTGGTTAAGGTGTTTGCCAGCAAAGCCAAAGGACCCATGTTCGATTCCCCAGGACCCACGTTAGCCAGTTGCACAAGGGGGCGCGTGTGTCTGGAGTTCGTTTGCCGTGGCTGGAGGCCCTGGCATGCCCATTCTCTCTCTCCCTCCCTCCCTCTTTCTCTGTCAAATAAATAAATAAATAATTTTTAAAAAGTGTTTATTTATTTGAAGGTAGAGAGAAACTGAGAGGGGAGAGAGAGAATGGATACTGCAAATGAACTCCAGATGCATGTGCCGCTTGGCACATCTGTTTTACGTGGGTACTGGGGAATCGAACCTGTGTCAGTATGCTTTGCAGGCAAGTGCCTTAACTTCTGAGCCATCTCTCCAGCCTTCTTTTCTCTTTTGAGATGGAGTTTCACTAACTGTCCAGGCTGATCTCAAACTCCTGTACTGGAGCGTTCCTGCTGCCCCAGTGAGAACATGTACTCGCTGCCCCCCCCACACCCCTTCACCTGGTGCCTTTTAAGATTTGAAGACGTACTTTTGTCTTCATCAGTACAGCCCTTGGACGAGCATGCACATAACTACAAGAAAAATTACCAGCTCATAAAGTTACTTGCCGTTCCCTCAGGTGTAAATAAGGACGCAAATGTCTTCTTTTACCACCTTCTGTGAAACGGTTCATCCTTGCAGGTGAGGGGGCTGGTAGCTCTTCCAGAGGCAGAGTTAAGTATAGACAGATGCCATCCTAATCATAACGCCTATCACTTAGAGCTGGAAATTGACACATCGTAGGTTTCCCCCCTTAATTTACAGTGCAATAAAACCAGTAATAAATGTAGGTGCACTTCACCCTTGCAAAGAGGTACCATTTTTATGATTTTGACAAGTTCACACTCCTGGTTTTTACCCTTACCCTGTCCCAGGCTCAAGTATTTAATATTTAACAATCTGTATTCTATAAATAATGGATGTGCCTGTCTTCACAACAGAAGATCAGCGGCAGATTTTATTGTTGACAAGAGTGATAATGTCCTCTCACCTTCTTAACTTTTTATGTTACTGTTAATTTCTCCTTTGTGGCTGAGAGTCCAGGGAGGGGTTTAGGTCGTTCTGGAAAGAAATGAGCTGTAATAATCCAATTGGAACGGAACACCATGGGAAGCTTGGATAACTCTACCATCGTTTCAGCAGTTTGAGGTCACTGATTCATGCAGAGGCCAGGCCTGGAGGAAGCATCCTACCTTCCCAGTCCAGGGAGGTGGCTCAATCCCAGTGCCTACTGCTTCTAAAGGAGACCTTTTGGGGCAGTTGTCTATGAAGGAATTCGGTCATGATCATAGGGCTAATTTTTGGCAGAGTCGGTGAAATTCAGTTCAATAAATGGTCGGAAGGCATTAAGGATCAGATGCTGGCTCTTGGAGTTTAGACTCTTACAAATAGATTCCTACGCCATCTATGATAAAACCCAAATGCCCAACAGAGCCAACAATTCCCAGTGAATTCTGGTTTTTTCTTCTCTGGCTGGGGACAAACATCATATCAGTTCCTCACCCAAGTTTGTTATGTCCTCAGGGCCACAGGCTGTTTCCTGGGCCTTGGTTGCTCTTTCCCCAAATAGTCCCATGGCCTATGTAAAATAAAATCCTGCCCACCATCTCTGCGCCTATCCAACATTTCCTATCTTCTTTTCCTCTTTTCATTGAAAGCCTGAATACATAAGTCATTTTCCTGTTTGTTTGTTTTTTTCCACTGGAATGTGAGTGACCATCATAGGACCTGACTCCTTTACCACATGTCTGGACTAGTATATAAATACACATATTGGGCCAGGCATGGTGGCACGTATCTTTAATCCCAGCACTCAGGAGGCAGAGGTAGGAGGATTGATGTGAGTTCAAATCCAGCTTGAGACTACATAGTCAATTCCAGGTCAGTCTGGGCTAGAACGAGACCCTACTTCGAAAAACCAACAACAAGAAATACACATATTTGTGGGTGAATAAATGAATGAAGAGGAAGGCCACCAATGTAGGTATGTTTGCACCATCCAGCTTTCAAGGCCACTCTGGTCAGCTGTGATCCTCCAGTGGAGGGTTCCCTCCTTCTCGGTTCTCTTCAGCTCTAGGACAGACCTTTCTTGGAATACTCAATGTGGCTGTGCAGTCACTTTTTGTTTTGCTTCTCTGGAGGCTGGCTTACAGTTTCCTTTCCTCAGGCCCAGCAAATCCTTACAGGATTTATAGGGAGTGGGATTAGTGAGGGAATAAGGGAGGCTGAATGAATGCAGATGAGCATTTAAAATTTGGAAAGCATTTCTCCCAGCCATCCTGAGGATGCGTGGGTGGCTATGACCTCGGGCCAGCCCAGGGGTGGTTTCTATGTTTGATTTTCCCCTTTGCCAGAAGTTGACATGTATCAAGACTGCATTTCCAAGAACGGAAGCAGTCTAGTTCCATTTTAGCAGACTTGGTTAAATATGTGTGGCAGTTTGTCATTACAGTGTTCCCCATGGCCTCATGTGTTTATGATTAAACCTCATACCTGATCCCCAACTGGTGGAACCTTGCTGGGGTGTGGGGGTGCCAGAGTAGACACTTAGCTTAATTAGGCAGGATCAGGATGACCCTTAAAGGAAAGGATCTTAGGATGTCACACCCTCCCGCTCCTGTGTCAGATGTGGGATTTAGTGTTTACCCATCCCGTCTACTTAGAACTTTCTTGAGCATGCACCCTGCCCAGGTGTAGGTGGATTTCTCCTCTAAGTTCAGGTTGACTGGCTGGGATACCTGGTGTAGGTGTGTCTAGGTATAATGGTGCAAATTTTAAAGTATGTTCCCCTGGATCCATGGAGAGAGTTGGGCAGTTTTTTTTTTTTATTATTTTTTTTTTATTTAATCTTTCTCTGGAACTGGCAGCAATGTTCTTGGGTCCTTGGATGGGTAAGGTTTCTCTCTCACCCTGGCAGCCATGCTGGGGCGGGAAGAGACACATTTTATCTTTTATTACTGTCTTTACTTTTAATCATTTTGGAGGTGCACTTGTTTTTTGAGGTAGAGTTCCACTCTAGTCCAGGCTTACCTGGAATTGAACTCATGGTGATCCTACCTCTGCATCCTGAGTGCTGGGATTAAAGGCATGCGCCACCACGCCCAGTGGAGGTGCACTTTTTTTTAAAATAAAAAATCCCTTTTTGGGCAGGATTTATGTGGGTTCTAGGAATCTGAACTCAGGTATTCGTACTTACATGGTGTTGCAGTCAGGTTTGCATTGCTGGTAGAAATCACCCAACCCATAGCAGCTTGTGTGAAAAAAAGAGATTTATTTTGGCTTACAGACTTGAGGGGGAAGCTCCATGATGGCAGGGGGAAATGATGGCATGAGCAGAGAATGGACATCATCCCCTGGCCAACATCAGGTAGACAATAGCAACAGGAGAGTGTGCCAAACATGGGCAAGGGGACACTGGCTGTAGTACCCATAAGCCTGCCCCCAACACACTGCCTCCAGGAGGCATCAACTCCCAAATCTCTATCAGCTGGGAACCCAGCACCCAGAGTACTTAAGTTTTGGGGGTACACTTGAATCAAATCACCACACATGGTATAGTAGACAGCTTCATGTCGCTGAGATGAACCTCCAAACCAGGCACAATTATGGAAGAAGGGAATTTATTGAAGTTTACAGATTCAGGGCAAGTTCCATAATGGCAGAATTAGTTGGTCCTCTTTTATAGGAGAGACAAGCCAAAAGCCACCACCCGCACAGGTAAGCACACTTCAGGAACTGCAGGCAGAGCTCAAGCACTTTGCATATCTTTAGACTGGAATTCTAAGTCCACCCCCACACTTTAGGACCCGCCCATGGTGACATCGCCTCTATCCAGGTGGCTGGAGATCCAAATTGCAAGCTTTTATTTTTGTTTTGTTTTGTTTTTTGAGGCAGGGTTTCACTCTAGCCCAGGCCGACCTGGAATTCAGTATGTAGGCTCAGGGTGGCCTTGAACTCATGGCGATCCTCCTACCTCTGCCTCCCGAGTGCTGGGATTAAAGGCGTGCGCCACCATGCCCGGCCCAAATTACAAGCTTTTAATACACTCCTGAATGTATTGGAGGACATCCATTTATACTATCACACATGGCAAGCGCCTTATCCACTGAGCAATCTTCCAACCAACACTGAGATTTCAGACAGTTATAGCACAGCATTGGGATTTATGTGGGTTCTAGGAATCTGAACTCAGGTGTTTGTACTTACACAGCAAGCATTTTATCCACTAAGCCACCCCCCCCTCCCCCCCAGCCCTCATGCACAATTTTGGGTGCAGAAAACCAAGCTCATAGAAGCCAACTGACTTGTCAAACTGCCACCACCTGATGCTGGCAGAGCCAAACCTGGAATCCAGGCTTGGCTATTGGCATAGTGCCTTTGGTCGGATGTTCCCAAATGGCTAAGTCAGGCTGGAAAGCCCAGCAAAGAAAGCAGAGGAGTTTCTGCTGATCCCATGGTACTGATGGCCAAGCAGGAATTTGGAAACCAGCTCCCCACCCCTGCTTTCCCTCTCCGATTTCCTTTTCCCTCTTGTACACAGTTTACTGCTGACTAGGCGATGGTTTGGAGAATTAGGCTCGATAGGGGCTTCAGCCTGCTGTCGTGAATGTGGCAGGAGGATCCCAGCTCTTGTTAAATAGCCCTCTGTAGCCTTTAATTGTGTCTCTAGGGAGGCCAGCCTGGGAGGAGGCAGGGGGAGTCCAGAGTGCAGGTTGTCAGGAGGAGTTGCTCACGGGTGTGTACCCGCAGCGTGGGTGCGTCTGCTACGTCCTGGGTTCCTGGCTTGCCTCCTCTTGTACACTCTGGCTTTGGTGCCCGCAAAGCCTGCTGCTGGGGTTGGTGTTCTGGAAGAGAGAGTATGATGAGTTGAGGCTTTGGGACCACTGGTGGGTTGGTGCTGTTGCCTCTCCGTGTGGGTGGCTGCTTTGTTTTCAAGCTGGCCCAACCTGGCAGTGCCAGGAGCAGGCTCGACCTACCTTCTATGAGACATGGCTCTGAAGGAGCTGTTCTCTTCCCCTTTGGGCCCAGCATTGGAACTCAGGGCCTATCTCACATGAGAAAATGGTCACTGAGGATTACTGTAGGAGGCAGGGGACTTTCTCCTTGCCCTTGACCCTGCTTCCCTATGTTCCTTGGGGCAAGAGGTTTCTCTTTCCATGTGGGTTTCCAGCCCTGCATGGTCGAAAACAGTGGGTGATCCTTCGGCTTCTAAGAAAACATGATTTGTTCAGCCAGTCTGACTCAGCACTTCCTGCTCATAGTAAATTCTAGGCCATCTCTGTTTTCCTTCAAATACCAAGTGGCAAGACAACCACATTGGATGGATGGGCCAGGAGCATGTATCTGCAAGAAGGGCTTTTTTTTTTTTAATGGCCTCTTGAACACATTTAGTGGGTCCCACAGTATCCCCTTAAGCATACAGGTAGGCTGCTGTAAGGACTTACACTTTTATTACACAGTAAAAGCTTTGCATTGTTTGGCTTTTAGGAGGATTTTCCCTATATCCTAATTAGAGTCATGGAGGGTATATTAACTGATGTCATGCCAAGAGAACATTGGTTTGCCAGGTGTGGTGGTGCATATCTTTAATCCCAGAACTCGGGAGGCAGAGGTAGGAGGGTTGCTGTGAGTTTGAGGCCAGTCTGGGACTACTGAATGAGTTCCAGGTCAGCCTAGGCTAGAGTGAGACCCTACCTAAAAAAAAAAAAAAAAAAAGTTGGTTTGATTTCAGTCACACAAACACTGAAAAATCTGGATTTATATTTGACTAGTATGTAAAAAAAAAAAAAAAAAAAAGAACAACATAATCTTTGTCATTGTTATGCCTACTTCTCAGCACCCCCAGTGACCACCAAGGAGAACCAAACACAACCACTTATGCAAAGGCAAGGAGCTTTATTTCAGGCTTTAAGCTCAGACTCTTGACTTCACCAACACAGTGGATCCCTACAAGAGCCCTGAGCTGCAGGGGGCCAGGTTTGTTTTTTATATATATATATATATATATATATATATATATATATATATATATATATATATATATATATATATGGATTTGAACAAAGAAATAGGGAATGGGCACATGATTGGTCAATTTCTTAGGACATTGTCAGGAAGTTGGTGGGCAGGAGCTAGGCAACTAAGTAACCTCCATTGCAATTGGCTAAACAAGAAGCCAGAACATTTGTATGTTTTTCGATTGGCCAGGGTAGGGAGGTAGGAGGGACAAGTCTTTGGCAAGTCTCAGGCATGTCCTGGGCAGGTGCAGCTGCCCTTTGTGCCTTTGTTTAAGCTGAAACTTGGAACTTAGGCCTAACCAGGGCAGTGCTCTACTGAAGCCTGTCATGGCGTCGTTCAGTTTCTGGGTCTTCAGTCATCTCTGCCACTATTTCTCTTTGCAGAGAAACTTTGCATGAGGGGAAAAGGTTACAACATTACCATTTAACCATCAGAAACTATGTAAGTCATCAGGTGTGTGTTACTTGTCAAACTAGACATGTTTGCACATAAAGTGACATGCATGTGGTGACATGCTTGGATATAATCCTGTGTGTGTGTGTGTGTGTGTGTGTGTAGTAAATAGACAATGAAATAGTTAATCTTCATGGTCAACCTGACTGGATTTAGAATCATCATGAAACCATGTCTCTGGGTGTGTCCATGAGGAAGTTTCCAGAACAGTCTGACCGAGGAGACACGACCAACCCTGAATTTGGGAGGCACCATTCCAAGGGCTGGAGTTCTTGACTGAATAAAAAGCAGAAAGTAAGTGGAGCACCAGCGTTCATTTTTCTTCTACTCCCTGAGTGTGAACACGATGTGACCAGTTGCCCCATGCTCCTGCCACCACGCCTTTCCCATCTAGAGAGTGTCAGAGAAGGGGCAGTGGCAAGAAAGTTAAGAGCTAGAGGAAGAGATGGAGTGCTATAGAATGCTGTCTTGTGGATTTGATATGGTTGTTGCACTCATAGTGACTCGTTAAGAGCTGGAGGAAGGGATGGAGTGCTGCAGAATGCTGTCTTGTGGACATGATATAGTTGTTACACTCATAAATTCATAGGAAGTAACTGTCATTACTTGCACAAGACCCATACAAGATTGGTCCCATCAACAATCTATCATGGGACGCAGGGGGGTTCATAAGGCCCTATCTCTCCCTGAGGAGCTATTGCTGGTGGAGGAGGAGACAATTTCTTCAGTGCTATAACCACTGGCAAGTTGCTCATGCTCCTGTAAATAGTCACCAAGCAAACAAATAAAAGCACTTCCTTCCATTCAGCCTTGAAACAGAACAGTACACCTGACATCTTTGAAAACAATAAAAGCCCTTCCGTCCTGCTGTCCTCCATCCCTTGCTCTCACCTCATCTTTTGTGTATGTGTGTGTGTGTGTGTATGTGTGTGTGTGTAGGGTGAGGTATGGTCTTGCTCTAGCCCAGGCTGACCTGGAACTCACTATGTAGTCTCAGGGTGGCCTCAAACTCACAGCAATCCAGCTACCTCTGCCTCCCGAGTGCTGGGATTAAAGGTGCGAGCCACCACGCCCAGCTTCACCTCATCTTTTGCAGCTGCGTACATCAGGAATTCTACTTTCTTCCTTCTCAGTTCTTCTTGAACCCACTTCAGTTTGTCCTCTACCCTTTGGCCTCCACAGAAACTGTATTCATCAAAATCCCTAGTAACTGCTAGGTGGGAGCCTGATCTGTCCTCTAATTTTATCATTTATTTAATTTTTTATAATTATTTATTATTTGTGTGTGTTAAGGGGTGCATGTGCATACCACAGCATGAATGTGTAAGTCAGAGGATAGCCTCATAGCTTCTGCATTCTTTCATCTTCTTTGATTTTAACTTTAAAAAAATTAATTTATCTATTGGACAGAGAGAGAAAGAGGCAGAAAGAGGGAGGGAGCGAGGGAAGGAGGGAGGAAGAGAGAGAGAGAGGGAGGGAGGGAGGAAGGGAAGGAGGGAGGGAGAGAATAGATGGGTGTGCCAGGGCCTCCAGCTATTGCAAACAAATTCCAGACACATGTGCCACCTTGTGCATCTGGTTTATGTGGTTCCTTTGGCTTTGCAGGCAAATGCCTTAACTGCTAAGCCATCTCTCCAGCCCTCTTTTACCTTCTTTGAGGCAGGGTTCTTGCTGCTATGAAGGAATGCCAAACTAGCTGGCCCACGACCCTTGGATTAGCCTGGCTCCCTCCCATTGTCTTAGGTGCATTGGCCTCATAGACACATGCACCACTTTGCATCTGGCTTTACATGGGTTCTGGGGAGGATCAAAGTTGAGTCAATAGGCTTTTGCAAGCAAGCACATTTAACTGCTGAGCCATCTCACTAGCTCCTAGCTTGAATTAAAAACAAATTGTCAATTAATATACTTAACATAAAACCTACTGTTTAAACTACTTATAAATTCAGCCTTTGTTTTTTTTAATTTGGTTTTTCTAGCTAAGGTCTTTCTCTAGCCCAGGTTGACCTGGAATTCACTATGTAGTCTCAGGGTGGCCTTGAACTCATGGTGATCCTCCTACTTCTGCTTCCCAAGTATTGAGATTAAAGGTGTGTGCTACCATGCCGGGCTAAATTCAGCCTTTTGACGGCAGGCAAATATCACTATTATTCATTTCCGTCATTTGAAGTATTTTATTTTATTTATTTATTTGCAAGCAGAGAGAGAGAGAGAAAGAAAGAAGAGAGACAGAGAATGGGCACACTAGGGCCTCTAGCCACTGCAAATGAACTCCAGATGCATGTGCCCCTTGTGCATCTGGCTTACCTGGGTCCTGGGGAATGAAACCTGGCTCCTTTGGCTTTGTAGACAAATGCCTTAACTGCGAAGCCATCTCTCCAGCTCATTTTAATAGTTTTTAAAAATATTTTAATTTACTTATAAAGAGAGAGAGAGAGAGAATGGTGTGCCAGGGCCTCTAGCCACTGCAAACAAACTCCAGACACATGCACCACTTTGTGCATCTGGCTTATGTGGGTTCTAGGGAATCAAACCTGGGTCCTTAGGCTTTGCAAGCAAGCACCTTAACTGCTAAGCCATCTGTCCAGCCCCATTGCCATAGCTTTCTACTTCCAAAACTGAAATTCTGCCTAGTAAGCACTACCACCCTCCCCCGCCCCAGCCCTTGTTGACCTTCATCCTGCTTTCCCCTGGAATCGGGTTCCTCCTCTAAGCACGCCCAGGAATTGTGCCTGGCTTCTTTCACTCAGCATCACCTCCTGAAGTTTCATGGAGGTGGTAGTGGGTAAAAACAATTGCATTCTTTCCTACGTCAGAATGAGATCACAGTGTAAGAAATTACCACAGTCTATGGGTCCTTCCTTCCTCCTTTTGGTTCCTGTGAACTGTGTGGCTATGGGTGTGGGTGTACAAATAATCTGCTTGTGGTCCTTTGGGATCTATACCTGCCAGTGGAAAGGTTGGGTCATAGGGTCTTTCTGCATTTCTTTGTGGAAGAACTGCATACTCTTTTCCACAGTATTCCTACCTGCAATACACAAGGGTTTCAAATGCTCACATCCCTGCCAGCATTTGTATTTGATTGTCCTTTTCTTTTGATAACAGTCGTCCCTGTGGGTATGAAGTGGCTGTAGCTTGAATGCTCTGTGACATGAAGTCTGCACACTTCTTTCTTAAAACTCCCTTCCCTTCTTCCCCCACACTCTGCCACCTTTCTTGCTTATTTTCCTCTCCCCTTTCTCCCTTCTTCCCTTTCTCCTTCCCTCCCCTGCTCCCCTTTCTTTCCTTGATGCTTGTGTTTGATATGTGGTATGTGTGTGCAGATGTTGGGTGTTCTCTGTTGCTCTTCCATCTTACTCCCTGAGACATAGTTTCTCACTGAACCTGGAGCTTGACTGATTGACCAGTGAGCCCCAACAATACTAGTGTTTCCATCTCCTTCAATGCTGGGGTTACAGGCATGCATGGCCATGCCTGGCTTTTTATGTGGGTGTTTGAGATTAGACTCATGCCCTCATGCATGTGCCTCAAGCTTTCTTATCCAAAGAGCCCCCCCTGTTTTCTTTCTGTCTCTAATCACTCCATCAGCATTAGTTTCGGCGGGGGTTGCAGCTGAGTTCCTAACTCATCACATATAGTCCACCGAAACTTCATGGAGAACCTGACTTCATCTCCCACCTGGGATTCTCAAATTTACATTGCCCGTTGAGACCCTTTTTCTGAACTCATTTTAAACCATCTAGTAACAACAGAAAAAAACAAACTAACAAAAACAGCAACAAAAATTTGAGGGGCTAGAGAGATTGCTCAGTGGTTAAGACACTTGAACGCAAAGCTGAATGACCTGTGTTTGAGGCCCCAGAACTCATGACTCCCCAGAACCTATGTATAGCCAGATGCACAAAGTGGCACATGCATCTGGAGTTTGTTTGCAGCAACTGGAGGCCTGGGTACACTCATTCTCTCTCTCACTGCTTGCAATTAAATAAATACATAGTAAAAATTAAGAAAAGAAAAAAAATATTTGCACAAACTAATTTGAAAAGGCACTAGAGTGAGTGGTTGTCAAATTCTTCATCACTGACCCGTCGTGATTGATCATTGCATGCTCACTCCTTCAGTGCTAACCCCGAATTGCCACAGAGGAAAATAAAGGCTCAGAAAGCACCTTGCTCAAGGTCACACAGGAAGTCAATTTGGAACTCGACTCAATCCACGCTACTCCTATGTTGTACCACATCCCAAGTCAAGCCCCTTTATGATTAAGCATCAGCTGGTGGTTACAGACCGACTTTCTGTTTTCAAAATGTATTTTTATTCATTTTTGTATTGTATTCATTATTTATCTGAGACACATGCACATACACACAGAGCGAGAGAGACAGAGAAAGAGAGAGAGAGAGAAAATATGAATATGGGTGCACCAGGGCTTCCTGCCAATGCAAACGCACTCTAGACCCATGAGCCACTTAGTGTATCTGACTTATGTAGATATTGGAGAATCAAACCTAGGTCCTTAGCTCTGTAGGCAAGTACATTAACCTCTGAGCCATCTCTCCAGTCTCTCAAAATATATTTTTATTTATTTGTAAGGCAAGAGGGAGAGACAGAGAAAGAATAAGGGTGTATAAGGTCCTTTAGCCACTGCAAATGAACCCTAGATACATGCACCACTTTGTGCATCTGGCATTATTGTGGGTACTGGGAAATTAAACCTGGGCCACTAGATTTTGCGAGAAAGTACCTTTAACCACTGAGCCATCTCGCCAGCCTCCCAGACTGACTTTCTTACTGAGTTTTAATTACATCCTTACTTCTCTGACTTAATCACTGGAATAGATTATGTGAAGTTGGGGCAATATTTGTTAATTTTAAATTTTTTTGAGGTAGTGTTGTAGTCAAGTTCACATTGCTGGTAGAAATGACCAACCTAGAGCAGCTTGTGGGAAAAGAGAGGTTTATTTTGACTTACAGGCTCAAGGGGGAAGCCCCACCATGGCAGGGAAAATGACAACTGTAGCAGAGGGTGAACATCAGCCCCTCGCCAACATAAGGTAGACCATAGCAACAGGAGAGTGTGCCAAACATTGGCAAAGGGAAACTGGCTATAATACTCATAAGCCTGCCCCCAACAATACATTTCCTCCAGGAGGTGTTAATTCCCAAATCTTCATCAGCTGGGAATCTAGCATTCAGAACACCTAAGTTTATGGAGGACACCTGAATCAAGCCATCACATTCCGCCCCTGGCCCCCCCATAAACTGATATCCATACATGATGTAAAATACAATGCATTCACTCCAACTCTAAAAGTCCCCATAGTTTTTAACAATTCCAATGATGTGCATATATCCCCATAGTCCAAGATCTTTCAACTGAGCCATAATACCAAAAAAAAATCACCCCAAACCCATAATGGCACAGAATAAATATTCACACTACAAAAGGTGGCATTGGGCACAGCAAAGAAATATTCAACAAATACAAGATTTAAACAGGGCAAACATCAAACTCTAGCTACAAGTCCAGTCCAACAACTCTATTCAGTGATGAATCTCCAAGTCTGATAAGTCTAAACAGCAACAAGTCTTTGGAGTTCAATTCCTCCCCTCCAGCTAGGCTGCTCACAGTCTGGGAAAACTTCATCCAGGCTAGCAGCTTTCCTCAGCAGACATCTCGTGGTCCCAGCATCTCCACTGGGTCTCCACTGCAATCCACAGTTCATCCTCATGGTCCCGTGGGGTCTCCATGCAGGCAATCCTGCTTCACACTGCCCATGGCCATTTCCAAAACACAAGACCACGTTGCAAACTCAATTACCCTCTCTTTCCTGCATTTCTATACTCCACAATATCAGGTAGTGTGCCAATTTGCTAATCCAAAGGGAGGGGGATAAAGCAGACTTTGAAGAACAAGACACTCCTTGAGCACTCAGGCCCCTTCAAAAGAGTTTACATTCTTCCCGTTGCCCCAATGCAGGTCAGCTGGCCCAGTCTCAATAGTTGTAATCTCTTAAACAATTTGCAGGTGAACGGGTAGCAGTTTAGGCCCAAAGATTTCTTTTTTTTCTGTGCCATATCCCTCTGCTCACACCAGTCCATTGCTAGGCAATGCAACCCTGCACAGCTTCTCAGGACATGGGCATAACAGCAAGCTTCTCAAACTGCTTCTTGCTCAGTCCAAGCAAAGCTCTTTCTCACCCTCATAAGCCAAACCTCACAGTCCATAGTTCTTATTGCATTCAGGTCTTTCAACTCTGACCAGAATAGTCCATCAAGCTGTACTTACAGCACTGCAAAGCATCTCCTAGGTTAAGGTTTCAAATCTTTCTACATTTCTCTTGAAAATAGCTCCAAAAGGCCAAAGCCACATAGTCAGGTGTCTAGCAGCAATCCCACTCCTTGTTACCACTTTACTGTTGCAGTCAGGTTCGCATTGCTGGAAGAAATCACCCAACCAAGAGCAGCTGGTGGGAAAAAGAGGTTTATTTTGGCTTACAGGCTTGAGGGGGAAGCTCCACAATGGCATGGGAAAATGAAGGCATAAGCAGTGGGTGTACATCATCCCCTGGCCAACATAAGGTGGACAATAGCAACAGGAGAGTGTGCCAAACACTGGCAAGGGGAAACTGGCTATAACACCCATAAGTCCACCCCCAACAATGCACTGCCTCCAGGAGGCGTTAATTCCCAAATCTCCATCAGCTGGGAATCTAGCATTCAGAACACCTAAGTTTATAGGGGACATCTGAATCAAACCACCACAGGTAGGGTCTCCCTCTAGCCCAACCTGACTTGGAACTCACTATGTAGTCTCAGGCTGGCCTCAATCTCATGGAAATTCTCCTACCTCTGCCTCTCCTGAGTGCTGGGATTAAAGGTGTGCATAACCATGCCCATTAGCTTTAATTTTTATTTGCTCTGTATTAATAGGCGTAAGCATAATGCTTAGTGTCAAAACCTTCAGCCAATTGTGTTTGCTTAACATATGAATTTGTGAATGGCATACCTTCATGACTGCATCATACCAATGTTCATGCTCATGTATGTTCAGGAAGGTTTGTACTAAAGAAATTTATTTGCTTCTTTTGGTATGAGTGTTGATACCAGGTGTCCTCCCTCTATTGCCCATCTGCTTGTTTCCTTGAGATAGATTCCAGAGCTCCAGTGATTCTTCAATCTCTGTTCTCCACAGGACTGGAGTTACAGATGCATATGGCCATGTCCTGCTGGGTGTATGAGTTCTGGGGAACCAAACCCAGGTGGGCTTATGGCCCCTCAGGCCCTTACACTTGTGTAGTAAGTGCTCCTAACTGCTGAGCCAATCATCTCTCCAGCTATTTTCACTGCTGTAAATTATTTGTTTATTTAAAACTTTTTTATTATTGGCAGTTTCCATAATTATAGACAATAAATGATGATCATTCCCTCCCTCCACTTTCCCCTTTGCAACTCCACTCTCCATCATATCCCCTCGCCCTCTTAGTCAGTCTCTCTTCTACTTTGATGTCATCATCTTTTCCTCCTATTATGAGGGTCTTGTGTAGGCAGTGCCAGGCACTGCGAGGTCATGGATATCCAGGCCATTTTGTGTCTGGAAGAGGGCATTGCAAGGAGTCCTACCCTTCCTTTGGCTCTTACATTCTTCCCACCAGCTTTTAATTAATTAATTATATTATTATTATTGTTTTTTGAGACATAATCTATGGAGTCTAGACTGGCCTTAGACTCTGGGTGATCCTCCTATCTTAGCTTCCTGACTGCTGTGATTACAGGCATAAATATCCACCTGGCTCTAGTTTTCTTCAGTAAGGAAATTAATGACTTCTTTTTTTTTGTCTTATAATTAAATGTTGTTTGTAGGGAAACTCTCACAGATTGTGCTGTTTGATGTGGCCCTCAGCCCCTCATATAGATATAAATAGGAGAAACAAGACTAAAATGTTAAATTTAAGCTTTTAATTTCAAGGTGACTTAATTATAATGCACGATTAATTAAAATACTTAATATCAACCAATATTTGTGTTTTCTTATCTTTTTATCTTCCTCTAGAAGATAATTATTCTTTAGACAACAATTAATTTTAAAAGCAGGACTGTGGCTTTTAAAAATGAGACATAAAAAAGATATATTGTTTGTACATTTTAAAAAATGTTAACTGGGCATGGTGGCATATGCCTTTAATCCCAGCACTCAAGAGGTAGAGGTAGGAGAACTGCCATGAGTTCAAGGCCAGCCTGAGACTATATAGTAAATTTCAGGTCAGCTTGGGCTAGAGTGATACTCTACCTTGAAAAACAAAAACAAAACAAAACAAAAAATTAGTAGTGTGAAAGGGTTTTTGGTGATAAGTCTCTTTCCCACTCTTGTCTCTAGGTCTCCAGGTTTAAAAAAAAATATGTTGGAAGCTAGGAATGGTGACACATGCTTTTAATATCAGCACTTTTGAGGCAGAGGTAAAAGGATTGCTGTGAGTTCAAGGCCACACTATGAGACTACATAGTGAATTCCAGGTCAGCCTGGGCTAGATGAGACCCTGCCTCAAAAACAAACAAAAAAATCTTTTGGGCTGGAAGAATGGCTCAGTGGTTAAGCTGACTGCCGGCAAAACTTAAAGACCCAGGTTTGACTCCCTCAGAACCCATGTAAGCCAGATGTACAAGGTGGCACATGTGTCTGGAGTTTGTTGATAGTGGCTAGAAGCCTTGGCACATCCATTCTGTCTGTCTATCTCTCTCCTTCAAATAAATGAAAAAATTTAAAAACTATTTTTTTCTTTCTTTTATTTTTCTTTAATTATTTGAGAGAGAGAGAGAGAGAGAGAGAGAGAGAGAGAGAGTGTGGGGGAGGGAAATAGGCAGGGGAGAGAGAGAGAATGGGCATGGCAGGGCCTCCAGCTGCTGCAAATGAACTCCAGATGCATGTGCCCCCTTGTGCACCTGACTTACGTGGGTCCTGGAGAATTGAACCTGGGTCCCTTGACTTTGTATGCAAGTTCCTTGACCACTAAGCCATTTCTCCAGCCCTAAAAAAAATCTTTTGTATGAGTATATGTGTGTGGTTGTACATGTTCATGTGTGTGAGTGGGTGTATGCATGAAATGGCATGCATGTGAAGGCTTGCAGAAAACCTCAGGTGTCCATCCTTACTTTTCACCTTATTTAAGGGAAGGTTTTTTTTTTATTTTTTATTTATTTATTTTTTGTTTATTTTTATTTATTTGAGAGTGACACAGAGAGAAAGAGGCAGATAGGTAAAGAGATAGAGAGAGAATGGGCGCGCCAGGGCCTCCAGCCACTGCAAACGAACTCCAGACGCGTGCGCCCCCTTGTGCATCTGGCTAACGTGGGTCCTGGAGAATTGAGCCTCGAACCGGGATCCTTCGGCTTCACAGGCAATCGCTTAACTGCTAAGCCATCTCTCCAGCCCTCTCTTTGTTTTTTTTTGATTTTTGAGGTAGAGTCTCATTGCAGCCCAGGATAACCTGGAATTCTTTATGTAGACTCAGAGTGGCCTTGAACTTACAGTGATCCTACTTCTGCCTCCCAAGTGTTGGGATTAAAGGCGTGCACTACAACACCCACAGTTTCTCTCTTTTCTCTTTTTTGTTGGTTTTTTGAGGTTGGGTTTTACTCTAGCCCAGGCTGACCTGGAATTTACTATGTAGTCTTAGGCTGGCTTTGAACACACAGCAATCCTCCTACCTCTGTCTCCCCAGTGCTGGGATTAAAGGCATGTGCCACCATGCCTGGCTTTGGTTTCTTCTTCTTCTTCTTTTTTTAAAACTATTTTTATTTATTTGAGAATAAAGAGAGAGGGAGGTGGAATGCAGCTCTTGCTATTGCAAACTAGGCCCAGGTACATGTGCCTCTTTGTGCATCTGGCTTTACTTACTTGGGTACTGAGGAATCAAACCTGAGCCAGACTTGGCAAGCAAATGACTTTAACCACTGAGAAATCTCCCAAACTCAAGACAGGGTCTTTTTGTTGTTTGTGCCATCACCTTGGCCTCCCCTTTGTTTTTTTTGGTTTTTTTTTTTTTAATATATGTTGGCAGCACCTGGTTGCACATTGGAACATCTTGGCATTTGTTCCTGACAACAGGTAGTGAGTAGCTTTGTACATCTTCATGAGCATAGCTGGTGTGGCTAGAACTTTCCGCCTCAGTGCTTGGATAACAGAGGCACACATACTGCAGCAAGGACAAGTTATTGGAGATCTTCCACTTAAAAAAAATAAAAATAATGTTTATTTGAAAGGAGAGAAGGGGTACCACCTCTGGCTTTATGTGGGCACTGGGGAATTGAGCCCAGGAAGGCAGGCTTTGCAAGCAAGCACCTCTAATTGCTGAGCCATCTCTCCAGCCCAGATCTTCCATTTTATTTGCATGCCACGCTTACGTCTCATCCTGCTTCCTAACGCATTCCTGTTGATTTTCATGTAGAATTGTATTCTGGAGCTGGAGAGCTGGCTCAGCTGTGAAGTGCTCTTTCAGTGCTGCAAGCATGAGGGTCTGGCTGGGGGGACTTAAACCACCCGAGTTTGAATCTTCAGATTCCACGTCAACAGCTGGAGGTGACCTTGTGCACCTATAACCCCAGTCTGGCAGAGAGTAGGGAATCACCTCATGGAAAAAGAGCCAGTGCCAGTGTCAGGTGGGGGCCTGGGAAGATGGCTCAGCGATGAAAGGAACTTGCTTATAAAGCTTACCTGCCTGCACCCACATCAACCAGATGCAAAAAAGTGGTGCAAGTGTTAGTTTGAAATAGCAAGAGGTCCTGGTGTGCCCTTTCATGTGCATGTACTACACACACACACACACACACACACACACACACACACAGGTAAATAAAAGTAGTGGAAGACCAATGGAACAGGTCACCCAGCATTCTGCTCTGGTCACTGCAGGCAAGTATTCCCTCTTCACCTGCCCCAGGTGAGTACATTGGATGCTGCAAAGGCACAGGAATGTGCACATACCACACACACACACACACACACACACACACACACACACACACACAAGCAAAACAAGTCATATTTTAAAACAGAGTT
The DNA here is from genome assembly GCF_020740685.1 of Jaculus jaculus. NCBI lineage: Eukaryota > Metazoa > Chordata > Mammalia > Rodentia > Dipodidae > Jaculus > Jaculus jaculus. The sequence continues at coordinate 41,544,675 of NC_059106.1, forward strand.
GGGGGCTGGAGAGATGGCTTAGTGGTTAAGTGCTTGCCTGTGAAGCCTAAAGACCTTGGTTCGAGGCTCAATTCCCCAGGACACATGTAAGCCAGATGCACAAGGTGGCACATGCATCTGGAGTTCGTTTGTAGTGGCTGCAGGCCCTGATGTGCCCATTCTCGCTCTCTCTCTTTCTCTCTTTGTCTGTCTCTCAAATAAGTAAATAAAAATGAACAAAAAAAATTTAAAACAGAGTTGGCAGTTGTATTTTGTTTATCCTGAGATTTAGGCCCTGTGCAGACATATCTACTTCACTGAGGAAGAATGGACATCTTAGCCGGGCCTGGTGGTGCATGCCTTTAATCCCAGCACTCGGGAGGCAGAGATAAGAGGATCGCTGTGAGTTCGAGGCCACCCCGAGACTATGCAGTTAAATCCAGGTCAGCCTGAGACAGAGTGAGACCCTACGTCGAAAAAAAAAAAGGACATCTTGAGGGGCTACGCCAGGGGGTCTGGGAGGAAGGCAGGAAGGCAGAAGTGCCCTTCATTCAGTCATGTGACCTGCCTCGGATGATGCTGACTGTGAAGATGCCACCGAGAGAGTACCTGACCCCCCTGCTCTGTCTGGATAACGTGTCACCGCCTGTGAGGCGGCAGACATACCCTGGCCACGCACACAGTCTAAAGAAGCCAGAAACCCGGCAGTTAAGACACAAAGGGCAGCGGGCCTTGCATGGGAGGACACATGTGTCCCACGTTTCACCCACGTGGGAGGAAAGACCTGGAAAACGTCGAAAATTCCTATGGCAGGAAATGGAGCCAGCCCTGTTTTGTTTCAAGAAGAACCAAATCTGCCGACCAAAGAGAGATTTCAGAGGAAACCAAACCTGCCAGCACCTTGATCTTAGGTTTCCAGCCTTGGAAGTCATGAGACAATAACTTTCTGTTGTGTAAGTCACGTGGTCTGTGGTGCTCTGTATGGCAGGCAGAGCAAACGGATACAGTATCCATCCAAGGGTGACCTTAACTTTTCTTTATGAATTTTCTGTTCCCACAGCAGTCTGGTTCTTTTGAACGGAGCTGGCCTGGGCACTTGTTTATTTATTATTTATTCTTGCACATTATCAAGTACCTGTCCTGGCTCAGCTCAAGCACATACCTGTGCGTCACCAGCTTCCTGCTGTCAAGGAGGTATTATTTATTGTCTTACATCTTACCTCCAACATGAGCTGCACCCCCGTGCCCTCTTCAAGTGAGAAATGCAAACATTCACCAAGATAAAAAGGAGATGGAAGAGGCATTAAAAATAAATTAATGGCCCGAGTCCACATTTATAGATGGCTCTGAATGGGTTTTTGCTTCTTTTTGTTTTTAAATAGGAGTTTTCCCTTCGTAGGATGCCTTATTTAATCTGGAACTCAAAGAAGAGTGGCCGAGGAGGATGATGGACTTCTTCCTGTCATTATGAATGTGGCTCCAAGCGCCCAGCACAGTCAATTTGGAAGCTGTTCTGATGATGCGCAGAGCTATTGATTTCCTAGCATGTGTGTTTCCAGAGACTTCCAAGATCAGTGATGAGCTCAGTTTCTTCCAGCACTGTTAGGATTGTTCCTCCTCTTGGCAAGGAGGGCGAGAGGTGAGACGAACAATCAGCCTATACAAGGGTCCCCTACTCCTACCCAGCTTTTCCACCCATGAGCTTCCCAGGCCTGGTCTGGTCCTGGTTGCCAGAAACACCTAGAAGAAATCCCATTCCACCCCACTCCGAGAGTCCCAGCCATGACACATCTGCCTCCCCAGCTCCCCTCTTGCAAATGTGCTCTGCAGACCTTTTCAGACAAGCCCGAGTGGCTCGGTGCAGATCCTCATCTTGAACGCGCCTCGCACACTTCTTAATCCCCTCCAGAACTTGAACCGTCATCACAAACCACAGAAAGGGTATTCTTCCCAGGGAGAGCCATTCATCACGACTGCTCCCTGTCTCCTCTCCCAGCCGGGGAATGACTTCCGTTTTGCCAATGGGAAGAGGGAGCCAACAGGTATTTTCAAAAGTGGCTTCTATCCACGGGAGGATCAGAAAGAAAATATCCCCTCTGAGCATTTAGTCACACACTTCAAAGGGAACAACAGTTTCCGTCTTCATTTGCATCGTGCAGGCATTAGATGTGGTCCAGTTCCACCGAGCTCCACTTGAGGAGGCAGGAGTGCAGCACTTTTCAAGCCCTGACGGAGACAGAGCGAAAATGCAGCCAGGCAAATGATACATCACCCTGCCAAGCCATTTTCCATTTTTAAAAGGACAGAACAATTTTACATTATTGCTAGAGCCTCTTTGCAGAGGCTGGCCTGTCTGAAACGTGTTGGCGGGTCCCAGCCTGCTGCTTCTCGGTGCTGTGGGAACCACAGTCTACCTTTGGGTCTTGAACCTCCAGATGTGAGAAGGGCAAATAACAACCCCCTTTTTCCTTTAGCACAGGCTAACTGGACTCTGGTATGTAGAAGTGTCCAGTTGAAACACCACCCACCATGCTTCACCAGAGGGAGTTTATGCCTGATCCTTGGGGCTGAGGGGCGAGCCTATGGGGAGGAGGAAAGTCCTAGGCCCTAGGGAGAAAGTGACTACTGTTGTTTGGTTACAAGTATAAGTTATATCTACTACATTACCCTTGAGAGACTTAGGCACATGCCCATATATTAGGGCTGCTCTCATTTTTGGTTGGAAAAGTTTTTCTTTTCAGATGGCGGTGACTGCTGGGGAGTCTGCCATACTCGACAACATGCTCGAAGAGGTGATGGCTGAGTGTGCAGCGCTCAATGAAGCATCCATGTCACACCCTCCAATAAGCAACTCAGGGACTAGAGTAGAGAAGGTGGTGGAGGTTATGTGGAAGCCAGGGGTGGGGAGGAGCACTTTGGAATTCTGTCTTCCACACACAAAATGGCCATGGCATTCATGACCTCACCATGGCTTCGCTGCCAGCATGAAACCCTCACAGTGTTGGGCCCATCAACCTGTTATCATGGATGATGGCAAAAAACAAAACAGAAAAAAAGACATCAGAGCCGGGCGTCGTGACACACACCTTTAATCCCAGCACTCAGGAGGCAGAGGTAGGAGGATCACCATGAGTTCAAGGCCACTCTGAGACTACATAGTGACTTCTAGGTCAGTCTGAGCTAGAACAAGACCCTATCTTGAAAAACCAATAGTAATAGTAATAAAAACATCAAAATAGGAGAGTGAATAGTGGGAAGGAAAAGAGAGTACAGTGGAAGAGGGTGGGGGGAGTTGGGTTGGGAGGTAATGGGAGGGGATTATGTAAAGACAAAAAGGGGATGGAGAGATGGCTTAGCAGTTAA